>NC_050575.1:362715874-363024588 GCF_011100635.1 Trichosurus vulpecula
CATTGGGGGCAGGTAGGTGGTACAATGGATAGAGCACCAGCTCTGGAGTTAAAAGGGCCAGAGTCCAAATCCACCCTCAGATACTTACTAGCTCTCTGATCCTGGGCAAGTCACTGAACCCTAACTGCCTCCAAGAAAAATAAATCGTTGAATTGAAATCTTGAATTGAAACATAGTAGTGATATGACCAGGAGCAATTCATTTAACTTCAGTGTCCCCCATGCAACTGTGGCAGATGAAAGATGAAATGACTGAGGAAACAAAGTTTCAGTCTTCTAAGTATATTGATTTATTAAGCAATCCAAACCAACTGCCGACAAACCAGGACCAGATCTCCCGAGCTTAGTCCTGGACCCCAAATACAGAGGGAGACAGACTTTTATACATTAAAAACAAGGCTAATTAATTAAAAAGAAACAATACAACATTAAGTAATTTGATTTCTAATTGGGGGAAAGATTAGGGACTTTCCAAGTTGGGAGGGGAGAGAGTGAACAAGTACAATTTACTGTCTGTAAATAATCAAAGGAACATAGTAACTGACTGATCATTATGGGATCGGTTTTCAGATAAAACATATGAGTTGCTTGAGATGTAAAATTGTGAGAAAACTCCTTACATCACTATTAGTATCTGACTGAGTTTTTGGTCAGCATAGCCTAGGTACTTAGTCAAGGGTCTCTAAACGACAGATAGAGTTGATTCTGCTTCCCAGTCTTGCAGGGCTAGGTTTAAACAATTCAGTAAGGTTTTATCCCAATGCCACAATTGAATAAAGTTTTCTTATAAGACAGAAATTGTACTAGATCCATAATTAGATAGAAAGGGAACTAAACTAGCTCCAAAGTTGAGTCATAAAATGGAGTTAATGTGGTTCATCCATTTCCCACTACCACTTGCTGTTCTAATCTCAATTCCCTCAATTTCCTCAACTGTCTTAAAACTCTAAGTTGTAGACCAATCCATACCAATGGAATGTTTCCACATCAGGAATTCCACACACTAATGAAATTACATGTTTAAACCAAAATAAAATAATGCTGATGACTTTTTGAATAAAAGTTTCTTTAAATTCATGGCTTAATATTTCATTTTGCAAACATATTTCAGTTCATTTGCTTCTTATCCTTGAAAAGTTTATTGTGATCCTGGTTGGTTTTTTTTTTTGATGATTTCTACATTTCTGGCAGTTTGTATTTTTTCCTTCCCATTGTTGTATACATATCTAGGCATGTCACATTTTGAGTTATGTTATGCTTTGCTGAAGTCTTGTAGATCCATTTATATTGTACTAGTTTTTCCAATTCAAGGAAAATTTCTTTGACAATTCCTGGGATATAGTCAGTCCCCCTTCTCTTCTGTGCCTGGAATTCTTTTCCTCCTCCTCTTTACCTACTACCTTCCCTGGCTTCCTTTAACCCTCAACTAAAATCCCATCTTCTATAAGAAGCCTTCCCTAATCCCTCTTAATTCCAATACTTTCCTTCTTTTAATTTTTTCCCCTATTTGTCTTGTTTATAGCTTGTGTGTACGTATTTCGAGAGCATTGTAGAGAATTTCCAAGAGAATCAGGAGTACAGCTGGGTGAGGAATGTCCCAGTTCAGGGAGTAAAGCTGAAAATAGGAATAAACAAGACACCAACAAAAAAGAAATTGTGTTGTTCTAGGGTAATCCATGACATAAACCTAGAAGGGGTATAACTCCTCAGTGACTAAGCAGAGATTCCTGGAATGGCCACAAAGCCTTTTAGAAATTCTGAAAACTTAGATTTAAGAGGATATTATAAATGAGAGCTCTAGAAAAACAACAGCTTAAAGAGGTGATTTTTTTTTAATCCAAGTCCATTGACTTCTCTAAAAATGAAATGAATGGTACCCAACTCTATACGGTGAAGGTCAGTGCTAGAACTCAGCTAATCTAGGTCAGAACCAAGCAGGGCAAATCACTCTACCCAAAAACATAAAGGAACAGAGTTTGGCCCTAGCAAAAAGCCCCATTCCTTTAGGTGCAAAGATGACCAGAAAACCAACATAGTGGAAAGTAATGCCATAATAATGCAAATAGAGACTTAAGGGGGAAAAAATAAATTTTACACAAGAACTACAAGAATATCTAGAAGAAATATAGCAAGAAGTGTTTTTAAATGGAATAAAATCTCTGGAGGAAAGAAATAGAATAAATGGCTTAGAAGAGAAAATGATAAGCCTTACCTAAGAAATAGGCTCCCTGATAATTAATTTCTCCTTGATCTGGGAGCTCTGGAATTTAGTGACAATATTCCTAGGAGTTTTCTTTTTGGGATCTTTTTCAGGAAGTGATGAGTGGATTCTTTCAATTTCTATTTTACCCTCTGGCTCTAGAATATCAGGGCAGTTCTCCTTGACAATTTCTTGAAAGATGATATCTAGGCTCTTTTTTTTTATCTTGGCTTTTTAAATTATCTCTCCTGGATCTATTTTCTAGGTCAGTGGTTTTTCCAATGAGATATTTCACATTGTCTTCCATTTTTTCATTCTAGCTTCCACTTGCTCCAATCTAATTTTTAAGGTAGTATTTTCTTCAGTGGTCTTTTGGACCTCCTTTTCCATTTGGCTAATTCTGCCTTTCAAGGCATTCTTCTCCTCATTGGCTTTTTGGAGCTCTTTTGCCATTTGAGTTAGTCTATTTTTTAAGGTGTTATTTTCTTCAGTATTTTTTTGGGTCTCCTTTAGCAAGTCATTGACTTGTTTTTCATGGTTTTCTCACATCCTTCTCATTTCTCTTCCCAATTTTTCCTCTACTTCTCTTACTTGGTTTTCCAAATCGTTTTTGAGCTCTTCCATGGCCTGAGACCAGTTCGTGTTTTTCTTGGAGGCTTTTGATGTAGGCTCTTTGACTTTGTTGACTTCTTCTGGCTGCATGTTTTGGTTTTCTTTGTCACCAAAAAAAAAGATTCCAAAGTCTGAGTCTGAATCTGAGAGTGTTTTTGCTACCTGTTCCTGTTCCCAGCCAACTACTTGACCCTTGAGTTTTTGCTGGGGGTATGACTGCTTGTAGAGTAGAGAGTACTTTGTCCCAAGCTTGAGGGGCTGCACTGCTATTTTCAGAGCTACTTCTACACAGCAAGCTCTGCCACATCAGTACTCCTTCTCCCCCAAGAGCTGCCAACAAGGATTGTGGCCCAGATCCAGACAGGGCAAAGCAGGCTTTGCACTCCCACTCTAATCTGCCTCTTAGTTCCTCCCACCAGGTGGGCCTGGGGCAGAGTCAACTGCAGCTGTAGCTCTGGAAGGAGCCTTAGAGCTGCACCACCTCCACCGCCCCCAGGGTGGTGGCCGACCACGAACTCCTTTCACTGTGTCCCATCAGCTTTTCCCACTAACCTTCTATGTTGTCTTTGGCATTTGTGGGTTGAGAAGTCTGGCAATTGCCACAGCTCACCGATTCAAGGTGCTAGGACCTGTTCTGCCTGGCTCCCGGTCTGGTTGGTCCTGGCACGGCCCACTCTGGGCTGTGCTCTGCTCCGCTCCCAGCTCTGTGTGATAGACCCTTCCCAGTGACCATCCAGGCTGTCCTGGGCTGGAGCCCTGCTTCCCTTTGCTATTTCGTGGGATCTGCAGCTCTAGAATTTGTTCAGAGCCATTTTTATAGGTGTTTGGAGGGACCTGGGGGGGGAGCTTAAACAAGTCCCTGCTTTCTAGCCGCCATCTTGGCTCCCAGTGCTGACATTCTAATGGGGGGATTGAAACAAGTTCTATTCTGAACCATTATTCCAAAAGTATTTATGTGGGTCAAGTTAAAAAAAAAACCTGGAAGGCATTACTTTAAGAGTTAGAGGGGGAAATAAGATACACAGGCAATGGGGTGTAGAAATTTATCTTGCCCTACAAGAGAAGAAGGGAAAGGGGGATGGGAGGGGAATGGGGTGACAGAATGGAGGGCTGAAAGGGGAATGGGGCAACCAGAATATACGCCATCTTGGAGTGGGCGGGAGGGTAGAAATGGGGAGAAAATTCGTAATTCAAACTCTTGTGAAAATGCTGAAAACTAAATATATTAAATAAATTAAATTAAAAAGAAAAAAAAAGAGTTAGACGGGGCTAGGGGGAGGAAAAGGATAAATGAACTACTTTATAAAGGTGGAAGGGGATGGAACTTGCTGTTTCTCTTAAATGGAATGTTTCCCTTGCCAGCATCAGCTTTTTCTGAGTTTGAACATTCCTGACGCTATTTTTATAGAACTTTGCCACCCTTTTTATATTTATTCTCTGTTACCTTGCCTTACTTCAAACTCTTCTACGTTTCTTTTAACATCTAGGTTGGTGGTGAACTCCCTGTCCATCTACATTGATTTCTTCAGTCAAATTCCATTTTTCTCAATTGTATTATCTTTCTTTGTGTCTTTTGAACTTTCTTGAGAATATCCTATTCCGCCTGGGTTGACTTCACTGGAAGTATTTCAGTTCAAAGACTTTTAGATTAGATCATATAAAGCATTTATTAAACACTATGTGACAGGTAAATATTTGTCTTTCCTACTTATCTTTCTGATTATCTTTCCTCAGGACTTTTGAAATCTACTTTCCCAAAAGGTATAACGTGTGTTAAACTATGTACAGATTTCTTCTTCTCTATCACAAAGTCTAGGATAGAGTGATCACTTACTCCTAAGTTTCCCTTCATTTCCACCCAAACAATTTGTTCCTCCTTATCATTGAGAATCAGATTCAGGATAGAATTCTCCCTTTTTGATTCTGCCAGGTTGTGAAAGGTGAAAGTGTTACTAAGTCATGTAGAGAGGTTATTAGCTGGTCTCTTTCTGGCACAGAGAGAGAGAGAGCTCTAGCAAAAGCAGATAATTAAAGTTCCACAACAGTACCATATAATGCCTTTGTACCAGGCTTGTGACATTTCCCAAACTCCTCATCTATTTCTCCTTTTTGTCCCGGTGGTCTGTAGTATAGTCTGCTGACAAAATTACTTCTATTTCTCCCTCTCTTGTCCCTCATCCAAATGCTCTCTTGCTTTCCTCTTCTGGTTTTTCTATTTCCTCACATGAATATAACTTCTTAAAATGCTGCCACAAGCCCACCCCTTCATGTTACTTCTGAATAAAGTAGATCTATCCAGAGTCATGGTATAGTTATAAGTTTCATGCCACCAGGTCTCAGTGATACCTATGAAATTAAGTTTCCCCCTTCCATTAGGATGTCTAGTTCCTCAACTATTGCCTAAACTTTGGTCATTTCTGTACAAACATTCTAGGTCATTGGTTTTACTATTGGCTCATTTCTTGGATTTTGTCTCTTGTGAATTTCTGAGTGACAGCTATTATTCTTTTTCCTTCTTTGTGTATGCTCTATAACAATGGCCAGCAAACTATGGTCCATGGGTCAAATCCAACCCAAGGCCCATGAGCTAAAAAGCTTTTGTTTTTTAAATATATTTGAATGGTTAGGAAAAAAAACAAAAAATGATAATGCTTCATGACAGTTGAAAATTATGTGAAAATCAAATTTCAGAGTCCATTAATAATGTTTTATTGGGGCACAGCCACACCTAGCAAATACATCCTTTTTTTTACTGAGCAAATACTTTTATTTTATTTTTTTAATTTTAATTTTTTTAAATTTATTTTTTATTTTTAGTTTACAACACTCAGTTCCACAAGTTTTTGAGTTCCAAATTTCACCTCCTTCCTCTCTTCCCCCCTCATCCCCCAAGATGGCATGTAATCCAATATAGTTTCTATATATACCTTCACATTAAACTTATTTACACAATAGTCAAGTTGTAAGGAAGAATTATTACCAATGGAATGAATCATGAGAAAGAAGAAACAAAACCAAAAAAGAAGGGGAAAAAAAGAGAGAGAACAAATAGTTTGCCTCAGTCTGCATTCAGACTCTGTAATTCTTTCTCTGGATGTGGATAGCATTTTCCATTATGAGTCTTTCCTTTTTAGAAAGTAGAAGAAGTAAACCATTTATTCAGACACCGAAGAACCAGAACCCCAAACCAATAAGCCTAACCCATCACATCAGCAAAGAATTCAATATACAATATCACAGCAAAGAATCATTCCATTCCATAACCTCCCCACCCCCTGCTGGGGCCTTGCCAGCAACATTCACTCACAGCACAGCTAGCAGTCTGCTCTCTACCTCAGCTCTAACAGCTCTCTCTGCATTTCTTTTTTAAAAAAATTATTTATTTATTTTTAGTTCTCAACATTCATTTCCACAAGATTTTGAGATACAAATTTTCTCCACGTCTTCCCTCCCCCCACCCCAAGATGGCATGTATTCTGATTGCCCTTTTCCCCAGTCTGCCCTTCCTTCTATCACCCCACTCCCCTGACTTATAACCTTCCCCCTTACTTTCTTGTGCAAATACATTCTTACCAGCCTTTGTGTAGCATAGGCATATCCCATCTCTGCCCAGGTTTATATTGAAACTTTGTATTGCAAATTTTGGTCCAAAATCCAAATCCCATTCTCAAACACCACCTCAAACACTTCCCAAATTAATTTTTCTCTTCTGTATCCCTTGCCTTCGATAAGCAACAGTGAGGAAAATGAAATCTGTGCCCATTTGGTCCAGTTCACTGCCCAAGACTTTGGCAATACTTTTTTAGTTCCTTCTGGAAGTATCATCTGTGCCTACATGAATCACCAGGAATGTATAGTTGTTATCCATTTTGACGAGTTTTTAGAAGTTTTCTGTTATATTGTGAATACAGATCTAAAGCTGAGGAAAAAGAGACAAATTCACAGTTGATGGAGATGTGAATTGGTATGCCCATTCTGGAAAGCAATTTGGAATTATAACCAAAAAGTCACCAAATTATGCGTACCTTTTGACCTAGTAATACCACAATGGATCTATACCCCAAAGAGAAGAAAAAGGAAATAGTAAATAGTTATGGATAAACATTTATTAAGTACCTATTATGTGCCAGGCACTATGCTGATTGCTGAGTATATAAATATAAAAAAAACAATCCCTTCCCTCAAGGAATTTACAATCTAATGGGGGAAGAAAACACACAAAAGGAAACTAAATAGGGTGGGGCATGGTGAAGAAGCCAAAAAAAAGCCCAAAATTAGTGCAGTCAGAGAATCCAAAGGTGTCTAAATAAGTGCAACTATGGGGGAGGGGCAGGGAAAAGTGGTAGGAAATGAGATATCTGAGAAGATATATGTCCTCCAGTCCCTCTGTCCCACTTAAATGAAAGTTGAGGAGTTCACGGTTCCTACCCCTCTAATCAGAGGGACCCCTCCATTCATCAGATAACAATGAGGTATGAGAACCAAGAATGATTGGATCTGGCAAGACAATGAGATTTCCTGGTGATTAATCTATTGGGGGCATTATAGAGAGCCCTAAATGTCCAAAAACAAGTACAGCTTGGTAGTGAATAAGAGGGGAAATGAGATATTGGAGGAGATGTTTGTTTCATCCTCCTTCTTTAAATGGAAGTTGAGTTTACAATTCTGTTACAGTCTAAGGGTCTTGGGGAACCCAAAATGCAAGGGCAAAGGCTTCAGGTCTACCTTGAAAGAATTTAACCACTCAAGCCTTCTTTCAGTCCAAGTAATTCATTAAAACACCAGTTGGGGTAGGTGAGCTTTCTAGTGAGTTGTAATAGCAATTTAATTTTGAAGATCTTTCCCACCCATTAATAGGCCATGTGACCTGCTTATATCACAGGAAACTTAAGTCACATGTGGTGAGAGGAGCTTCCTGACAGGAAAAGAAATTATGTCACAGGAAATGGAGAGAGAAAGAGAGAGAGAGAGAGAGAGAGAGAGAGCAGTTATGGTTGCTAATGGCTGCTAATGGCCATCATGATAGAGCTGAACAGACTGACAGACTGACTTGCCTATACTGTGAGTTTGTTTTTGGGAAGACCCCAGCAGGGGGTCGGAGAGGTTTTGGGATGGTGACATTCCATGTTGTGATATTATGTATGAATGCTTTACTGCTGTGATACGTTGGGTAGATGGCTTTTGGGATATGATTCTCGGGTGTCTGAATAAATGATTTATTTTTTCTACCTTCTATGTGGAGAGTCTCGTATACTTTGCAATATAGAACCACATAGGCATTTTGACAATTATCATCTATATTGTTATTATTGCCTTACTGATACATGAGTCTGTGCTATATGTGACACCAATACAAGCAGCCAGATTTCAAGAATCTGAGTAATTTAATGAGGGAAAGATGGACACTTTTATGCATAAACACTGTGGGAAGATCTGGATGGGATTAATGAGTAGCAAGTAGCCTGGGGTGGGCCAGGTGTAGACAATGGAAGGACAGTTAAGAGGTAGGAGAGCCCCAGGGAAAGACAGTTAAAAGGATTATTGACTGGGGAGGGTGATGCTTCAGGTGAATGCCAGGGATCTGGGCTGTGTGGGAAAGTCCAGAGATTTTTCCTTTTTGGGGTCTAGATCCCAAAGATGTGATATTTTTCTTTTAGGGGTTCAGATCCCATCCCATTAGTTCTATTATATCCTTCTTGAGAGATAGGCAGTTTCTTCTTCCTCAGAGCATTCAGCTCCCTCCTCAGGAAAGTGTTTTAACAATCCGGCTAGCAGCTTCTGTGGGGACATAAGATTCGCCCACAGCCAGCACCCAGGCGGCTGCCAGCATGCCAGGAAAGCACAGGGTCTTTTTATCTGCTTAAACAAGGAAAGCACAGTGAAGGGGTTGACCAGCTTTCTTTAATCCAGCATTCAGTTAGTTCAGGGGAGCATACAGACAAGCATCAACAGACAGACCAAATATAGACTACATTCAGTTAGTTCAGGGGAAAAACAGCCAGCACCCTGAACTTTAGATCATTCATTTAGTTCAGGGGAAAAACAACCAGCACCCGAACTTCAGAACAAAATACAAACAAATTACAAATATCAACAGACAGAACCAATACAATTCATAGTTACCAACATCTAGGTTCTGCCCGAGAGCTTGGGCTGGCCCAGAGTCACGCTCACCACTGCTGCCATGCCAACCGGAAAAAAGGAAAAAGGAAAAAAAAAAAAGGAATCTTCAAGCTGTCCTCTCCCCTCTTATAGAGTTTTTGACATCATCAAGCGCCACCTGAATGATCAGGGCCGATTGGTTCTTGAGCTGGCCCCTTCCCCTAGGACCATACAGGAAGTTGTCTGCTCCTAGGCATGGGTCTCTGGGCTTCCTGCCCTGGAAGAGAAGCAGCAGATCCAGCACCCAGCAAGGCTCAATGAGATAAACTGAGTCACTCAAAGAAAACAAAGGCCACTCAGGCCACAGAAAGATCTTCAAATCTGTTTTTAAACTCTAATTTAAGTTCTAATCTTGATAGTTTTTCTCTATGCATCTCTAGGACTCTCAGAAATGGGCGAACACTACAAATCAGAGCTTGATTTATGATTGATTCCTAGACTTAAGAAAGTGATGGGGAAAATGTTAATAATATAATTTAAAATTAAAAGTGTATCACCAATACATTCTTTTCTTGGAGAGTCACTCATTAAACACTTAAGAGCACATCCCTATCTCAGATTTCTCCTCTGCTGAAGTCTTGCTTCTGTTTCCTGTAGGAACACTTCATTTTCCCTAACAGCTTGGACTTTGGAGAAGTGTTCATTAAGTCTTTTCATCTTCTCTAAGAAGAAAATCAGCCTATACTTACTTGAAACACAGATAAGTTATTCCAGTTTGGCAGAAATACAAATGTTGTACATTTGATGTAAGTCAGTGCACAATTTTTCCTATTCAAATAATGGCTGAGATTTCCAGTCTTGTTTCTTAAAACTATTTGTGCATGTTTACTTTTCAAATCTAAGCATATGGTTCAAACTTTTTACGGCCAGTTTTCACTTCATAATAACTTGATAGCTGTCACTCTAATTCCTTTTCTTTGTCTCAACAACTTCACAACCACAGCCATGTCTATCTCTCCTTCAGCCTTTACCATGTTCCTTTCAGTTTCACAAATTTGGCCCACTCCATAATTCACTCAATCAATTTGTTTAACCTTTGTGGACACAGCTGATTATAAACTAAGTGAAGCTGACATTGTCACCATTCCCCGACCCATGAATTGCGGGAGACTGACCAACCCTCAGCCTCTGACTATTTTTTACATACTCAGTTCTCTCCTCTCAAGATTCCCAAGCTTCCTTTATTGACTTTCAGTTGTTATGCAAAACAATTTACCTTGTGAAACTGTGGAATGTCCCATCCTGACCCCCTCAAACCTGTAGCTCCTCTCCCTCTGCCTAGTGCCTGTTAGAAATACCAAGAATTTTACCTGGCCATGAGTGAATTTAGAAAAAAAAGACTTATTTCATGTCATTATTTGACAGGATGACTTGGCCTCTTAGCTGGCACAAGTCCCCCCTAAGCTAGGTACAAAGCTCTCTTTATAAGACATGCAGATTCAAATTTTGTGCCTTGAACCCCATTGGTCAGCATTTTAGGGGTCACTAAACCCCCACCCCTTGATTACATCTTTTCATTTCCACATTTTAATCCCCCCTCCCCTCTCATCCACATACAACCCATTCTTTATATTTTTAGTTTCCTTTCCATTTGTCTGCATCAGACAGCATGAGAAAGGATCCCTCTCTATTGCTAAAGAAAATTGACAAAACCATGAGTTTGAAGATTCAGACTCAGAATATCAATGATAAAAGAACCATTATCTAATAGTGAGTCTGTATTTAATGGATCTTATCCTTTTGTGATTGACACCTGGCCTGGCAGTTCTTTTGAGATACAGGAAAATGCCTTCTTAGAACAAAGAGAGGAGTCTGCCTTTTAGATATGCTGATTTTTCAGGTGGCCAAAGTCCTACAATTAGCCACCAGTATGGCTTCAAATCATATTTTCATATAATCTCTGTGGGAACAAAATTCATTCATACCTTACAGTGCCCAACCTCCTCCTCCAGCACCCCAGCACTTGCTGCTACACAGCACCCTGAGCTGTAACTCCCTTGCCCCAAATAAAGATCATAATTTTTGCTATATTAGCTCTCTTCTCTTTAATTCCATTTACCTTTTTGTGATAAATAGTGGAAGCAGTTTTGTTTCCACAGAGTTGAAAGTATCTCCCCTCCCTCCCCACCCCCAGCTTTAGCAGAATGTAAGTCATGTGACTTACATTAGAACTAGTTCTAATCAGAGTTGTGATCTAGCAGAGACCAGGCTTCTGGTCAGGTGAAAGGTTAGAGGCTTGTACACATGTAAGCATGTACACATGCTTAAATGAGTCATTTGAGGAGGGCATGGCGTAGGCAGTCAGGGAGTTGCATCTGGTCAATGAAGAACCTGGCGGGAGATTCGAATTGGGGATCAGTAAAAGAACTGGTGTCCCTGTGAGTCCTTGTACTCCCCTTACTCTGTTAAGGGGACATACCCATTTATTCAGACCAAATAAATGTAAAATATGATTAAAATGTTCCTGGCTTCCCAACAATTATTGTTTATTCCTAGACAATGTGAGTATATTTATAATAATAATTTGGGGGCTCATCACCAGGATAAATATAGTTTCAGAAAAAAAAAGGAATTTTCTCCCCAAAGAATGGGAAGGTGCCCCACTGGTTTCCAGTGACCCCTAGTATCTGCAGGTGACAATTTCCCTTCTTCATATTGCTAACTCCCTTGGAGTATTTTTCTAGAATCCTTGGGCACCCAGGAACATGAGTAAAGGGGGAAAAAAGTGAAGGAAAATGGCCATAGACAGCATAAATCAGGTACCTCAGCAAGGTGGGAAAAATTCAGGATCTAAAGTACTGCTTTGTTATGTCTGGGTTTGTTCTAGGTTGAGAAATAAGATTTGCTTGAATTGGGGAAAAGAGCTCTCAGAATATTTGACTGAGGTCCTGGAGAATAGATTTCTCCTAGCATTTTTCCACATAGCCTGTGAAGAAAAATACTGGCAAACTGGGAAAACAGTGGGTTGACCCAGAAAAAGGATTAGGAAGTTTGGGAGTAGTAAAAATTCTCTCTCTCTCTATTTGAACTCTGATAATCTTTGAATGGGGAGAGAGATAAGAAAGTGTGTTGGTAACCAAAAATGGGCTCCTTAGCACTTAGTCGACAAGTGCCCTTGACTAGTTTGGCTTTTTCCCCTGAACTGAACGCTGTTTGTATGTTGGACTAGAGTAAGCTTGTCGGCCCCTTCACCTTGCTTCCCTTGCTTAAGCTGATCGAAAGAACCTGTGCTTTCCTGGTCAACCCCTTCACCTTGCTTAAGCAGATTGAAAGAACCTGTGCTTTCCCTGGCATACCTTACACCCCCGCAGAAGCCGGATGGTTAAAAACAGCTTCCGTTGGAGCCAGAGGCTGCTACAGCTGCAGCCGAAGCAGGAGCTGCCAGTGGCAGAGCTGACCTACGGGAGGAAGCTGAACAAGGACTTGAGGCCAGTGGGTAATCTTTTTACCATAGAGGGGGAAGCATGATTTTGCTTTACACCATCATGCTTCTCTGTAGCCTCCTGATTACTCTTGTAAAGCATACTTATTGGGCCTGGAAGCTTTTGATCAATATGTCAAAATGGGGATGCTGGTTCATGGGTTGGCTACTGTGGAGCCTAAATATATGCTTTGATTCTTCTGCCTCCTACTTTGAGAGTTTCTTATATCCAGCGGTTCCGAACCTTTCAGACATATATATGATCCTCTTTGAGATTATAAACTCTGCCCTCCTACTACAGAAAGTAAACAGAAAACTTCCTAGAAGATCAGGGAGAGGTAGATTGATCTGCATTTCAAAACTTTTCACTGCTTCATAAAAAGGAGGTTTGTGTGTTGGGAACACACAGCTGTGAGGTGATTTGGAGATGTGAGGCATGAAATGTGTTATTTTTAATTTAATGCTTGGGATGGGTCTGAATTAGAATTCTAAATTGTTTGTGTGCAATGTCTTGTCTAATGTCATATCTGTGTGTTTAAGAAAAGTGCTATGTTTTATGTTCCTGTAGAAGTTTTTAACTCTAGGAACAGAAAAGTTAAAAGGAATTAATTAGCGGAAGAAAGAGACCTCTGGAAGGCTGTGGAGAAAGAAAACTGAGGTTGGGGGATGGAGATAAACTCCTTTAGAATGCAAATTGTTAGTCATTTAACTTAACTTCAGGTTTTAAGATTGGGAAAGAACTCCCATTTCTTTTAGGCTTTTAGTGGGAGATTAAGATTCTTTCTGATTCCAACACTGGCCAAGTTGGAATACAAGACTAGAAATTGAATTGTGAAAAGCCAGCAGCTTTCAGAACTGATAAGGTATCAGAGCCAGAGCAGCCCAGAGGAAGAGAGGGTTGATAGGGAGAAGAAAGCTGAGGGCACTGAATTAAGATTTAATTAGGTCCTAAAGGTTAAAAATCTGTGTGTTTGAATTAAACTCAATGCATCTGACATCAAGAAAAGTGTTTTAAAACTGCAGAAGTGAAGGGGTCTTCTTATGATAACGGGATGATCACTTTAGGGGTTCAGTTGTCTGTTTAGAATGTGATTGGATTGTTAGACATTTAACTTTAAGTTTTAAGGTAAAAGCAGCTGGAGAAGAACTTGGTGGGTATAATTTTTTTTCATTTATTTGAAATGTTTGAGGTAGTTTGGATCAAGATTAAGAAAGAAAGATATTGAAATTAAAGCTAGAATATGGAGGGTAAAATGTTTGAGTAAAGATTGGGAAAGAAAGAGAGATAGAAGCTGGAGGTAAGGGATTTGGGAGGGGGTGGAGCAACAGCTAAGTCCATGTGGCTCTGGGTCCATGTGCTCTTAGCCACCCCCTTCCTCACCCCAATTGGAAGACTTGGGTGTGTCAATAAGGGACTGAAGCTAAAAGAAACTTATAGCCTGATTGGAAAATAAGGCTGATTAGCTGGTAATGAAAGGTCTTATTGAAGCTGAGTATTAACTATAATAAAGATATTGATTTGTATAATTATGAAAGAAGCTTTGCCTGTGTAAAGTATGATTGAATTTTATTTCCACAGAGATTATATAAAATTATGATTTGAAGCCTTACACTAAAATTAGCATATCTAAAAGGACTAGCTCCTTTTTTCTTAGGTCTCTGGTATCTCAAAGTGCTGCCTGGCCCAAAGTAATTCATCTAGGGATGAGATCTTTATTGATAATCCTGGACCCTAGTCCATCCTCTTTAGCAACTGAAAGGGATACCCCTCCCATGCTACCTGAGGCAGACAAATGGAGGGGAAACCAAAAATAATTTAACTTGGAATAAAGAATTGGTGTGTATGAAGATGAGAGGGGTGGGGGAGCAGCAAACCCATTTGCTCTAAGGAGTCCAAAGCTTTTTGCTTGGAAGGGAAGTGGCCACATCTCCTTCAAATTCCTTAGGCCTTTTGTTAATTCAAATCTTTTTGTAAAATCTCTGAAGTGTACGAGTAAGGAATTAGAATGCCTAAGGGGAGGTTTGTTGAAAGCTGACCAATGAGGGTCAGGGTGCCAACTTCAAATCTGGTTGGATAAATGCAAGTAATGATATGAAATGAAAATCTTTTTTTTTCCTAAATTCACTCATGGCCAGGCAAATATTCCTAATACATGGGCCAGAGGCAGTGATAAGCTCAGAAGAAGAGCTGCTCAGTGCTGAGGAATATACAGCTAAATAAAATATATTTAAGGGAATATATAAATACCAAAAGTAATAGGAATATGGAAATGCAATCAAGGTCATCTTATCCCTAAATTGTATTTTTAGGGTTCTCTTAGGTTGTAAAATTTGAGAGACCTCTGTGAGGTCTGAATTTTATTATATATGAATTGATCTTTTAAAAAAAGGTGTGATGAAAATGTGATAGTTTGAAACTGTTATATTTGGTTATAAACAAGTAATATTACAGCAGATTTTCCTTTTGAAATCTGGGCTATTTATAAAGATGTATACAGTGGTTCAGGGTGTTAATCTCCACATCTTGGTTATGAGATTAATGACTCCCTGTGTAAAGAGACTTGGAAATGCATTCACCTAATTGAAGACAGGTAATTTCAAGTTTTAAATACATAAAAATGTTCAAGGTATTATTACATTTGTGTGGTTCAAATGTTGTTAAGAATTGTACTGTCAGAAAAATGATGAATGGGTTAAAAAGTTGTTATTGAATTATTGCTGAAATCATAAAGTTCCAAGTTTTGGTCTTTGGGAATTTATGAAAAGCAATTCCTCTTATAATCTAGATGTTGTTAGATTAAGAATTGAGGCTGTTAACTAAAACAAGGATTTTTGGTATAAATTCTTATCAACCCTGTGTAAAGTCTTGAATTTTATGAGTCTCTGTTTGGGACCAGATGCTAGAGAGATATGCACAAGCTGAATTTGCCTCACAGAGATACCCATACAGGTCTGGGCAAATGTTAATCCCCACCTATTGTTTAGTGAGGTGGAAATTGATGTCTCTTTGATCAAGATCCAGTGACCTAGGTCTACCCCAGATCTCATTTTAATATAACACCCCTCCCAGAATGTAGGCCCATCAGTTGACATCCCTCAGGAACACCCACTCCTTGATGGGCATATGTTTTATAACTGCCGTTCAGGACCTTTTTCAACCTGGTAGAAGGGAAGGAGGGGGAAGGGGCAGCAGTTACTGGGATTTAAGTTTTACTGAAAGAAAGAGAACAGCAAGAGTCAGAAACCAACCAGCCTCCAAACCTGGCTTTTTAAAATCAGCAGAACTGATTTCTAGTGATTGGTTTTTAGAATAAGATTAGAATTTGAGATGTGGGTCCTGGTAAAATTTTGATTAGTGAAACTTGCCATCTGATGTAAAAGAACCCACCCTCTGGGGAAAGGAAATTAGTTAGAATAGGTAGATATGATGGGTTTTTTATGGCAAGTTTCTGTAATGAAAAATAAGTAGTTAGTGATAAAAGGAAAGGTATCTGTCAGAATTTGTTACTATTGTGAAGCTGTGGTATCTAAAGACCTAGAAGGTTTTATGGGGAAAAATGGAAAATTTGATTAATATGAATATGTAAAATCTTGCTGTTTTCAATCAAATGATTGGGTAAATTGGTACTCTTGTATAGTTATATGAAAGATAGCGTTGTTTCTAAATATTTATGGGAATAATTAGACAAAGGGAAAAAGAAGTTTGTGAAATAAAGATACAAATGCAATGTTGAATCATAATGCCATAGACTAAGGCTGGGATTTAAAGGTACGTTGTATCTATGTGAAATAATGTCCTTAAATGTTTCAAAGAGATGTAAAAGCAATTGGATAGTATATGGTGTAATTAGTTGCTGGGATTAAATCAGAGACATTTTCAGTTTGGGGAAAAGAATTTCAATGTAAGTTTCCTAAAGAGAGATAAGTTATAGTATACTTTTGCATTGAAGGGAAATGTCAAATGTGGCTGTTCGAATTTGAATTCATTACATGGTCTAAAACGTAAGATGAAGTTAGTGTTTGAACCTATCATATTTATGTGGTTCGGTTCTTGAAGTATATCTCATTCTTTCAGATTGGGCATGGTTGGAGGAGAATAGAAAAGCCTGGGAAACAGATGCAAATGTGTTAGAGAAATAACTTATGATCTTAATGGGAAGATTTTATGAACAAAGATGGAGGTACGTGCAAGCTATTTAAGGCTCACCTTAGAGATGTTCCTTAAGCAATGTGAGATTATAGTCATATCTTAAAGTGATTATTAGAACTTGCTATGCAAAGACCTAATGGGACTGCTTTTCTGAGTATAACTCCAGGTGTGAATATCAAGGAAAGATGTCTGAGCCACTTATCCATGATGCCAGCAGCCCTGTGAGGGGCAAGTATGAACTGCAGGTATGATTTCATGGGAAGGTTGAGAGGGTAACTGTTCCACATGTGCTGAGGTGGAACTCTCTTAACGTGACTTCTTAACTGAAACCTAGCAGACTATAAGCCTGGCTCAATGCAGTTTGCAGTTTGACATAACTTCTGCCTGGAGTTGCCATGAAATTGGGGAAATGTTCCCTTACTATAAACTATGACCCTAATCTCTTAGTGGCAAATTTCTATAATCAGAAGGTTTTGTAAGTACAGTACCAAATCTATTAAAATAACTGATTATGGAACATCTTAGGTTACTATAGGACTGGGACTAGTGTTCCTGTCTATGTTCCTGTATAAGTTAGGGTCCTTTATAAGTTAAGGTCCTTTAATTCTTGGTAATGGTATGGAGACAATTAGGTCAAGGGCTTGTGAGAATATTATTTTCTAATTTGGTTAATATCATACTTGTCTAAAGTTCTATTACAATTAGTAATGGTAAAAGAAGAATGGCTCATGGTTTATTTTGTTAATGCCTTGAAAGAAACATGGCTAAAAGTTTGTGATTTTATGTACTGTGTTAAAAATTGATTATTTAATGTATTTATGTATGTACTGGAGCCTGCTGTTAATTCCTTAGTGAAATCTCATCCTCCTGTTGAGGAAATTAATATGGATTAATGTAAAGTGTAAGAAATTGGGTTCTGAAGTGAATTTCTTAAACATGACAATTGGTCAAGGTTCCAGTTTTGAATTTGTAAAAATTTGTAAAAATGATCAGGATTATAAGGATTAGAAATGGTAATTTAAAATTGTGCTAAGGTCACTTTTGTAGTAGAATGGACGGAAAGCTGGTTTCTTCAAGAAGACAAGAAGATGCTGAGATGCTGTGCTGGAGATGGCTAGAACAAATACCAAGGAACAGAGGACTTGATTGATGATGTTCCCTGCCAGACAGCTATGTGTGAAGAGACTTTTGAATCTTTTTTTTTAATTTAAATGTATTTATTTAACATATTTAGTTTTCAGCATTGATTTTCACAAGAGTTTGAATTACAAATTTTCTCCCCATTTCTACCCTCCCCCCCACTCCAAGATGGCATATATTCTGGTTGCCCTGTTCCCCAGTCAGCCCTCCCCTCTATTACCCCACTCCCCTCCCATCCCCTTTTCTCTTTCTTTCTTGTAGGGCAAGATAAATTTCTATGCCCCATTGCCTGTGTATCTTATTTTCTAGTTGCAAGCAAAAACTTTTTTTTTGTTTTTGAACATCTGTTTTTAAAACTTTGAGTTCCAAATTCTCTCCCTTCTTCACTTCTCACCCACCCTCCCTAAGAAGTCAAGCAATTCAACATAGGCCACATGTGTATCATTTTGTATAACCCTTCCACAATACTCATGTTGTGAAAGACTAACTATATTTTGCCCCTTCCCAACCCATCCCGCTTTATTGAATTTTCTCCCTTGACCCTGTCCCCTTTCCAAAGTGTTTGTTTTTGATTACCTCCACCCCCATCTGCCCTCCCCTCCATCATCCCCCCCCCTTTTTTTACCTTCCTCCCTCTTCTTTCCTGTGGGGTAAGATACCCAATTGGGTATGTATAGTATTCCCTCCTCAGGCCAAATCTGATGAGAGCAAGGTTCACTCATTCCCCCCTCACCTGCCCTCTCCCCTCCTCCCACAGAACTGCTTCCTCTTGCCACCTTTATGCGAGATAATCCACCCCATTCTGTCTCTCCCTATCTCCCTCTCTCAGTATGTTCCTCTCTCATCCCTTAATTTGATTTCATTTCTTTTAGATATCTTCCCTTCATCTTCAACTCACCCTGTGTCTGCTCTCCCTCTCTTTTATATATATGTATGTATACACACACACACATAGATATATACATACACATTCGCTTATATATATATACATAAACATATATATATATGTATATATATACATACATATATATGCATATTCCCTTCAGCTACCCTAATACTGAGGTCTCATGAATCATACATGTCATCTTTCCATGTAGGAATGTAAACAAGGGACCTTTAGTAGGTCCCTTGCAATTTCTGTTTCTTGATTACCTTTTCATGCTTCTCTTGATTCTTGTGTTTGAAAGTCAAATTTTCTATTCAGTTCTGGTCTTTTCACTGAGAAAGCTTGAAAGTCCTCTATTTTATTGAAAATCCATATTTTGCCTTGGAGCATGATACTCAGTTTTGCTGGGTAGGTGATTCTAGGTTTTAATCCTAGCTCCATTGACCCTCCGGAATATCGTATTCCAGGCCCTTCGATCTCTTAATGTAGAAGCTGCCAGATTTTGGGTTACTCTGATTGGGTTTCCACAATACTCAAATTGTTTCTTTCTGGATGCTGGAAATATTTTCTCCTTGATCTGGGAGCTCTGGAATTTGGTGAAAATATTCCTAGATTTCTTTTTGGGATCTATTTGAGGAGGCGATCGATGGATTCTTTCAATTTCTATTTTGCTCTGTGGCTCTAGAATATCAGGGTAGTTCTCCTTGATAATTTCTTGAAAGATGGTATCTAGGTTCTTTTTTTGATCATGGCTTTCAGGTAGTCCAATAATTTTTAAATCATCTCTCCTGGATCTTTTTTCCAGGTCAGTGGTTTTTCCAGTGAGATATTTCACATTGTCTTCCGTTTTTCCATTCCTTTGGTTCTGTTTTATAGTATCTTGATTTCTCATAAAGTCACTAGCTTCCACTTGCTCCAATCTAGTTTTTAAGGTAGTATTTTCTTCAGTGGTCTTTTGGACCTCCTTTTCCATTTGGCTAATTCTGCCTTTCAAGGCATTCTTCTCCTCATGGGCTTTTTGGAGCTCTTTTGCCATTTGAGTTAGTCTATTTTTTAAGGTGTTATTTTCTTCAGTGTATTTTTCAGTATTTTTGGGGGTCTCCTTTAGCAAGTCATTGACTTGTTTTTCATGGTTTTCTCACATCCTTCTCATTTCTCTTCCCAATTTTTTCTCTACTTCTCTAACTTGCTTTTCCAAATCCTTTTTGAGCTCTTCCATGGCCTGGGACCAGTTCATATTTTTCTTGGAGGCTTTTGGTGTAGGCTCTTGCACTTTGTTGACTTCTTCAGGCTGTATGTTTTGGTCTTCTTTGTCACCAAAGAAAGAATGCAAAGTCTGAGACTGAATCTGGGTGTGTTTTCACTGCCTGGCCATATTCCCAACCAACTAATTTGACCCTTGAGTTTTTCAGTGGGGTATGACTGCTTGTAGACTAGAGAGTTCTATGTTCCACATTTGGGGGGGAGGTGCCAGCTCTGTCACACCAGCACTCCTCCTTCCCCAAGAATCCCCAACCCGGACTGGGCTTAGATCTTCAGCAGGCTGTGCACTCCTGCTCTGATCTGCCACTTAATTCCTCCCACCAGGTGGGCCTGGGGCCAGAAGCAGCAGCAGCTGTAGCTGCCCCACCTCCGCTGCCCCCGGGGCTGGAAGCCAAACCGCAAACTCCTTCCACTGCTGCAGCTTTTCCCACTAACCTTCTCCACTGTCTGGTGTTTGTGGGTTGAGAAGTCTGTTAACTGCCGCAGCTCACTGATTCAGGGCGCTAGGGCCCACTCCACCCAGCTCCTGGTCTTGTTGGTCTAAGCAGCTCACACTGGGCTCTGCTCCACTCCACTCCCAGCTCCGTGTGGGATAGACCTCACCCAGAGACCATCCAGGCTGTCCTGGGCTGGAGACCTGCTTCCCTCTGCTGTTTTGTGGGTTCTGCGGTTCTAGAATTGGTTCAGAGTCATTTTTTATAGGTTTTTGGAGGGACTTGGCAGGGAAATCATGCTGGTCCCTGCTTTCCAGCCGCCATCTTGGCTCCCTTGTGAGACTTTTGAATCTTAAAGAGACAATTGCATTATTTTCTTTTGGGTCTCTGTATCTGTATTTATAAAGAGGACTGCCCCCTTTGATTTGTCAATGCATTGATCAACTCTTCCATATTTACTTAAAGGGGTGATGGTTAAGGAAAAAAAAAATTCAGATGAGAAAGAGAGTAAAGGAGTATTAAAGATGTGGAAGCAAAAACTTGAATAAAAAGAAGAGGAGGAAATTGTGAGAAATGGTAGAAGCAGTTTTGTTTCCACAGAGTTGAAAGTACCTTTCCCTACCCCTGCCCCAACTTTAGCAGAATGTAAGTCAGGTGACTGATTAGAACTAGTTCTAATCAGAGCTGTGATCTAGCAGAGACCAGGCTTCTTGTTGGGTGAAAAGTTAGAAGCTTGTACACATGCTTAAATGAGTCATTTGAGGAGGGCAGTCAGGGGGTTGCATCCAGACAATGAAGAGCCTGGCGGGAGATTCATATTGAGGATCAATGAAAGAATGGGTGTCCCCCAGTCCTTGTACTCTGTTCAGGGGATTTATTCAGACCAAATAAATGTAAAGTATGATTAAAACATTCCTGGCTTCTCAATGAGTATTGTTTATTCCTAGACAATGTGAGCATGTTTGCAACACTTTTTTTAACTTAACCTGCCTTGTTCAGATATTATTACTCTGGAAGCATCCTTGCTCCCCTTTAATTCAATTATATTTTAATTGTCTGTCCTAGGTCCTGCTTCCCTAACAATCAAAAGTAGAATCTGGACCATTATCATTATTAAAATTATCCTTAATCTCTCCTTCCTTAAATCAAACTCCTCCAAATCAGCTACATATTTTTCTTCTCCTTCTTACCCATTTGAAGCCCTTCCTTGTTCTCTCACAACCTTTTCTCGCAGAAGCTTGAACTCTAGTGATTCATCATTAGGTACACAGTCAAATATTAGGCAGTTAGGTGGTGAGGTGGATAATAGCACTGAACCTGGAGTTAGAAAGACCCAAGGTCATGTACTGCCTCAGATACTAACTGGGCAAATCACTTAATAATCATCTGCCTCAGTTTCCTCAGCTGTAAAATGGGGATAATAATAACAAACCCCACACACACCCATGTTGTTACAAGGATTAAGATGGGAAAATGTAAGGTATTTTTCAATCTCTAAAGCACTCTTTAAATGCTATTATTGTTTAGGCAGTTGAGTGGCCTAGTGGATATGGCACTGAAGCCAGAGTAAAGAAGACCTAAATTTAAATCCTGCCTTAGGCACTCACTGTGTGACCCTGGGCAAATTATTAACGTATCTGCTTCAGTTTCCACATCTGTGAAAGAGGGATAATAATGATGGAGTTCACAGTGTAGGGGTGCCACCAGGAATGATGAAGAATTGATGGATGAGTCCTAGGGTCCTGCAAGAATTCACTCAGACAGTCTCCAAGCTAAAGAAAGGCATTTATTAGAGTAATGCACCCAGCAGGCCTGCTCCCATAGACAGCATAGCAATTGGCCACATTAGCTGTATGGTGTTAAATACAGTTTGATGGGGATAGACTGAAGGGGAACAGGAGAAGGGGAGGTGGGGCAAAGTTATGGTCATTAAGGTGGGACTTTTTTTTTTACTTTTGGAATGCTGAGGTAATCAAGTACCTTTGTAAGTCTTGCTTTTCAAATGTAATGGCAAGCAAATTGAACTTTGTGTTGTCTGTTTTGGAGTGCTTCTCAACACAAAGGAGTCTTTGATTGAATTGAGAGTCTTTGATGACTTGTTTACATCAAGGGAAGGCCTAATTTATATGAGTTTGAGTTGCATGGTTGTGACACCCTTTGACCCTGAGACTTGTATATAAGATCAGAGGTTAGCGTTTGCCTTTGAAGGGCACTCTCATTGAAAGAGCATTAATGACGAGACTCTGGATAAGCTGTTGAAGCAGGCTTCCCCCGCCAACCCTGCCCTTGGCTTTGAAAACCCAGATGTTGCTGCTTCTCTGGTAACTATTGTGATTTGATTAGACAGAAATGTTGATCTGTTTATACTGTCTCTCTTTGTAATTTCTGTTTGTATTTGCTCTGAAGTTCTGGGTGCTGGCTTTCCCCCTGAACAAAGTGAATGTTTAATTGAAGTAAGATTGTTAACCCCTTAAAGTTGCTTTCCTTAGAAAAGTAGATCAAAGAATCTGTGCTAGCAGCCCTCCTGTGTGCTTTTGTTGTTGATCTTTTCCCTCCACAGCAGGTGCTAGCAACATTGTTGTTACATGCAAGCACTGGTCCCATTGGGCCAGTAAGTACCTAATCTTGCTTGAATATGGACTCCTCTCATGTTCAGTTGAGTCACCTCTTTATTTTCTTTCTGCATTTAATAATATTTTATTTTTTTCCAATTACATATAAAGATAGTTTTCAACATTCATTTTTGTAAGATTTTGAGTTCCTAATTTTTTTCCTTCTCTCCCTTCTTTCTCCCCTCCCCAAGACAGCAAGTAATTTGATATAGGTTATACGTGTACAATCATGTTAAACATATTTCCTCATTTGTCATGCTGCAATCACTTCTCTAATAGAGAATACTGGTAAAGACCCATGGGCAATTCAGGGTCCACTTTATCTGGCCCCTGAGGGAACTGCAACCAGTCAAATGGCTTTGCAGTATAGTTTGGATGTTTGCAGGTTCTAGGATCTGATTTTCAAAACCTTTGGCAGCAGTGACAGTCCTTTGGTAAGGAATTATTTAAAGATATTCCTTGATAAGGCAGGGCCAAAAATCAAACACTCGGAATTGGACTCCTTAAGTCAATAGCTTTGTTAGAAGGCATTAAGAGGGAAACATAACCTTGGCTTTCATCCCTCCAAGAAAATATTTAAAAACTCAAAATTGAAAAGAAGGGGGCAAAAGCTAAACTATTTCTCTTTTTCCTCCAGGAAGAGTTAGGCTAATTGGAACCTCAAAAGAAAGAAAATGAAATTAAAGTAGAGTCTCAGGAGACATGAAGCACCTGAGAGGGGTGCTCAAAATTTCAACATTATGTATGTATATGTGTGTATAAATATAGATTATGTGCTTCAATGTGCTTTTCAAATACTTTCTTCAGCAGTCAGCCTAGCAGGATGGAGGTTTAAACCTCCATGTCCTGTTAGCAGGGTCTTAAAATTCTAAGGAGGCATATGGATAGACTCTGACAGTAAACACCTCTGTGTCCTTTTTGTCATATTATCTATATTTAAAGTCAAACTAGCTTTTTCCTGAAGCCACTATCATGCTGTAACAGCAACCACACTGGCATACCCAGGATGGTTGCTGGTGCAGGTTCTTAGATCTGCTTTGCTAAGGAAAGCAACTTAAAAGGGGTCAATGATCTTTAATTACATAGAAAAAAATACAAAGAGAAATAAAGACCAACAGACATGGCTCTACTGCCTGAATCAAAGCTTCACTTCCCCCACTGAATCGAGAGAGCCTTTACCTCTGAGGAGTCGGGGAGCTCTGAACATATGGCTGCTCAGGGTCTTGTCTAGGTGAAGATGTTTGGGGTTGAGGGGTGCTCAAGACCCCAAAATACTGACACACCAGGTCCTGCTGAAAGAATTCGACCCAAGTCTTCAAAGCCAAGGAAAAAGACAAAGTTTATTAAGGGTTTGCCATAATGGGTTGTCTTAAGAAATCCCACCCTTTGTGATGCTTGTTTTCACAAGCCGGCCAGATTCAATCTGCTGAGCTAGATTGAATCTGAGAGCCTTCATGGAGGCAAGATGAGAGGACATACATGAAGATTGTAGGAGGGATCTAGCGTGGTCCTGGGGTAATGGGAGGAGGGGTTTAGGGAGGGTCTTGAGGAGGAGTCTAAGGAGGAGCTTGGTGGAGCTGGGATGAGGTCAGATTCCAGGGTGGGAAACAGCTGGAGGCCACCTGGAGATGACAGGCAATAAGAGAGCTAGGGTAACAGAACTAGGGTATAGATATTTTGATCAAGATCAAGGGTGGGAAACAGCCAGAAGGCAATCCAGAGGTAGCCAGACAGTGGAAGGCTAGGCTAGGCTATTTGGGCATGAAAAGCCAGATCAAGTGGGAAGATTCAGGGTGGGATTCAAGGGGGGTTCCCACAGTCTAAACCCCATCACAGGGAATCACGACATCTTTCTCCTAAGCAAGCTCCCAAAGTAAAAGCTCACCTCTCAGTATATTTACTCTTTCAGCTCAGTGCCTAATTAGAAATTAACAAAAGGTATGTAAGCCTTCCCACAAGCAAGCAAGCTTCTCTTAATGGGTTCCACATGAGGCCTATTGATGGGTGGGGAAGATCTTACTCCCCATTAACCTTACATATGCACCTTCCAATGTTTTCTATTTATGCACCATCTCATAGCTGTCAGTCTTTTCATGGTTTTTCTGTGGCCCTGTTTATGTAGTTCTCAGTCTGTGTGAATGCAATTATTTATACAGAGCATAGAAGGAAAAAAAATGTGGCCTTTTTGGTCCTTGGGTGTGGCCTTTTGACTGAGTCCATGTTTTACAGAACAAATCCTTTTATTAACTTCACAGAACAAATCCCTTTAATAAAAGGATTTGTTCTGTAATACTTGGACTCAGTCAGAAAGCCATACCCAAAGACCTAGAAGGCCACACCTGGCTTCAAGGCTGCAGGTTCCCCACCCCTGCTCTAGGAAACAATAAGTTTTCAAAAAGATCCTTCCTTTCCTTTTACTTTCCTGAACTGTTGCCTGGTTTGGGAATATAAGGGGTGGATTAGCATTCTTTAGAATTTGTTTTAAGCGGTATAAGAGAACCCCCTCTCCAGAATAACTGGTTCATTGTTTTGATGTTAGAAAAGAAAGATAATATTACTGATAAGAGAAAAGCAAGCTTGTGAGAAGTATTAGAAAATATAATTGTATACTTGGGAGTTTTACAAATTAAAGTGAAATAGGAATCAATTTAGGAATAACTTTTGAATAGATGTGTGTTTGGAACTTGGAAATTTTGCAGTAAATTATGAGACTTCTATCCATTTTTATAATAGATTTAGATTTATTTTTTTACAGCTGAGAAGGAATGAGATACAATATCCAGGATTTAGTGCCCCCTCCTCTTCTTGCCTTCCATTACCTTATAAACTGCGGTTTATTATGTGTCCTGTACCTTTAATTCTTAGAGAGCAGACCACCCACATCTTAACTGGGATTGATAGTCTTCCATCCACAGTGTATGGGACAGAATTTTTAAAATAATAGGAGAGACATCTTTAGGAGGAACAAAGTAAATTTATTCTACAAACCTTGCAAGATTTGGGCCCACCTCCATAATGGAGGAGGCAAGGTAAAAGGGAACCTGCCTTAATTTATAGTCTTAATAAAAAGATTCTCACCCACCTCTATCCCTTCTCACCATTGGCTGGGAGGTGGGCTTACAGTCTATGTGTGAAAACTACACAGAGGACCAAGATTGATCCGGTTCGTTCAGGTTTTTTCCTATCAGAACTCAACTGCCAGGGTGGCGTCTGAAAGTCTAGGAGAAGAAATGGGGTGGGGGAAGGAGACACCCTTCCTGGATCAGGGAACAAATAGCTCACAAGAAGTTCATTGTCTTCTAACATCTGAGAGAGAGAGGGGGAAGGGCGCCTACAGTTCTTCGCCTTCCAAAATCACAAAGCCAAATCAAATCCCAAAACCTCTCCATTAGACATACCCTGTGAAGTCTTCACAATTATCTGTCCCATTCAACAGTAAACCACATGGCCCCTCAGGAGGGAATTTTGTCCACTCAAAAAATCAAATTAGGAATTAAAGTGAAAGACTTTAAACCTAGGTCAGCTTAAGAATTTTTACATATAATGAGAACTAAGAATAGCAAAAAACAGCATACATAGGCAAAGGGATTCCCTTAAATGAGCCAGAGAAAATAGAAAATAGGAATTTTTTTCAATTAGATTATCTAAAAACTTCTACCTTTTGTCAAACCATGATAATGTGATTTTTATTGGATGAAACAAAATTTTTTCTTTCTCTGATCTCTCTACCTGGAAAAGTAACTTGCCTAGGTTTGATGAAATTTCAGGAAAAGTCAAGAAGAAGGGGAGAATCCTAATCATTTTTATAATAGGCTACTGTAAATAAGGTGGATTTTAGTGTAAGTAAGGTGGATTTTAGTGTGTGTAAGGTGGATTTTTTTTATTATTATTTGTTATAGCTTAGTTCCCAGGATCCATAGCCATAATGATCTCTTATTCCCAGGTGTTAGATATGAGTTTTCACGATCGCAGTTCAAAACTTCTCC
Source organism: Trichosurus vulpecula (assembly GCF_011100635.1). Taxonomy (NCBI): domain Eukaryota; kingdom Metazoa; phylum Chordata; class Mammalia; order Diprotodontia; family Phalangeridae; genus Trichosurus; species Trichosurus vulpecula. Next base: position 362,742,740 of record NC_050575.1, read on the forward strand.
ACCATGCTTAAGCAGTGTTATATAATGAAAAATAATATAAACGTTTGTGCTTAAATTGTAAATATCTACTGCAACTTCACAGCGAGATATAATGGTGAGGTAATGTAATCTTGTGAGGCTATTACTGGCAATATGCCTTCTTTGTCTGTTGCCCTATGAAGCAGGTGGGCACTGGTTAGTGAGGGGGAAACCATTTGTATGTGTGTAGGGGGAACCTTTAGGGGCGAATGCACAAGCTGGAATGCTGTGTGTGCCTTGGCTGGCCACCATCAAGGCTTGGGGGAAATCTTTGCTTGTCCCACCTGGCCCCCATCGAGGCTTGAGGGGATTTAGAGGAATGCACATGCTGTGCCTGTCTCAATTTTTTTGTCCTTTAAGGCATACTTTGATCAAGGCTTCTCTATAGTGGCCTTAAATGCAATCAGTTTAGAATTTCAGTAATTTATATTTAAAATGTATGTCACCAAAAGCTGTTTGTATAAGAAAAGGGTAAGAATTGAAAAATACAACTCTTTTGACTTATGAATTACAAAGTATTAACTCTCTCCAGATTCTGAAAAGTGAAGAGTAAGTAGCAAAGAGAAGAGTAGGTATGATTTAATTTGGAAAAATATTTTGAGTTGATCTTTGTAGACAAGATAACAGTCCTTGCTTGTTAATTGGACAGTCACACCTTTTATAAGCTATTAACAGGTCTGGGAGAATCCAGAACCCTAGTCTTGTGCATAAGACACCATAGACCTCCTAAAAGTTTTTGTAATTATTAAGAATATCTTAATGGATTTTTTAAAAAGGATTTGTTCCACAAACTTCTTCATGTACTAAGACTAGGAATAGGAAGTACAGGTTTCTATGCCCATCTGGGAGAATGAGAGAGACTTGAATTGTTACTAATGTAAGAAAAGAAGGGCTGTTCTGCTTTCACAGCAAATAGTGAAGAAACCAGCCCAGGGATTGTGAGATATTTAAAAAAAATATAAATATGTTTCCACACAGGGGAGGAAAGTGGGCTTTTTTTTTTCTCAGAGAACTAGTCTCGTTTTGCAAAAACAATTCTCAGAAAGGAGGAAAACCAGTTTCAACTGGGTATGTAATCAAAAGTAGGGCAAAGGGTAAGCTAGACCTGAAATACATATGCTTAATTGCTTTATGAATACTAACTGACAAAAATCGCATAAAATTATCCCTACATTTTCTGTACATGGAACACATGAAGTGGGTGAAGTAATATGATAAAGAGTAGTATGTAGTGGGAGTGGAAGGAAGAGTGTAACCCAGAAGGATCAGGACTGATCCCAATCTGGTAGGGAGGGACCTTAACTAATCTATATAACCTGGCTCTCCTTCTGTTTCATCACACTCATTCGTGCAACTCAGCATGGGGCAACAGCTTCTCAAGAATCGTAATAAAGCTTTCCTTTGCTCACTCCTGTGTAGGATTTTGTTTTTGGACTTTTCTAACACTAATTAAGCAACAGACTATAATTGTTATAGGTAAATTAGTGAAGAAAATCACCTGGGTTGAAATTAATTCTACAGCTTGGAAAAGTAAGGTTGTAGAAAGTCATTGGGTTTAACAACAATATTTAGTGGGATGAATATAGTCTGGGATATGATTGAAATGTAGAATTTGAGCAAGCAAAGGAAAGTTGTGTAGTCTGAGGAAAGAGTTTTGTAAATTGAAAAGAGAGAAATAAGAAAGGCATAAGGGAAGAATATGGAAGGTAATAAGGCAGGTTTGGGTTTTCAAACCAAAAGAGAGATGTATAAAAATGGAAAGTAGGTTTAAGCATGTTGAGAAGGTTTAAGGAAGTTTGACTTTGTTTAAGTGGAAAGGTTATAAACTATTTTAGTAACAAAAATTGCAGCTTGATTTAAAAGCCAATAGTGAAAAGCTGTAGAGGTCTAGGAGTAAATTAAATTGCAAATATGCTATTAAGAGTGATAATTGGGGTAGATTATAACTGGATAACTGACTGTCAGGTTTAAAATCTTTGGCAGTGGATTGGCTGGAAATAGTGCACACCACAATATGAAATGCTTGGAATAAATAGTCCTTGTGTAAAATGTGATACTAAATAATTTAAATTATAAATTGAGATTCTGTATGACACCATTTGGAAAACAGATCCAGGTAATTAAATTTATTCTAGTCTCATTTTAAGTGAAATGTGTGTCTCCCAATGAGATGTTTTTGATAAGTCAGAATTTATTTAACTATTTGGCATTAAGGCAAAATGTTGGGAAAGTGCATGGATCTGAGAATTTGTTAGCTATGTGGTTGGTCTTAAGCCAACTTACCTCAATTTATCAATTTGTCGATTGTATGAAAATTGTGCACAAAATAAATGTGATTAGAAATGTGGTTTAGAAGAGTGAACTCTTCTTTGATTCTTTTTACTTATATATTTAATTGTTAAAAAACAGTTGTAAGTGTTATTAAAAATTTTTTTTTAGAAATATAGAGGATAATAATGATGGTTTTCTGTGAATTTGGTATAGCAAGGGCCCCTTAAAATGTCTTTATCTGTGAAAAGTGGAATACTAAGATCTTACCAACCCTACTAACAGTTTGAAGTAATTAGGTTTGAGATTTAATTTTAGTTGAAAATTAGAAATCACAAAAGGAAAAAGATTCAATCTCTACTATACTCCTCTAAGAGTTTTCTGAAGTTTTGACTTCTTAGTCTCTGTAATGGTAAGAAGGGTGGGACTTTTTTACTGTTTTCTCTTTTGGAATGCTAATTCAATCAAGTGCCTTTAATGAGTCTTACTTTTGTTCAAATATGACAGGTAGAGTGGGATCTTTTGTTGTCTTTTGTTTCGGAGTGCTTCTCAGCTCTGAGGGAATGGGTGTCTCTGAGTCCTGTCTTTGTTTAAATCAAGAGTCGTTGATTGGAAACAATGTATATGATGTGGTGCTAGTGATTAAAGATCTTTCCCACACTCCTTTTGCTAAGTAGGCACTGAGCCCTCAGAGCCCTGAACAGGGTATATGAGCTCTGAGGTTGGTATTTTGCTTTTGGGGGTACACTCATTGGAAGAGTGTTGGTGATTTGGCCAGACAAGACTCTGAGTAGCTGTTGGAGCCCTTCTGACTTTGAAAACCCAGATGTTGGTGCTTCCCTCTCTGGTAACTATGTATGTAATGTCTATGGTCAGATAGATAGAAGCCTGTCTGTTGATTTGTATTATTTTTGCTCTGTTTATAATTTCATCTTGTACTTTCTGTTTGAATTTGCTCTGAAGTTCAGGGTGCTGACTTTTTCCACTGAACTAAGTGAATGATATATGTATATTTAATTAAAGCAAAATTGTTAACCCTGTAAAGTTGCTTTCCTTGGAAAAGCAGATCAAAGAACTTGTGTTAGCAGCCTGCCTGTGTGCTCTTGTTGTTGGTCTTTCATTTTCACAGCAGCTGCTGGCAGAATTGTTGTTACAGTCTCCTACAAGTGAAGTGAGATAAGCATGTGTTAACTTCTCACCTACCCCTTCAGGATGGGTTGTAGGAAGCTCTTGTTCACAGAGTCCTTAGCCTTGGGCCTTTCCATATTATACAACTAGAGGTTTGTAAGGTTCAGAATTGAGTTAAAGACTTCAGGAGGCAGATGTTCTCCTAGTCAAGAGAGCTTTATTGACACAAAAGGGGTGGGCCAGTCCTTAGGAGTACTAGTGTTGAGGGTTGAGGGAGATGAGGTCTAGGAACTCCAAGACTGGAGTTCCCAGATGGGGTTGTTAAGGGGGGTGCCCCTCAAGGATCTGAGTACTGGAGAGGGCTAGGACTATCTGGAATGAATTCATGATCTCAAGCATTCTTTAAGTCAAGGTGGCAAAGATTTATTATGCTTTACATCAGGCAAGAGTTCTTAGGGAACCTGCAACCTTAGAGGGGTGCAGGAAAGTTTATATGCGAGATTTGGGGGTGAAACACGTCAATTAGGTGTTTTGGAGTGGGATTAGGGAGTGGTTAAGGGGTGGTCAGTTCTTAAGGGAACCTGCCCTTTTGTATCTACTGCACAGGTATCTTACCCAGAGTTCAGCTGGGAAATAGCCCGGGGGTGGGGGGGGGTGGCTGGAGGGAGACCTGGAGGTGTGGTTTTGACTGTGAAACATCACTAATTCAACTAACAGGGCTGACTGGAAATATCCGGGTGGCTCTCATCAAATGTCTTGTTAGACAAGATGAATGTAAGGGAGTATACATTTGACTATGTCTAGGATACATATCAGGAAGGTCAGTAAGTAGTAAATATTGTTATAGCCCAATGCACAGCCAATTAGCACATACACAGGGAATTCAAACTAATAAATCCTATACATGCAGCTGGCCTCATTATCAGGAGGAGAGATAAGTGTTTTGCTGGAATGGTGAGGCTCCCGGAGGAAAGACTTCTGTCCCTAGCAGCCCCCCTCCTGCTCCTGCATGCTGCCCTTGAACTGGAGAGGTGCAGCCTGAGACAATATTTTGAGGCTAGGGAGAGATGTGATTTTAGAACTGGATGTGGTTTTAGAATTGGGGTCCAGGCACAGACACCCAAGCAGAGGCTAAGGAGAAATGTTAGAATTAGGGTTCAAGCACAAGCACCCAAGCATCACTACAGTTCAAAAAAAGACAGGGGTTTGCTTTTATACACAAGTCTTGGGCACTCAGCTAGGTGTGGGGGTATACTCCCCTGCAGTTAAGCACAGGGAAGAGGAGGCAGGAAGGAGAAGCTGGTGTGTTGGGTACATATCAAAACAGTTCAAGGATATGGTCACAAAACAGGGAACTTGGCATGCAACATTCGAGGATATGGTCAAAAACCACAAGGGTTAGTCATGTACACAGGATATTAGAAAGTTTTCAGGTAGAGGCCCCTGTTACTGAGCAGATTTAGATTTAGGCAAGGCTCTCGTTCTTGCTGGGCAGAAGTCAACCTCATCATCTAGCACTATAAATGTTGGTTATTGCAATCTGTGCCTTGTATATTGTGCAAATTGAGACTTATTTAATTAACTCCCTTGGTGTAAACCCCCAAAGATTTCTACCTGGGGAAAAAGAGGCCAGGACCAGAAATAAATTTTCTTGTACTTTAGATGTTGTTAGCTTATAAATTCAATTGTTAAAGAGTTACCTAAAGTCTGCTAACTATCTGTGTTAAGAGTATTTTATTTCATTCAAACTGCAATAATGGGAAAAGAAAAAATCCTTAGTTGTTTTGTCTAACATGTTCAACATGTTTATAAGTTTTTTTCAACTCTCCTGGTAACATAGTATAAGTTCTATGATGCTAAAACCTGAGAATTGTAGAGATGAAAATATCTGGCACACCTAGTTAGAATTAGAAAGTTTATAGGTCAATTTATGTAAGTTCTACTCGAATTTATTCAGAATGATTTTCTGTGTAAGGTAATTTGGAAGTGCATTCAACTGAATTGAGGTAAACTGACTAGAAATGGGTTTTATTTCATGTTTCAAATCCATAATATTGTGCAGATACTCTGTTAGGAACTCAGCTTTTCTAATCTGAAAACTGAATTACTTGCCTATAGTTAAGAGGAAGTATTGTTTGCTATTCATTTAGGAAACCTGAATCCCCTCTACCGTGGCGGGGAGGAGGGGGAGGGCTATAATTAGCAATTTGTTTAATTATGAAGTTATATCTGGAGTGATATATAACCAATTTAGTCTTAACAAACTCCAGTCTTAAAGATTTACTTTTGCTTTAAGGATTGAATAAGAGATAGATAACTCTTAGCTTGGAGCTTTACAGCTATCATATATTACTTCATTAGCTTCTAATGATTGCTTTTTTAACATCAAGGTGGATTTTAAATTGTTTTTGAGAAGGAGAAACACTAGTAGAAAAAGAATGTTAAGTGAAAATCTTTTGTGTGATTTTTTTCAGAAGGCCTGGTAATTTTTTATTTGCTAGCTAATTTATTGCAACCACTTGAGAGTATTGATAACAATTGTGTTTAGCCCTACTGTGATTAGTGAGACTTTGCTGTTTGAAGTAAAACCTTTTGGGACCCTAAATATTCTTTCTTTGTTTTAGGTTTCTTGTGTCTTTGGGCCAGTGTTTCGTAGCTTCAAGACAAATGCCAGCAGCTCAAGGGGGTCACATCTGAGATCTAAGGGCAGTGGATTTCTCTGGAGAAAAGGTTGGGAGGGTGACCTTGGGAAGGCTAAAGCCGGACCCTCTTAATTCATTTAACCATACAAGAAATCTGTTCATCTGCTTAATTCTGAGCCTGTATGTGTATCCTGCCATATATTTGGTTGATTATACTTTTCTTACCTTGTTAGGGGTCCTTGACCAGCAAGTATCCCTATCTCAGTACGCAATGATGAGGCGGGAGCCAAAGATGGATACAACTCCCATTTATTGGCAGACATTATCCAGTTTTATAGGGTTTTGCACTACATAAGCAGAAGCAGGTGTTCAAGGGCATGAGAGCATGGGAAAAAAGAGATGTGCTTCAGTAATGTATTGTTGCATTTAGATTAGATGTAAGTAGTGATATCTGGTGGGAAGAATCTGGATTATTGTAAACTAAGTTGCCTACAAGAGTATGGGAAAAACTAGGGCTGTAGTAAGGTAGTTTCCATAGGAGTGTGGGAACAGAAGGGGAGTGCTGTTCTACAGTATCTAAAGAGGCATGGGAAGGCTCGGGCAGGATACAAGCTGGTATCAGAACTGTATGAGCTACGTGAGGCATGGGACAGGATGCCCTTGTAAAGTATCCAAGAAGTTCCCATTAATTAAAGCATGTTTGTGTTAGGCACTGGTTCAAGAGCATTCGGTAATGGCCAGCTGGGTTCCTCCTACTGGGCTTGTGAGTCCTTGGTGGATGGACTCTGCCTGCATGAGAAAGGATGGCTACCAGAGCAGGAGGGGGGCTGCTAGGGACGGAAGTCTTTCCTATGGGAGCCTCACCATTCCAACTCCTACTAAGCCTGTCTGGTTTTACCCAGGAAACAGGCCAAGCGCTAGGGTCCGAGCAGCCCCAGGATCAGCACTAACTCCCTACATTACCTGAAATGCAACAGAACTGACAATACTTAAAGTGTGTTAAGCCACTCTGCCCTTGGACTTAGGCCTGGAGGACCAGTACTAATTCTGTTATAGACATGTTTCTGCTTCTTCCTCTCATTAGCAAATCTCTCTAACCAGGGCAAGTTGAGCTGTGATTTTTATAACGAGTCTTGTTGCTGCTAAATACCTTAGTACCTCTTACTGTTTTCAATCTGAGATAATAGTTGGCTCTGAAGTGGATAAGTATTTGGCCTTGTCACCTACCTGTTACTAGTTATATATTCCTATATAAGATACGGTCTCTTTAGTGAGGTTAATATCATATGTGTTTTCTGTTCCGAGTTAAAGAAAAGAATTTCAGCATAATTAGTTATCGTAGGGGAGAGTAACTTATGGTCTATCTTATGTTACTTTAAAAAGACATCCAATTTTACTGAAGGTTATTATTTCATGTGGGATTAACACTTGCATTTAGAGCATGTTCTGGAGTGAAAATGAACTATACAAGTCTGAAGAGGATTTGAAAACAGTGGTCTATATAAGTGTAATACCTAGTTTATTTGAACATGGTTACTAACTAAACATGTTTTACTATAGACAACTCATTTGATACAATCTGGAATACCTCTCATAACAGCCTTTGGTTACAACTGGAATAAAATAAGTGTCTCTTAGAGAATGGTGTTGCCTATGTGTTCCTATATAGGATCAGAATCCAAGGGGCGGGGGGGATGAGCAGCTAACAATAAATAATTAGAACAAATAAAAATTTTGCTTTTGGTGAAAATTTTATTTAAAGAAATAAACAAGATCAAATAACGATATATGTCAAATACAAAGACTGGTTCAGAATTTTCTGATTTTTCAGTTGTTATTTGAATTTCTAAAATATATCAATACAATAATTTGCTAACATGTCAGAAGGCAGTTATGGGTAATAAACTGAAGTTCCTTCCCTTTCTGGGACTTGAACCTGAAGTGAAGAATGAAATCAATGAAAATTATAAGTTAAATGATGGTGGAGTCAATGCCAATTTACAAAGCACTTTTAGCCTTAGCCTACACAACTACATTGGTAAATATAATATTCATTACCAGAAAGACTCCTTCTATGAGCCAGATCCTCATAGATTCTTTTAGATTCTCCCTTCAGCCTATTGCTGGCAGTTTTTAGAGAAGGACAGGAGCATCAAGGAGTATGGAAAAATGTAAATTTTCTAGTCTAGAAGTTCTTAATTCGATGTTCTTATTAGAGCCATAACGTTTGAATTAGCTTTCACCATATGACCTGGTTATTGGCAAAGAAAACTAAAAGTGACTGTATTAAGTTTTGTTAAGATCTATTTTGCAAGAAATTTTTTCACAAAAAAAAGTCAACCAGTAACCTGAACTGGAGATGCAAACCTGCTAGAAGGAGCTGTTCTGAGACCCCACCTATTCCAGAATGCCTAAGATGAGACGTTTCCAGAGGGCCAGAGGACTTGATCAGGAAATGCTCTCAGAAACAAGACAGCTGTACGAGATGTGTGAGTCCTAAGATATGATGGACTGACAAAATGGACTTTGGGAATGGGTTACCCTTTTCTTTCACTTCTTCCTCATGCACCATTATTCTTTGTAAGGCCTGCTTGCTAAAGGGGACCAACCCCAACAGCTCCTGTTAATGTGTCAGTCAATCCCTCTCCCTTTTTACCCCACACTATTTCATCATGTTAAGTGTTTGTTATATCAGTTAGTAATTCACTGATAGGACAGTGTTTCTTAGTGAACCAGAGAGGAGGAATGACAGGAAAATTAATTTTAATATTGTTAATATCAAATGTAATATTCCGTACCCCTCCCTCTAAAGGGTCCTAGTAACATCCTTGCATTCCTGCCCTTGAGGCTCTTACTCTCAGATAGGTCGAGCTGGGCCTAGATACTGTCAGAGCTTTACCCAGAATTTGTGCTCTGCTGCATGCCCTTCAAGAATGTGGCCTCTTTCATGACACATTGAGGCATCAGGGTAGGACTTTTGTGAAGGATAGATGAAAAAAAGGGTGAAAGAAGATCTGCAAGAAAGCTATTGCAACAGTCTAGGCAACTATGACAATGAGGGCCAGTACTAAATGGTAACAGTGTTATGGAAATACAATCTATAATAAAATTGACATTTATATAGTTTGTTAAAGTTGACAGAACATTTGCCATATATAATCTGAGTGCATATGGAAAGTAAGTAAGAGGGAGGGGTCCAATATAAAACCTAGTTTTGAAGATGAGAACCTGGTTAAATGCTAGTATTACAGAAAGCAAAGTAAATTATCCTTTAGACACTTTGAAATGATGGCCTGAAGTGTCACCATATGGCCACAGCAGGATATAAAAGGTAATGTGCTTAGAGTTGATAATTCAAGCCTTGGTACTGAATGAGATTTTGTTTTCTTTATAATAAAGTTTAAATTTGCCAATACTTTCATCACTCTCATTCCCCATGGTACTTCCCTCCTCCAAAGTACTTCACCCTTAAAAAAAAAGTCCAGCTAAGCAAAAGCAACCAAAACATTTTTGTTGTTGTTTAGTCATTTTTTCAGTCACGTTCAACACTTTGTGACCCCTTTTGGGGTTTTCTTGGCAAAGATGTTGGAGTGGTTTGCCATTTCTTTCTCCAGATCCTTTAACAGATGAGGAAACTGAGGCAAATGGGGTTAAGTTACTTACGCAGGGTCAGATAGCTAGTAAATGAATGAGATTGGATATGAGCTAGGAAGATGGGTTTTTCTGACTCCAGGTCCAGGACTTTATCCACTGTGCCACCTAGCTGCCCAACAGCACACAGGCTATGTCTAACAACACATCTCATTCCCAAATGTACCATCTACTGCCTCTCTGCCAAGGTGAGGGAGAAATGTTTCATCATTAGTTTTCTGAAGTCAAGAATGGTCTTTGCAATTATAGAGTCCCAATGTATTTCAATATGTAAGAAATTATTAAAACTTTTGTTTCCACAGAAATCATGTAATACATGACTTATGAAACCCAGGAATTGCCTCTCTTTTGTCAACAATAAGGGCCAGATGAAGTTAAGAGAATTTCTCTGCCTATGGTTATTAAGGATGAGATATTTAAACAGGAATACTATCAACATGGATTAGTACTAGATTATCTTCTAGCAGAAGAAGAGGGAAATTGAAAGGTAAAACAGAGAAATTTGTCTCCATAAATTCAGAATAATAGTCATCAGAATGGGAGACATGACAGAGGAGTTATGTCTCACACAGAAGATAATGGGAAAAGCAGAATCCAACTTCTTTATCCTGTTTTGAGGTTAGAAGCCAGTTACGTAGAGTAAAAATTAAGTCTTGCTTGAAATACTCATGTGCAATAAGTTCATGAATATTAACTTCTCCTCTGGGAGGACTAAAGGTTCATTTTAATGATCATACAATGCATGTAGCAAGAGGGGGGACATATCAAGGGGAACTGTGTAATAGGCATATAAGGAAGTTGTACACCCTGTATTATCCAGCCAATGGGGAGATAGGGAGGAACTTTGTGGTCTGGCATAGGTTTTTAAGGCTTGCTTTTGTTTCTGTAGGGTGTGTCTATCCAATGAGACACTCACCACTGCAATTGTGTAATAAGCTTTTTTTATCTTCACCCCTCCTGAGCCTGAATGAGTTATTTCTCACAAATAGCCTTTTCCTGTATAATACTATGGTCATTGTGTAAATTTTTCTGAATGAGATTTCCAAGACAAAAATATAGAAAAATGAAAATCAAAGGCAAAACGTTGGGGAATATTTAAGACAAAGCAATAGGGAAAGTACAAGAAACCAGGAAAAGACAGAGATTGTACATATAAAAATATGAGGACAGACAGGAAAGTATGGTCAAGACAAGGAAAGAAAATATTCAAAAGGAGAAGGTGGTTAACCTCATCAAACACATGGTGGTAAAGAAAGCTGAAGACTGAAAAAAGTTCATTATATTTGGTAATTAGAAGGTGTCAGCCATTACTGAGTTTGTCCTAAGAAAGACAAACAAAATTAGGCTGCATGTGTGTATTTATTTCTCTCAAAGCCTGTGGAACACGCATATAGAGATATGCATAGGAGTTCATTGTGAAAAATGAGCCCAAGGACAAATAGACAGAGGGTATCTCATATCTTCAGAGTAATTCTCTCTCTCCCCTCCTTCCCTTCCTGGCTCAGGATGCCTATGTCAGCCAAAATTATAATCTCTATATGTGTTAACCATAATATGAGAAAGGAATTTCTTAATTGGATAGATTGTAACTACAATAAGATAAGAGAATGTCAAGGTGTCAATTGAAATTATAGATCCAGGATGTCTGTGCTTCTTATATCATTAACATTGACTATATATAGCATAACATATGTCCATAAAATACCAAGATAAGAAAAAGTCCCATTATGCGAGACAGTGTCCAGTTCAAGGAGTCCTGCCATGGATAGTCATAAACAAGAGAATCTCCTGATCAGCTTCATGTGGCCTTGTAGCTGCTGACACAGGAGGGAGCATTTTGGGTTCACTCAGAGAGCAAAGCAAGGCATGTCTGCTATGCCAGAGAACACAAGATATTATGATAAGTTAAGCTCAGAGTAGGCCAAAATGTCTCTTCTGATTGGGGGAGGAGTTCTGTTTCAACAATCTGGCTAGCAGCTGTTGTGGGGGTGAAAGATCAACACAAGCCCAACAACAAGAACGCTACCAGCATGTTGCAAAAGCCCAGGTTCTTTGGTCTGCTTTACTAAGGAAAGCAACATTAAGGGGTTAACAAATTTACTTTAATTCAGCATACAAATACCATTCACTTAGTTCAAGGGAAAAAGCCAGCACCCTGAACTTGAGGGCAAAATACAAACAAATTACAAACATCGACAGACAGACCAAATACAATTCATAGTTACCAACATCTAAGTTCAGCCCAGGAGCTCATAACAACGGCTGGCCCAGAGTCACTCGCACCACCATGGGTGTGGGTAAGAGCTCCAGAAAATAGAGAGCCAACCCCTGGTTCTTTATCTTTTTCAGGGTCAAGGGTGAGTCACACATGCAACTCACCCATGTGACCTAGAATCGTCACAAAGAATTGACTTAAACCCATGTGGCCTAAAAGCCTCTGATGTCCCAAACATGTCACTCAAATTCGTATGTAAACTAGGCCCTCCCCTGAGGCAAGGAGGTCATCAAGGACTCCCAAATCTAATCAAGGAAACAAAGGCCAAACTCTTCAAGGGCACTTAGTTGAACTGAGTGCTAAGAGCCTATTTTGTTTACCAACACACTCCACCCCTTGTTCCAGGATATATAATCTAATCATCCATGGATCCTGAAACAAAACTGACCCATTATACATTGTGATCCAATTACGCAGGAAACTAAAACATATCATTCACAACAAAGCAAAACATATCATTCAGTGACATTCCCATATATTGGTTTACAATTCAAATGTCCACCCCTAGGTCAAAGCAAGTTAATCTCTTTAGCTAATACAGAGTGTCCAAATAAAGTACTTCTTCAGCAGCACACTGCCATTGAAGGCTTTTTCCCAGTACCCTGAGGCATGGGCATGCTTTAGTTAGTAAAGTCCTAAAGCAAACAAACAAACAGAGTTCTATTGGGGACATCTCTTTCTGCCCAAACTGCCGTTGCAGGCTTCCACTTGGCACCCAAAGTCCAAACAAAGTTCTGTTGGGGTCTGTTCTCCCCATTATGTTCCAGTCCCTGGTTCCAAGCCCTGAGGGGCAGCTGGGTGATAAAGCCAACAGGGTGGGCTCCCTGGGGGTCCAAGGCACTTCCCCCAACCCCAAGAAAAATAAATCCACACCTCCCTCCTGGATCCCAAGCAGCCAAAGGGGGAGGTAGCAGAAAGGCACACTTAGCCCCTTGCTGCCAAGATTCCCTCTTGCCCCAGGGCTGAATTCCAAGCCCCTGGGTTCCTGGTCATCTAGCTCTGGCTGGCCTCTCCTAGTTTCTGCCAGAATCTCAGTTGCAATGTAGGTGATTCTGCACCTTTTTGCTCACCTCAAAGTTCTCCGCTGTGGCTGGGGAAGGCAGGGGAAAAGTACACTCAGCATCTTGCTGCAAAGTTTCCATCTTGCCCCAGGGCTGAACTCCAGGCTCCTGGGTTCCAACTCCGGCTGGCCTCACCTGGCTTCTGCTGGAATGTATGTGATTCTCCACTGTTTCGATCTTCTCACCAAAGTCAGCTCTAAGGCAGCTCAGTGCTTTCAGCTTTCCAAAGTTCCCATGCATGCAGTCTTCTGCTCTGTCTGGATCAATATTTTGGCAGCTGCTGAAACAAATGGCACAGTCGTGGTCAGGATCTGCATTTTAATAGGAAAGCATGGTGTTTTGGGGAACTGGGTTGGTTGAATGTTTCCCAGTTTTTGCATTGCTCTTTGTACTTGGGGTGGCTATGGAGCTGAGACCAGCCTTTCTGCAGAATAGTCCTGGGGAAGAGGAGATCCCCCAGCAGCCAGACCATCCATCTCCCACACCTCACGAAACCAGAGGCTATAGAATATAAAGCCAGTGAGTAGACCCACAGATTCCAACACAAGAAATTTGGGTCAGAGCCCCCGGAGCCTCAGAAAGAGATCCACTTTAGAAGCCAAACCATGAAAAAAAACATGCTAAAAAGTCAAAGACGATTGATTCGTATTATGGAGAGAAGGAAGATCAAAATACCAATTCAGAAGAGGACAGCATGGACAGTACACCCACATCTGAAACCTCAAAAGAGAAAATGAACTGGTCTCCAGACCAAAAAGCATTCCGGGAAGAACTCAAGGAGGACTTTAAAAACCAAATTAGGGAGGTAAAAGAAAAAGTGGAAAAAAATTCAATGAGGAAAACAAATCTTTAAAAGGTAAAATCAGAGAAATGGTTAAGGAAAATCAGAATATAAATGGTGAAAATGTCTCACTGAAAAGTAAAATCAACCAAATGGAAAAGGAGATAGAGAAGATAAAGGAAGAAAACAAAGCATAAAAAATAGAATTGGGCAAGTAGAAGCTAATGACTCTATGAGATATCAAGAATTGGTCAAACAAAATCTAAAGAATGAAAAAATAGAAGAAAATGTGAAATACATGATTGAAAAAACAACTGACCTGAAAAATAGATCCAGGAGAGACAATCTAAGAATTATTGGTCAACCTTAAAGCTTTGATGAAAAAAAGAGCCTGGATAGTATCTTCCATGAAATTCTTAAGGAAAATTGGCCAGAAGTCCTAGAACCAGAGGGTAAAATTTTCATCAAAAGAATCCATTGATCACCCCATGAAAAAGATTCCAAATTGAAAACGCCAAGAAATATTATAGCCAAATTCCAGAACTACCAGGTCAAGGAGCAAATACTGCAAGCAGCTAGAAAGAAATAATACAAATATCACAGATCTACAGTCAGGATCATGCAGGATCTTTCAGCTTCTACATTAAATGACAGAAGAAATTGGAATACGATATTCTGAAAGGCAAAGGAGCTTGGACTGCAACCAAGGATCAACTACCCAGCAAAATTGAGCACAATTTTCCAGGCAAGGAGATGGACATTCAATGAAATAAGGGAATTACAGACCTTCCTGCTGAAAAGGCCAGAGCTCAATGGAAAATTTGATCTCCAAATACAAAACTCAAGAGAGACATAAAAAGGTAAATGGGAGAAAAAAACCCTAGTTAATTAATAAGGCTAATTAGTTACATCTTTGTATAGGATTATTTTGTTTTATATATGGTATATATATATATATAAAAATATATATGTCAATCTTGAGAATAGTATACTTATGACAACTGAAAGGGATATTCATAGACTGTGGATATCAGTATAAAATAACAAATACAATGATAAAATATATAATTAAGAGATATGAAGGGATGGTTCTGGAGAAGAGGTAAGGAGGTAGTGGAAAAGGGTAAATTACATCGCATGAAAAGGCACAAAAACATATTATAGTAGAGGGAAAGAAGGGAGGGAGAAGAGCAGAATTTGAGCTTTACTCTCATCAGATTTGGTTCAAGAAGGGAATAACATACCCTGATAAGTACAGAAATCTAATTTGTCCTACAGGCAGTAGGAGGGGGAAGGGGGGAAAAAGGGAGGGGAGTGGTCAGAAGGGAGGGAAGAAGTAGCAAGGGGAAAACGGTAAGATTAGGGAGGGGAATCAAGAGGGAGGGTAAACTGAGGAAGGCAGCAGTCAAAAGCAAAACTCTATTGAAGAGTGGAAGGGGAAAGGGAGAAATAAAAGCATAAACAGGAGGGGGGAAATAGGATGAAGAAAAAGACACGATAGTAATCATAACTGTGAATGTAAATGGGATGAACTCTCCCATAAAATGCAAGTGGATAGCAGAATGGATTAAAAACCATAATCCTACAATATGCTGTTTATAAGAAACACATTTGAAACAGGGGGATACACACAGGGTAAAGGTAAAAGGCTGGAGTAGAATATATTGTGCTTCAGCTAAGGTAAAAAAAAAAAAGCAGGGATAGTAATCCTAATCTCAGACAAAGAAAAACCAAAGATAGATCTAGTTAAAAGAGATAAGGAAGGACACTACATCCTGCTAAAAGGCACCCTAAACAATAAAGTAATATCATTATTTAACATATATACACCAAGTGGTATAGCATGCAAATTCTTAAAGGAGAGGTTAAGGGAGTTACAGGAAGAAACAAACAGCAAAACTATAACAATTGGAGACCTCAACCTCCCCCTCTCTGAACTTGATAAATCTAACCTCAAAATAAAAAAGAAAGTTAAGGAGGTGAACAGAATTTTAGAAAAGGCAGATATGATAGACCTCTGGAGAAAACTGAATGGAGATAAAAAGGAATATACTTTTTTCTCAGTGGTATATTGCACATACTCAAAATTTGACCATGTACTAGGGCATAAAAACCTCACATTCCAGTGCAGAAAGGCAGAAGTAGTCAAAGCATCCTTTTCAGATCACAATGCAATAAAAATTATTTGTCATAAAGAACTATGGAAAAATGAACTAAAGATTAATTGGAAACTAGATGATCTAATTCTAAACAATGAGTGGACCAAGGAACAAATCATAGAAACAATTAATAACTTCATTCAAGAGAATGACAATAGTGAGACAACATACCAAAACTTATGGGATGCAGTAAAAGCAGTTGTTAGAGGAAGTTTTATATCTCTAAATGCTTACATGAATAAAACAGAGAAAAAGGAGATCAATGATTTGGGCATGCAACTGAAAAAGCAAGAAAAAGAACAAATTGAAAACCCCAATTAAATACCAAATTAGAAATACTGAAAATCAAAGGAGAGATTAATAAAATTGAAATCAAGAAAACTATTAAATTAATAAATAAAACCAAGAGCTGGTTTTATGAAAAAAACCAATAAAATTGATAAACCTTTGGTCAATTTGATTTAAAAAAAGAAAGAAGAAAATCAAATTAACAGTATCAAAAATGAAAAGGGTGAATTCACCTCCAATGAAGAGGAAATTAAAGCAATAATTAGGAATTATTTTGCCCAAATGTATGGACATAAATTTGACAACCTTAAGGATATGGATGAATATCTACAAAAATATAAATTGCCCATGTTAACAGAAGAGGAAGTAAAATACTTAAATAACCCCATCTCAGAAGAAGAAATTGAGCGAGTCACCAGTGAACTCCCTAGGAAAAAAATCTCCAGGGCCAGACAGTTTTATGTGTGAATTCTATCAAACATTTAAAGAACAATTAATTCCTATACTTTGTAGACTATTTGGGAAAATAGGTGAAGAAGGAGTCCTACCAAATTCTTTTTATGACATAAATATGGTACTAATACCCAAACCAGGAAGAGTCAAAACAGAGGAAGAAAATTATACACCAATTTCCCTAACAAATATTGATGCAAAAATTTTAAACAAATATTAGCAAAAAGATTGCAGCAACTTATCATTAGAATAATACACTATGACCATATAGGATTTATTCCAGGAATGCAAGGCTGGTTCAATATTAGAAAAACTATCAGCATAATTGATCATATCAACAACAAAACTAGCAGAAGCCATATGATCATCTCAATAGATGCAGAAAAAGCCTTTGACAAAATACAACACCCATTCCTATTAAAAACACTAGAAAGCATGGGAATAAATGGAGCCTTCCTTAAAATTATAAATAGCATCTACCTAAAACTATCAACAAGCATTATTTGTAATGGGGATAAGCTAGATGCAGTCCCAATAAGATCAGGGGTGAAACAAGGATGTCCATTATTACCCCTACTATTCAATTTGGTACTAGAAACGTTAGCCGTAGCAATAAGAGGAGAAAAAGAAATTGAAGGAATTAGAATAGGCAAAGAAGAAACTAAATTATCACTTTTTGCAGATGATATGATGATTTACTTAGGGAATCCTAGAGAATCACATAAAAAACTATTTGAAATAATAAACAACTTTAGCAAAGTTGCAGGATATAAAATAAACCCACATAAATCCTCAGCATTCCTACACATAACTAAGCCCAACAGCAAGAGATAGAAATTCCCTTTAAAGTTACTGTAGACACTATAAAATATTTGGGAGCCTATCTGCCAATACAAACCTAAGGCCTATATGAACATAATTACAAAACACTTTTCACACAAATGAAGTCAGATCTAAATAAATGGAAAAATATCAGTTGCTCATGGTTAGGCCAAGCTAATATAATAAAAATGACAATTTTACCTAAATTATTTTATTTATTCAGTGCCATACCAATTGAACTACCAAAAAAATTATTTTACAGAGCTGGATAAAATAATAACAAAATTCTTCTGGAAGAACAAGAGGTCTAGAATATCTACAGAATTAATCAAAAAAAAAATGCTAGGGAAGGTGGCCTAGCCATACCAGATATTAAACTGTACTATAAAGCAGCAGTCATAAAAACTACCTGGTACTGGCTAAGAAACAGTTTGGTGGATCAGTGGAACAGGTTAGGTACACAAGACATAGTAGTTAATGACTATAGCAATCTACTCTTTGATAAACCCAAAGAATCTAGCTTCTGGGCTAAGAATTCACTATTTCAAGATGGTGGCTGGAAAGCAGGGACCTGCATGAGCTCCTTACCAGGTCCCTCCAAAAACCTATAAAAATGGCTCTGAACAAATTTTAGAACTGCGGAACCCACAAAATAGCAGAGGGAGGCAGGGCTCCTGCCCAGGACAACCTGGATGTTCGCTGGGCGAGGTCTATCGTGCACAGAGCTGGGAGCGGAGGGGAGCGGAGCTCAGCATGGGCAGCGGCAGGACCAATCAGACCAGGAGCCAGGCAGAACAAGCCCTAGTGCCCTGAATCACTGAGCTGTGGCAGTTACCAGACTTTTCAACCCACAAACACCAAAGACAACAGAGAAGGTTAGTGGGAAAAGCTGTGGGGACAGAGCGGAAGGATTTTGCAGTTTGGCCACTGTCCCGGGGGTAGCGGGAGTGGTGCAGCTACAAAACTACAACTGCAGTTGCCTCTGGCCCCAGGCCCACCTGGTGGGAGGAATTAAGTGGCAGATCAGAGCAGGAGTCCAGAGCCTGCTTAAGATTTGCATCAGGTCTGGGTTGGCGGTTCTTGAGGAAGGAGGAGTGCTGGTGTGGCAGAGCTGGCTGTATAGAAATAGCTCTGAAAACAACAGCGCATCCCCTCAAGCTTGGAACAAAGTACTCTCTACTCTTCAAGCAGTCATACCCCGACAAAAAACTCAAGAGTCAAGTAAGTTGTCTGGGAACATGGCCAGGCAGCGAAAACACACTCATATTCGGTCTCAGACTTTGGAATCTTTCTTTGGTGACAAAGAAGACCAAAACATACAGCCAGAAGAAGTCAACAAAGTCAAAGAGCCTACATCAAAAGCCTCCAAGAAAAACATGAACTGGTCTCAGGCCATGGAAGAGCTCAAAAAGGATTTGGAAAAGCAAGTTAGAGAAGTAGAGGAAAAATTGGGAAGAGAAATGAGAATGATGTGAGAAAACCATGAAAAACAAGTCAATGACTTGCTAAAGGAGAACCAAAAAATACTGAAAAAAATACTGAAGGAAACAACAACTTAAAAAATAGACTAACTCAAATGGCAAAAGAGCTCCAAAAAGTCAATGAGGAGAAGAATGCCTTGAAAGGCAGAATTAGCCATATGGAAAAGGAGGTCCAAAAGTCCACTGAAGAAAATACTACCTTAAAAATTAGAATGAAGCAAGTGGAAGGTAGTGACTTTATGAGAAATCAAGATATCATAAAACAGAACCAAAGGAATGTAAAAGTGGAAGACAATGTGAAATATCTCATTGGAAAAACCACTGACCTGGAAAATAGATCCAGGAGAGATAATTTAGAAATTATTGGACTACCTGAAAGCCATGATAAAAAAAAGAGCCTAGGTATCATCTTTCAAGAAATTATCAAGAACTGCTCTGATATTCTAGAGCCAGAGTGTAAAATAGAAATTGAAAGAATTCACAGATTGCCTCCTCAAAAAGATCCCAAAAAGAAAACTCCTAGGAATATTGTTGCCAAATTCCAGAGCTCCCAGATCAAGGACAAAATACTGCAAGCAGCCAGAAAGAAACAATTTGTGTATTGTGGAAACGCAATCAGAATAACACAGGATCTAGCAGCTTCTACCTTAAGGGACTGAAGGGCTTGGAATACGATATTCCAGAGGTCAATGGAGCTAGTATTAAAACCAAGAGTCACCCACCCAGGAAAGATGAGTATCATTCACAAAAGCAAAATATGGATTTTCAACAAAACAGAGGACTTTCAAGCTTTCTCAGTGAAAAGACCAGAGCTAAACAGAAAATTTGACTTTCAAACACAAGAATCAAGAGAAGCATGAAAAGGTAAACAAGAAAGAGAAATCCCAAGGGACTTACTAAAATTGAACTGTTTTGTTTACATTACTACTTGGAAAGATGATGTGTACGATTCATGAGACCTCAGTATTAGGGTAGCTGAAGGGAATATGCATATATATATATATATATATATATATATATATATATGTGTGTGTGTGTGTGTGTGTGTGTGTGTGTGTGTGTATGTATATATATATGGGTATGTATATATATGTGTGTGTGTATGCATGTATATGTATAGGCAGAGGCCACACAGTGAGTTGAATATGAAGGGATGATATCTAAAAAAATAAAATCAAATTAAGGCATGAGAGAGGAATATACTGAGAGAGGGAGAAAGGGAGAGATAGAATAAATTATCTCTCATAAAAGTGGCAAGAAAAAGCAGTTCTGTAGGAAGGGAAGAGGGGGCAGGTGAGGCGGAATGAGTGAATCTTGCTGTCATCAGATTTGACCTGAGGAGGGAATGTCATACAACTCAATTGGGTATCTTACCCCACAGGAAAGAAGGAGGAAGAAGATAAAAAAGGAGGGATAACAGAAGGGAGGGCAGATAGGGGGAGGAAGTAATAAAAAACACACCCTTTCGAAAAGGGACAGGGTCAAGGGAGAAATCAATAAAGGGGGATAGGTTATGAAGGAGCAATATATAGTTAGTCTTTCACAACATGAATATTGTGGAAGGGTTTTACATAATGATACACATGTGTCCTATGCTGAGTTGCTTGCCTTCTTAGGGAGAGTGGGTGGGGAGGGAAGAAAGGAGAGAATTTGGAACTCAAAGTTTTAAAAACAGATGTTCAAAAACAAACAAAAAAAAGTTTTTGCATGCAACTAGGAAATAAGATGCACAGGCAATGGGGTGTAGAAATTTATCTTGCCTTACAAGAAAGGAAGGGAAAAGGGGATTTGAGGGGAGTGGGGTGACAGAAGGGAGGGCTGACTGGGGAACAGGACAACTAGAATATATGCCATCTAGGAGGGGGTGGGAGGGTAGAAATGGGGAGAAAATTTATAATTCAAACTCTTGTGAAAATCAATGCTGAAAACTAAATATATTAAATAAATTTTAAAAAACTGAAAAAAAAGAATTCACTATTTCACAAAAACTCCCAGGAAAATTAGAAAATGGTAGGGCAGAAACTGGGCATAGACCAATGTCTTACACCATATACCAAAATAAAGTCAAAATGGGTTCATGATTTAGGAATAAAGGCTGACAGTGTAAGCAATTTGGGAGAGCAAGGAATAGTTTACCTATCAGATTTATGGGAAAACAAAGTATTCACGACCCAACAAGAGATAGAGAGCATTATAAAATGCAAAATGGATAATTTTGATTATGTTAAATTGAAAAGTTTTATATTAAAAAAAAGCCAGTACAACAAAGATTAGGAGGGAAGCAGAAAATTGGGAGAAAATCTTTACAACTAGTGTCTCTGATAAAGGCCTCATCTCTAAAACATACAGGGAACTGAGCCAAATTTGTATGAATACAAGTCATTCCCCAATTGAGAAATGGTCAAAGAATATGAACACACAATTTTCAGAGGAAGAAATTAAATACGTCCATAGGCATATGAAAAGTGCTCTAAATCACTACTGATTAGAGAAACGCAAATCAAAACAACTCTTAGGTAACACATCTCTCCTGTCAGATTGGCCAAAATGACAAAACAGTAAAATGATAAATGCTGGAGAGGATGTGGGAAAATTGGAACACTGTTACATTGTTGGTGGAGTTGTAAACTGATCCAGCTATTCTGGAGAGCAATTTGGAACTATGCCCAGAGGGCTATAAAAATGTTCATACCCTTTGACCCAGCAATACCACTTCTAGGGTGGTATCCCAAAGAGATCACACAAGTGGGAAAAGGACCCATATGTACAAAAATATTTATAGCAGCTCTTTTTGTAGTAGCAAAGTATTGGAAATCAAGGCAATGCCCATTAATTGGGGAATGGCTGAACAAGTTGTGGTATATGAATGTAATGGAATATTATTGTGCTATAAAAAATGGGGAAGATAGGGACTTCATAATAACCTGGAAAAACCTACATGATATAATGCTGAGTGAGCAGAACAGAACTAGGAGAACATAAAATTATACACAACCACAGATATTTGGATTTTGTGATGACTAATCTTGATAGACTTGGCTCTTCTCAACAATACAAGATTCAAAGACAACTCCAAAGGACTCAATATGGAGACAGCTGTTACATCCAGAGAAAGAACTATGGAGTCTGAGACTGAGGCAAACTGTTAGCTCTTCTTTTTTCTTTTTCTTTTGTTTTTTTTTCTCTTTTGTTTTTGTTCTTTTTTGTTTTTTGTTTTTGTTTATTCTTTCTCCTGATTCATTCTATTAGCCATAATTTTTCTTAACAACTTGACTATCGTGTAAATAAGTTCATTGTGAAGTTATATGTAGAAGATATATCAGATTCCATGCTCTCTTGGGGAGGAAGGGAGGGAGTGTGGGAGGGGGGAAAGAAAATCTGGAACTCAAAGTCATGCAGAACTAAGTGTTGTAAACTAAAAATAAAAAATCTTAATTAAAAAAAAAAGAAATCCAGGTCTTTCTGGCTCCAAGAGCAGTTCTCTATCCACTATGCCATGCTGCCTCTAGTCATCATTATTTAAACTGTATTTCCATTAACTTTCTCCTAATATATGTTTAAGTATCCAAATATGTATTCCTGTATTAGCCATGTTATAAAAAATACAAAGAAAGAAAGAGAAGAAAGTAAACTTTGATCTGCACTCTGAGTCCACCAGCTCTCTATCTGGAGATTGGCTGGAACTTTTATTATGAGTCCTTTGTGGTTAGTCATTAGGTTGATCAGGGATATCAAGTTTTTCAAAGTTGATTATCCTTACAATAATGAGCAATATTGCATAAATTCTTCTGCTGGTTGTACTCAAATTTAGTTTGCATCGGTTCATACATGCCTCAGATTTTTCTGAAACCATCTTTTCATCTTTCTTATAGCAAAAGAGTTCCTATACCCTAACTTGTTCAGCCATTCCACAATTGATAAATATCCCCTCAGCATCCAAATTTTTGCCACCACAAAATGAGCTACTATATTTTTGTACACATAGGTCTTTTTTTGTCTTTCTTTCATCTCTTTGAGAATATAGACCCAGGATTGATGTTGCCACGTCAAAGGGTATGCACAGTTTAATAGCTTTTGGGGCCCAGTTCCAAATTGCTTTCTAGAACAGTTGAATCAGTTCACACCTCCACCAATAACGCATTAGTGTACTTGTTTTCTCATAGCTCCTCCAATATTTACAATTTTCCATTTTTGTCAACACCCAATCTGATGTGTATGAGGTAGTACTTCAGAATTATTTTAATTTGCTTTTCTCTATTAATGATCTAGTGTATTTTTCATATGGTTATTGATAGCTTGGATTCTTTCTCTGAAAATGATGGCCTATTCATGCCCTTTAATCATTTATCAATTGGAGAATTGTTCTTATTCTTATAAATTTTACTTAGTTCCATACATATGTTAGAAATCAGAACTTTATTGGACAAACTTGCTACAAAGTTTCTCCCCCCTTCCCAAGTTTCCTGTGTTTCTTCCAATTTTAGCTGCATTAGTCTTGTCTGTGCAAAAACTTAAAAATTTTATATAATCAAAATTGCACATTTTACCACCTTTAAATCTATCTCTTCTTTAGTCAAGAACTCTTCCACTATTCATAGATCTGACCGATAATTTCCTCCATGTTCCACTAATTTGGTTATGTCACACATGTAAATCATGTATTCATTTGGAGATTATCATGATATAAAATATGAGACATTAGTCTATATCTAATTTCTGTAATACTACATTCTACTTTTCCCAATAATTGTTGAACAGTGATTTATTGGCCCAATAGCTGGGATGTTTGGGTTTATCAAACACTAAGCTACTGAGCTCATTTTCTTAGTATATTGTGTATCTAATCTATTCCATTGATCAACTTACTTCTTCCCTAGCGTCATATTATTTTGACAGTTACTGCTTTGTAGCATAGTTTGAGATCTGATACTGCTAGGCCCTCTTCCTTTCCATTTTTTCCCATTAGTTTTTTTGAAATTTTTGACCTTCTGTTCCTCCACATGAATGGTTATTTTTTTCTAGCTTTATAAAGCTTTTTTAGTTTGGTTGGTATAGAGGTGAATAAGCAAATTAATTTCAGTGACATTGTCTTTTTTGTCATTTTGGCGTGGCCTGCCCATAAGCAATTAATATGTCTCCAATAATTTAGATCTGTCTTTATTTTCATCAAGAGTGTCTTGTAATTGTGTTCATATAATTCCTGTGTCCATTTTGGCAGACAGACTTTTAAGTATTTTTTACTACCCATAGTGTATATATAGAAATGCTGATGATTTGTGTGGGTTTATTTTGTATACTACAACTCTGCCGAAGTTGTTCATTGTTCTGATAAGTGTTTTAGTTGACTCTCTAGGGTTGCACATTGAAGTAAACATCAAATAATCTACAAAGAGTCACAGTTTTGTTTCCTCTTTGCCTATGCTTATTTATGGCCCATTGGCACAAATTGTTCACATCCTCCTATTCCACCAGGGGAAGTTTTCACATGCCAAGGATAGACACCCCCCTAACTAGAATCATTGGTTATACCCAACCTGGTTTAGCCTGTCTGTCTAAACAGTTTTACCAAAGTGTGGCTGTTGCACATGCTACAGCTTCCTGGACTCACAGGTGAGAGTTGGGTGGCAGGTGGATACCAAAGGTAGAAAGCAGCCTTGAGAAAAGACCTCAGCAGCCCTTACACCAGAGGCACTAGTCTTCCTGGAACACCCATATACTCTGCCTGGCACATAGTAGGCACTTAACAAATGTTAATTCATTAACTGATTGATAAAGTCATAGATAGCAAGCTTATAAAATTTGAAAAGGACACAAAACTGTGAGGGGTCACTACACACTGGATGACAAAGTCAGGAGTGAAAAAAAGGCAAAAGACAGTCCCTGCCCTCAAGGAATTCACAATCTAACAGGAGAGACCCGAACAAATATAGACAAACAAGCTATATATAGGATAGAGAGGAAATAATTAACAAAGGGAAGGCATTAGGATTAAGGGAAACGACTTCTTTCAGAATGTGGGACTTTAACTGAGATTTAAAGGCAGTCAAGGAAGTCATTATTCTAATCACTAATAAATCAACATATCCCAAGCATTGACAAAAGTCTTAAAGAGCACACGTCCAAGCTCAGATTACTGGGGCTTTCCAATGTAGGCCTTGTGCTAAATTGACATTAAATTATTTGGATGACTATTTTCTGAGTGAAGCCATCTAATTAATTTTAAATACGTCTAATAACATTATTGTCTGGTGTACCCTGATCTATCAGTTTGACATTGTCAGAGAAAAAGTTAATATTGTACTTTGTTATAGGCCTACAAAACAAGTTTTAAAAATAATTTTAGATTATTCTAAATCCAAGCATTGCTCTTCTCAGAAATTTCCAAACTGACAGTTCCCTCATGCCCTCATCCATCTCTCCATATAAGTCACAGGATTAGCAGCTCTAGGAATACATATATTGGCTGGAGTAATAGATTCTAATTATCAAGGAGAAATTATTATGACATTCCAGAATTTAGGTGAAGAACCTATACAGTTTTGTAAAAATGATAGAATAATTCAAGTGACTATTATTTCTAATGACACCATACCCCTTGTGAAGACTGACCCTCCTTCCAAAATAACTAGTAGAGGAATGTAAGGGTTTGGTTCTACTGATAGAATAAAACTGGGAGCTAAAGAATGGGTAAAATGGAAGCCAGATGATGTTCCAAAGGCTGCAGAAATTATAGCACACGGGAAGGATAATACTGTTACTGTCATTTACCCAGCAGAAAATGATTATCACATTCTATCCTTGATTTGTATTCTATTGTGAATGAGGCTATGGTTATTTCCTTGTTTCTTTTTGGCTTTTGTCTATTGAAATTTGTGAGATCTGTTTCCTGCAGGCTTAGTACACTCCACTTGCAGATGCCTGATTGCTTAAGCCAGATGTCACCCTCTGATGTGTTTGGATGTCACCCCTGGACCTGATAACCATGATGTGTCATCCCTGGACCTGGCATTGACCAAGCTCAGGATGCCAGCTAAAGAACTGACCATCTCGAATGGGTCACTTGACCTCTTGGGGAAGAGACAACTCTACATCCAATTTCAGCAGGAAGAAGCTTTGGAGGACAAGACCTTCACCTCTTACCCCGATTTTGAGCCGTATTCGTTTGAGGGGGGAATGATGACATTGTTTTATATGCTTATTTTTTGTTATCTCTGTTATTTTGTTGTAAAGTTCTGTTGACACCAGTTATCCCAAAACTCCTATGGATTGCCCTATTGACCTATGTAATGGATAAGAAAGATCTTGGGACTGAATGTGATGACAGTTTAGATTTGAAGATCTTTCCCACCCATTAATAGACCATGTGACCTGCTTATGTCATAGGAAGCCTAAGTGACATGTGGTGGGAGAAGCTTGCTGAGAGGAAAAGGAAAGTGTGTCACAGGAAATGCTGAGAGAGAGCAGTTAGAGCTGAGAGAAAGAGCAGATGTGTCCTGTGCTGTGAGTTTGTTGTGGGAAGGCCCTAGCTGTGGGCAGGGAAGTTATGGAATGGTGTGGTTCTCTGCTGTGATATTGTGTATTGAATTCTTTCCTGCTGTGATGGATTGGGCTTATTGGTTTTGGGATCTGGTTCCCTGGTGTCTGAATAAATGGTTTACTTCTTTTACCTTCTATATAGAGAGTCTCGTATATTTTGTGATACAGAAACTTATAGGCATTTTGACAATTATCACCTATGTTGTGATTATTGCCCTGCTAATACACTTCTCCAGTTCATTTTACAGATGAGGAAACTGAGGCAAACAGGATTAAGTGACTTGTCCATGGTTACACAGCTTGTAAGTGTCTGAGGCCAGATTTGTACTCAGGAAAATGAGTCTTTCTGATTGCAGGCCTGGTGCTCTATCCATTGGGCCACCTAGCTGCCCTGAAGTACCATAATCATCTTTTATTCAACATGTTCCAAACAGAACTCATTACTTCCCCCACTTCTTCCATTCAACCCTTCCCCCAAAATTCCTTATTTCTAACGAAGGTGTCACCATCTTTCCAGACAGGTAGATTTGCAACATTAGTGTCATATTTAGCTCTTTCTTCTCCCTTATTTCCAAAGTACTCCCCCTGGGTTACTCCGCAACTCATATTTATAGGTAGAGTCACTGGGTAACAACTAACTCAGGTTCTCTGTGGGTCCACACTCCTAAAACAAACTCACAAAGCCCACTGATGTTTATTTTTTTTATTAGTCAACTAGAAGACATTAATTAGCTCAAAATAAAAGCATGTATTGGAATATCATAATGACAAAACATCATTCCAACTAACCTAGGACATAGTCTTCTACATAGGAGGAAGCATGGATACAGAGGTTATAAGTTGAGAGAGGTACATATGTAGAGAACACGCACAGTGAGGATGCATGTGAATGGGCACAACTCATAGCTCTGATACTACAAGAGTTGCAGCTCTCTTCCCACTGAGCCTGATGACTTTGGTCTCAATCTCCACCAGATTCTCTGCTGCTACTATTTACTGCTGGACCAGTCTCTACTGGACTTTTCCAGATGCTGCATGCAGATAGATATAACTTCAGTGCTTCACCACTTCCACCTACAGCTACTCTGTATAAGAACTGGACTCCACTTCCCCATGTCTCACTGGAATCAGGATAAGTCTTGCCTCTGGAGCCTCCCATCCCCTGAAGAGGATCTCAACTTAGTCCATCCTTTACTCAGCTGTCAAACTGATTTTCCTAAAGTGTAGTTCTGACCATGCCAAACACCCTTCCCAGTCTCTGTATTAGCCAGGCAATAAACACAACATCCACAATAATTGTGAATATACCTATGTAATTCTGTAACACAAAATATGAGAGACTCTCCATATAGAAGGTAGAAGAAGTAAAACAGTTATCCAGATACCAGATAACCAAATCCCATAACCAGTAAGTCCAACCCATCCAAGCAGCAAGCAACTCTCCAAACCAGTAAGGCCACTTTATCATAACAAGGAATTTAAAACACAATATCACAGCATGGAGCCTTGCTATCCCATAACCTTCCACACCCCTGCTGGGGCCTTCCCACAACAAACACTCACAGCACAGCACAGCACAGCACATGGCTGCTCTTTCCCTCAGCTCTAACTGCTCTCTCTCTGTTTCCTATGACACACTTTCCTTTTCCTCTCAGCAAGCTCCTCCTACCACATGTGACTTAGGCTTTCTATGACATAAGCAGGTCACATGGTCACAATGGGGAGGAAATATCTTGAAATCTAAATTGTTATTACAGTCCCTCATTCAATATACTCCAATGGCTCCCTATTGTCTCCAATAGCAAATATGAAAATCCTCTGTTTGGCTTTTAACACTCTTCATAACCTACATTTTTTAATAACTTACTCTTGGTCACATACTCTTCCATCTAGTGACACTGGCCTTCTTGCTGTTCCTCCCACAAGCAATTCCATCTCCCAACTCAGAGCATTTTTACTGGTTTTCCCCCAGGCCAGGAAAGTTCTCGCTCCTCATCCCCACCTCCTGGTTACCCTAGATACCCTCAAATTCCAGCTAAAATCCTACCTTCTATAGAAAAGCTTTCCTCATCTCCCTTAATTTTGAGGCCCTCCCTCAAAGTCTACCCTCACTTTTTTCTGTATATATCTTGTTTGTGGATGCTTTTTGCATGTTGTCTCCCTTATTAGACTCAGCTCCTTGAAAGCAGGTACTGTTTTTTGCTTTCTTTTTATTCCTAGGGCTCAGCATAGTACCTGGCCCATAGTAGCTACTTAACAGACACTCTGTACCTCCATAGATACTCTATCTGAATATCTCATCAACTGGATCTTCCCCTCCTAATTTGATTTTTTTTTTTGAGTTTTTTGATTAAAGGGGCCATCTCTTGATTAACTTCTTCAAGAGGCCTAGTCACTGAATGGGTATTACCTCACTCAAAGTGAGAACCTGAAAAGACCTTAGCCCAAAAGGGCCAGGGTCTCCCAGTGCATCTTGGACCATCTCCAGTCATCCTGGTGAATATCAAGCCACTGGACCCTGATGGCTCTGGAGGAGAAAGTGAGGCTGGTGACCTTGCACAGCCCTCCCTCACTCAAATCAAAGGCAACTCCAGTCATGTCATCATTTCCCTGATGTCATGGTCCTCTTTGAGAACGAAGGACGAACACATGTGCAGCTATCAAAAACAATTTATTAAGCACCTCCTCCTGCTAGGCACTATGCTAAACCTTATGGATAGGAGAGGTTCATTTTTCATTTTGTCTGTGCCCAGGGTGATTACCACAAGGCTTCATACAGCATAGATGCTCATATTTTTCTCTTGTTCGTTTTTAAAATTAAAACAAAATTAATCTTCTCTCCTTCCCAGCTCCCAATTCTCTTCCAAATGAAAAGAAAAACAAACCTCGAACAGGGGATTCTTTTTTTTTTTTTTTAACTGTCCTGGACCTTTTAACAGTCTGGGGAGGAGATCTAATGAGCCCTTTTTAGAATAACATTTTTATATGAATAAAATATATAAGATTACAAAGGAAAACAATTATGTTGAAACGTAGTTATTAAAATATTTTCTTAAAAACCAAGTTCATGGACTACAGCTGAAGAACGCCAGCCTTCAACATTTAATAATGCTTGGTGGCCTAAAAGCCTCTGGGCCTTCTTCCAGTTGCCTCGCCTTTTCTTTCTGCGCGGACATCTCTCCTGACTTCCGACTACATTTCCGGAAATACCGAGCCATGACTCCGCTTCTGTCTTAATAAGGCAGGACTCTTAGTCGCTGTTGCCAAGGAAACGTTGACCTCCCCCCCGCCCCCCCCAATCAGAAGAGAGAAGCACCTAAACACTCGGTCCCGAAGTGGGGGCGGAGTTGAAGGAGAAGGGCGGGAGAGCTGGGAGGACTGCCTCTGACATCGCTTCCGGTTCCTCTTCGTTAGGGCTCTGATGGCGTGGCTGCTTGGGCTTCCTTTTTGTCTCTTTTCTTCCTGTAGTGGCACCGGGAGCTGAGGCTCCTCCGGCCTTCGGCCCTCCCTCAGTCCCACCGTCTCCCGCGGCCTCTTCCTGCTCCTGCCGCTCCTGGAGAGCTGAGCTGCCCCCAGGAATCGGAGGTCTGCGCTGAGTGGAGCCGGCTGCCAGGCCCTCCCTCGGGGGTCCTTGTGAGCGCAGGGCCGGGCGATTCTCTTGGCGGGTGCCTGGTCGGGACCTTTCCTGGTCTAGCCGTCATTCGCCGGCCCTTGAGCTTCTCTCGCTGCTCCCTGTCTTTGCGGGAAGGAGAGCTGGGCGCAGCCCAGTGTTCTGCACCCCCCGCCCCCATCCCTGCCTGCCACGTCCTGGTCTCGCTCCCCTCGGTCCCTGTCCGTGTTTGGGGCTGGAATCGCAAGTGCCCCTCGTGTGCCTGGTCCTTGAACCCTCCAGCCCGGGCCTGGGTTGTTCGTGAGCTCCCTGTGTGCGGGGGAAGTGGGGCGGGAGGGCTGGTTGCGTCCATGGTCTGGAAGGGGCAGGGTAGACTAATGCTTGTCTCGGGTCGTCTTTCTTCCCCAGTTCTGCCTTCTGAGCCCTCTGTCCTCCAAGAGGGTGGGAATGGCCCCTGTATTTCTGACGGCGCCAGGCTGCAAAGTGAGTTCAGTTTGTTTCTCCTGGGAATTATACCTGAGTCCTTAAGGGGAAGCTTAAATTCCCAAATGTGTCACTTCAAACTTTTAAGTACTCGGTACATTTAGAGAAGGAAGATAAGATAGGGTCTAGCTGTGCAACTGAATTTTTTCCTTCACGACAGTCTTGTTTCCTTGAGCTGACAAAGGAGTTAACAGTACAAAATAAAATAGGAAGGTAAGGGAAAAGGAAAGGTAGAGAAAAAATTAAGACTTAACTGGCCACCATTTATAGGGTGTAACTGGAGAGAAAGAATAATCAAGACAGTTGTAGTACAAATAATAGTGTTTGGATTAAGTTTATTGTTAAATTAAGCTTATTGTTAAAATTTAACATCGTGAGAATGCCTGTTTATGGGATTCCATATTGTTAGACTGCAAACTGTCTTAAAATTAAATTGGGAAGCACTATAGTGAAGTGGATGGAGTGTTGACATGGATCCAGGAAGACCTGAGTTCTAGTTCTGCTTCTTAATACTCTGACCATTTTCAAGTTACTTTACATCATTGGGCCTCAGTTTTCTCTTTTGTAAATTAGGGGACGTAATACCCACAGCACAAACATTACAGGGTTTTTATCAAATTCAAATGAGATGATATTAGCTATATAAATGTATGCTATTAACATTAAAGTATAAAAAGTCAGCTACAGGATAGCTTTAGTATTTTTGAATTAGGATGAAATGGTGCAAGAAGGAAGAAATGATGCTAGAGAATGTTAATAGAAATGATACATAATAATTAATGGAAGGGCAGCTAGGTGGCACAGTGAGTAGAGCACTGGCCCTGGAGTCAGGAGGACCTGAGTTCAAATGCAGCCTCAGACACTTGACACATTTACTAGCTGTGTGACTTTCGGCAAGTCACTTAACGTCAATTGCCCTGCCTTCCCCATGCAAAAAAAAAAAATGGAGAGTGATTGCTTAGTCCCAATTTTCTCTATTTCACATGAAAATGGCAATAAATTCTTACATTTGTTTTGCAGGGTTTTTGTTTTTTTTTTTTTAAAAAAAAAGTACTTCACAAGTCAAACTGGTGTAGTCTACAATATAAACTGCTATATTTCTTTGTACATTATAAAAAATATATAGAGATGGTACTCACTATTCTTTTGACTTTGAACCATCCCCTAAAATTCCTTCCCACTTTGCCATTCCCTGAAGGTCCAGAGGGAATCAGTGACATTCAAAGATGTGACTGTGCATTTTACCCAGGAAGAGTGGGGAAACCTGGATCCTTCTCAGAAGGAGTTGTACAAGGATGTGATGTTAGAGAATTACAGGAACCTTGTCTTCCTAGGTAAGAAGAGCTATCCCCTGTGACTCAGACTGTTTCTATAGTGGTGTCTTTCTTAATATACCTAACTTAATCAGAATTTCCTGTGTGGTAAATATTTGAGAATTAGTGTTTGCTATTCAGAAATTAGTTTACTAATTCTCTTGTGGCCATTGATGGAGCTGAAGTTGCTCCTTCATCTCAGGTGAAAGTCTTTTACTATGTACAGCTAGAAACTGACTAGTTGTTTGTGTTACCTCTGAGGTTGTGCTTTGCCATTCTTTGTCCCTTCGGGTCATGGATTCTCCCCCAGAGTTTCAGTAGAGGTATCTGAGGACAAGAAAGTTTCATCCTCTTAGTGGGAGTGGGTCAAAATTAATTTTCTTTGAGATGACAAATGTGTATATCTCAGGAATTCAATGCAGTGGATTTTTCAAAGTTCCTCTATACAATACTTTGGTCATCCTTAGCATGTCTCTTCACCCCAGATAATATGTTACTAGTGATGGAATAACAGAGCTCTCTCTTCAATGCATTTCTATTTCTAATGAGCAGGACTTACAGTTTGGAAACCAGATGTGATCTCCCATTTGGAAGAAGGAGAAACACCTTGGATACAGGACTCAGAAGTACTTTGGAGCACCTCTCCAGGTGAGTCATTGAAAACTAGGTATATGAGAGTCATTGTAAGCCATATTTTCACTAGTCTTTCGGGGGATGTGCCGGTGATATGCTGGACTTTGAGACCTCCTTAAAAGGCCCCTATTCCCTGGACCAGAGCTGAGGCTGTCTGACATGAGCTGTCAGCAAATCTTTCCACTCTTAAGTACCTCCAATTTTGGCTAAAGAGTTTCTTTCAATCAGAGATATTTTTCTTTTCTGTTTTTACTTTGAGTTATCTAAATCCCAACAACTGTTCTTTTGCCTTGTTTCTAGTGATGATTCTTTTTGAAAATATGTATATTAATTTTAATTTAAAAATGACGGAAAACATCCTATTTTCCCTATATTCCCTTATCATCTTTTTTTCCTCCATGTTTTCTAGAGTTAGTGTTCTGTTTTTTATGTAGTTGTGATGAGTGCATATTCTCATTCTACATTCTCTGCATAGTGTTTCCTGGTTTTATTTTCTTAAGAAATGACAATGATAATGATATAATAATTATCCAGTTTTACTTATCCACAATCTTTTCAGCCATTCCCTAAGCATATGTCATTTCAGGCTGGATTTTTGTTATCAGAAATAGAACCTCTGAATACTTGTATAGAAAGATTTTTCAATAATAACATAGAGTGTTTTCAGTACCTATATTTTCAATAATATCCTTAGGGTTTACTATTAATGTGGGGCAGTGAGGGGACATAGAACTCTGGAATTAGAGTCAGGAAAATCTGAGTTCAAACCTTTACTTAGTTTAGCTGTGTGATCCCAGGCAAATCACTTAACCTCTCTGTGCCTTAGTATTCTCATCTATAAAATAAGGAAATTGAACTTAATGGTCTCCAACATCTCTTTGAACTCTAAATCTCTGATGCTGTGATCCTATAAATAGTGTGATCACTGGATCAAAAGGCAGAACTAGTTTTGTTGCTTTTCCTATCTGCCTTGCTTTTTAAAAGATTATTCAGTTTTACAGGTAAAGTATTTTTGCTAGTTTAATAGGTCTACAATGTTGCAGAGTTGTTTCCATGTACAATTTTCTATATATTAGTGGGTTTGGATAAGTTGGGTGTTGGTAATTTTGTTTCTAGAACTGTCTTTTTGTGTGCTTTGACATCGTATCCATGGGGTAATAAAACTATCTAAATGATCCATTCCTTAGATTTTAGATGTCTGGTTTTTAATAGAAAGGTTCATGACAAAGATTTTTCCCTATTCTCTTTCTTTCCTTTATAGGCATCGAAAACTCAGTATGTCTTACAAAATCATTGTTTTTTCCCTCAAATCTTCCATTCTTATAGACTTCCTACCCCAAAAGTGTGGAGTGTACCTCCATTCTCCCAGAGTCAATGCAGGGACAATAATAAGACGTTTGTTACTTACTACAATAAATGGTTCTGAAGAAATTGTTAACATTCCTTAATTATGTGCAAAGAATTACAGCAACAGTCCAAGAACAAAGAAACCTCATCATTTTGTTCTTTAGAGAAAAACACAAGTATTTCACTAGTTTGTTTTCTTTAAACCTTTCAGTATAAATTCTTTTGATCTTTAGTAAGGTTCGTATGGGGGATTTCTGAGATTTTTTTACATTTCTGTGGATTCTCTTCAGTAAAAATTCTCTGATGTCAAACAGGGTTTGAATTTTTACAGGTTTTACCATGTTTGTTACTTTTGTTCTTAAGCATAAAATTTAGGTATCTTTTGTTTTTACATTGCCTAAATTT
The DNA here is from genome assembly GCF_011100635.1 of Trichosurus vulpecula. Taxonomy (NCBI): domain Eukaryota; kingdom Metazoa; phylum Chordata; class Mammalia; order Diprotodontia; family Phalangeridae; genus Trichosurus; species Trichosurus vulpecula. The sequence continues at coordinate 362,777,094 of NC_050575.1, forward strand.
TTGATTATACCCCTTCTACTTCCAGAGAGCTGTCCCATACAAATGAATATATTTTAAGAAGAAAAATAGGACAAACAATAGTCAACAAAGTCAGTAAATTCATAGGGAAAAAAATCTGAAAATACAAGGATTGTTCAATACCTGTGAACCTCTCCCTCTGCTAAGGATCGGCAATGGGGGGATTGAAATGTCTTCTCATAGCTGTTTTTTGGGGGCCAAGGCTAGTTCTTTTTAATTTTTCACCATTCTTTTCTAAATGTCTTGTGATTGTTCTTTCTGGTAGGGGTGTAGCCATATGTGTTATTATTTTGGCTTTGCTGCTTTCAGTCTGCATCACTTCGGGTTAGGTCTTTCCTTGAAGGCTTCCATATATTCATGACCTCTAAAAGGCTTCTCTCCAAAATGAGCCCTCTGATGTCTGATAATGCTTGACCTTTCACTGAGGAGTTTTACATGTTTATCATATTTATAGAATTATGATTTATAAGGCTTTTCTGCAAGGTGGAGACTAATGCTTGAGCTGTGGATGGTCTTTCCCATCTTCATTATTTTCATTCTGCTCTGTATAATAATGAAACCTCTGATGGGCAGTAATGATTGAGTTGTAATTAAAGGCTTTTCCACACTAGTTACAGTCAAAACATTTTTTGCCATTTTGAACTCTCTGATGCTCATTCAGGTTTGAGTTGTGACTGAAGGCTTTCCCACATTCCTTACATTTCAAAAACATTTCTCCAGTAGGAATCATTTTAAGATTAGCTGCTTCACTCAGCTATCTCTCCTGGTTTTCCTCTTGCATCTCTCTCTAGCTTTCACGTTCCCCAGCATTTTCCAAATTGGAGTATATTACATGTATGTCACATATGCAATGTATATGTATATAATGTGTATTACATTATATATAAGACTTCTCTCCATTGTAAATCCTCTTGTATTTAAGAAGATCTGATTTAAAAATGAAGACTTTTTTTATATTCACTGTATCATAGTAATAATAATCGCTAACAATAGTGCTTACTATGTTCCAAACACTGTGTGAAGAATTTTACAAATATCTCATTTGATTCTCACAACAACCTTGTGAAGTAGGTGCTGTAATTATCCCCATTTTATAGTTGTGGAAACTGAGGCAAACAGAGATTAAGCGACTTGCTCAGGATCACAGAGCTAGTATCTAAGATCAAATTTGAACTCAGTGCATGTATGAGGATTCTCTTCTGCATAAATCATTTGATGAATAGACTCATATTTTACTGAAAAAATTAAAACCATTCACCTAGAGCTCCTTCTCCCCCTCCTCATTTCATATCACTCAGATGCCTTTCTTCAGTCTCTCTGCATAATCCCTCTATCATATGAAGAGGTGGCCCGTTCTCCTTGCCAAGGCAAACAAGTACAAATAATCCCATTCCATCCATCTTTTCTAGAAGATTGCTTCCTCTTTGATCTCCATTCTCTCACCTTTACTGCAACTCCTCAACTGCCTACAAATTTTCCTATGTCATTCTGGCTTCTGACCTTATCACTGAACATCAACCACTCTCCAAAGTTACTAATGATTTTTGAATTGCCAAATGTTATGACCTTTTCTCAATCCTCATCCTTCAGCCCTTGAACTTTGTGATCATTCTTTTCTCCTTAATACCCTCTCAAGTTTTTCAAACCTATACTCTCTCCTAGTTCTCCACCTACTATCTGACCATTCTTTCTTAATATCCTTTGCCTGTTAAGAGTGGGTGACCCTGGTGCTCTGCCCTTAGGCACTTTTCTCCCTCCACTATTTCACTTAGTGATTTCTTCAGCTCCCATGGATTGAATTATCTCTAAGCTGATGATTCTCAGATGTTGATATCCAGCCCTATTCTTGGACATTTTGAACTGGTTGCCACAGACATCTTAAAAGTCAGTATGTCAGTAGCTGTCCTCATCTTTCCCCCAAGCCCTCCCCACTTCCATACTTTCCTATTACTGTGCAGGTGACACTATCCTCCTAGTCACTTAGGCTCACAATCTAGGTTTTATCTTCAACCACTCATTCTCTAACACTCTTCATATACAATAGCCATATCATGTTGATTCTACCTTTATAAAATCCCTTACATAGTCCCTCTACTCCTCTGACCCTGCAACCACCCTTTTCCAGGCCATCTTCACATCACACATGGACTGTTGAAGTAGCCTTCTGGTCGGTCTCCCTAGCTCAAGTACCTTCCGACGCTATAATCTGTCCTCCATTTAGCTATTAAATTGATCTTCCTAAAACACAGGTCTGACCATGTCACTCCTCTTCAGTAAACTCCAGTAGTTCCAATAACCTTCTGGAGAAAATACAAAATTTTCTGTTTGGCATTCAATCTGTCCTCTTCTAACCCTTCCAATCTTCCTACAGTTTACTCCCTTTCACATACTTTGGTATCCATTGATAGTGGTCTCCTTCTTGTTCCTCCCACAAAATATTCCATCTCATTTCATGTCTCCCATGATTGAAGTTATTTCCCTATTCATCGCCATCTCTTGGAGTCCTTTAAATAACAGCTAAAATTTCACTTACAAGAAGCCTTTCCTGATCTGCCTTAATGCTGAGGCCTTTTCTTTGAGATTATTTCCAGGTTATCCTACATATATTTTGTTCGTATATAGTTGTTTGCATCTTGTCTTCCCTTAGACAGCCAGGTGGTGCAGTGGATAGAGAACTGGGCCAATAGTTAAGACCCAGGTTCAAATCCTGCCTCAGATACTTATCTTCCATCTCTCTCAGTTTTAGCCTCTTAAAATCTTTGCTTTTTTGGCCCTTTTTTTCCTTATATTGCCTTGTTGTGCACTTTCTGAGTCCTCCCATTTTTATGATATACAAACTTGCCTGTACTACTGAAAGCTGAGGGAAGTTACATTTCACTACTCTTGGTTTCTGCCCTTAGAGCTTCTGGTGCAGGGTCAGTGCTAGCCCCAGCTGGATTTCTGTCCCCTTTCCTTCAGACTCAGTCCAGTAACTCATTCTAGTCCCCAGGCCTAGTTATTCTTGTGGAACTTTGCCCTTCCTACTGTGCTTGGGCTGGATCAGTGTCTGTTCCCTTCTGTAGGTGTTATGGTAGGTTTCTGGGCTTCCTAACCTAACTGCTACCTCAGGCTGAAAGCTGTCCATTTCACCCCATTCATTTTGCTGAGCCAAATCACTATCTACCTCAAGGGGTATGCCAGTAATCTCTACAGAAGGAAAGAGATTCCATTATGAGTCACAGGCACAAACCTGCACGTCATTTATATATGTTCTTGACTGCCAGGAACTTGAAGCTGTTTGGGAAAGATACAGAATGTGCTCTTTCAGGATTAATGTTCTCTGTTGTTAGTACATAAGGCAATTAGTTTGTAAGAGTTCTTTCTTGTTCTGGGGATTTTTCTGTAATTGCTCTACATCTAGTGCATAATTCCTCCTTTTGGGAGGTTTGAAAATTACTAGGGAGGGGAAAAAATGTTTGCTATTTAATGTTCATATGACCTAGAATTCTTACCTTCTTTAAACTATTTTTCTACCAAATTGGTTTTTTTTTTCATATTTCCTGGCAATTTCATTGAATACAGGTCATCCTTAGTAGTTCTTTTTGAAGGTTCATCAAACACTACTGGGCTGTCTATGCATGCATGTGCATGCATGCACACACACACACACACACACACACACACATATATACACACACCCCTCTTTTGGTGTTCTGCTTAGGTAGTCTGTTAAACTGATGTGCCTATTCTAATTAAGGAGTACCAAATAGTTTTGTTGACTTTTTATTTCTGGTAATAGAGTTTGAAATTCGTTGTTGCTAGACCCACTTTATTCCTACATTTTAAAAAAGTTAATATCTCTGCTGTTCTAGACTTTTCATTCCTACCTCTAACACAATGAACAAGCATTTATTAAACACCTTAGATGTTATCTGGTCTAATTCCCACATTGTCAGATTAGGAAACCAATGCCCCAATTGGTTAAATAGCCCACTAAAATGGCAGAAGCATGATCAGGAAAGGCTTCATATAGATAGAAATGGTGTGTTAGCTGGATTGAAGCAAAGTAGAGATTCTAAGGTAGAGGTGGGGGTAGGAGGATGACAACCATAGCAAAGGGGTGGAGATGGGAAATGAAGTGCCATGTTTGAGGAGAAATAAAATTGGTTTGCCTGGATTACAGTGTACAAAAATGGGAATAATATGTATTAAGGCCGAAAAGATATGAGGACAGGTTATGAGGGGCTTCAAATGCAAAACAGGATTTTTTTTTTTCATCCTAGTAGAAATCAGGAACTACTGGAGTTTATTGAGTTAAGGAGATGACAAGGCCAGATTTGTGCTTCAAGAAGACCTTTTGAGAAGCTTTGTGGAGGATGGTTTGGAGAGAGACATAAGGCAGGAAAAGTATTTAGGAGACTGTCGTAATTTAGGTGAGAGATGGTGAAGCTCTTCACTAGAGTGTTGTATGTATGAACAGATAAAAAGACTGAGATGTAAGAGGTAGTATGGATGTAGAAAGAATGAGGTTTTGCAACTGATTGTATACATAAGGAGGTGGAAAGTCATGAAGAATCAACAGTTACAATGAAATTATAAACCTGGGTGAATAGAAAGATCATAGGATGATAATAGCCATGACAGAAGTTTAAAAGAGGGGTGGCTCTTGGTTAAAAGATAATCAGATGTTTTGCTCTTTGAAATAAAGTTGTCTGTAGTAGATCTCATGTGAAATTTCAAGTAGGTAGTTGGTAATGGTGGGATTGGACCTTAGGTAAGAGATTGGGTGGACAGGGGTGAGGTGGATGAGTTTGGGGGAGAAGGAGAGAGAGAGGGAGAGGGACATTGAGAGACATGGAGAATCACTGAACCTAGGAGAACTGATTGGGGTAATACATGGTTGTTGAACCAACAAAAGAAATTTAGGAATGGTTAGACAGGGAGAAGACCCAAGAAAGTGTCATGAAAACCCCAAAAGAGAAAAAACTGTCTAGTATGGGACCCATCTGCATCTTGTAATCTTTGCTTAGGTAATTAAAACTACCAGACTTGTTGTCTCCTTGGAAGAGATAAAAATTCCCCTAATTGTAAGGAGCAGGCAAGGGCAGGCAAGGAGAGACAACATATCTTTTGGGGATGGTACCAAGTTAACTTGTGGGGCTTAGAGATAACAAATAGATGTAGATATCCTGGAAATATCCCAGAGGCTACTGGCATGAAAGATAACAACTTTTAATTGTAACTTTAAGCTAACTCAGAGGGAATGCTAAATTCTTGAACCGAACTTAAGGGCATAGAAAGGGGATTTAAGCAGATATAGAATCAAATACAATATGAAATCAGTACAATATAGAATCAGTTAAAAAGTAGAATTAATTTGAATTTTTCAGTTAAAATTTTCATGGCTTCCACTTTTTATTGTTTTCTTGTGGTTGTACTTTCCATTTCCATTTGATTGTGTATTTTTTCCTATTTCAGCCTACTTTTTATTTGTTCCTGTCTTCCCATGTTTCCATAAATCATCAAATTTACCATTTCTTAGATATATTAATAAGACAACCCTACCACTACCAAATTTCCTTTGTGATATAACTGTAGTCCCTACCTAAACCAGAAAAGGGTAAAGAAAAGAAAGATTTCTAGATGACTTATCATTGGTGAATATTGAATTATCAAAAAAAATTTATGCTGAAAGAACTATAGTGATATATCTAAATCTAATCATAATAAAGTTGTATGTATACCAGAGTGGCAGAGATATTCCCTATTAGGAAAACAATCATTGAATACAAAAATATGTAAACCACAATTATATCAATAGGTGTAGGTAAAATCTTTGACAAAATATAACACCTTCTTAAGCTAAATATCCCACAAAACAGAGGCATAAAATGAAACTTTTTTTTTAAATATAAGAAGTGTAAGCCAAAAGCTATCTTTGTATACAGTGGAGGACACACTAGAAATTTTCCCTAAAAATCCAAGAGTAGAGAAAGGATACCCCATTTCTCTGCTGTTATTTGACCTAGTTCTGGAACTCTAATGATAGAAATAAAACAAGAGCAAGCAATTAAAAGTATTAAAAATAGGCAGAGAGTAGATAAAACTCCCTGTTTAACAATGATGGTTTATATAGAAAACATCAGAGACTCAACAAAGAAGCTTACTATCTTCAGGAAAAGGATGGGTTACAAAATAAATCTACAAAGAGCACTTCTTTATAGCAATAATAAAATTCAGAAGTAATGGAGATTTCTGAAAATGACTACAAAATGCATGAAATATTTGAGTCAGTCAGTAAGACGCACTACAGACCTATATACTCTCTCTCTCCCTCCCTCTTTCTCTCTCTTTCTCTCTGTCTCCCTCTGTCTCTCTGTCCCTCTCTCTCTCTCCCTCTTTCTCTCTGTCTCCCTCTGTCTCTCCCTCCCCCCTTTTCTCTCTCTCTCTCTCTCTCTCTCACACTCTCACTCACTGGATCTCTCTTTGTTGACAGGCTGGATGTGCTTGACTACTGCTATATATATAGTTGGAAAAATCTCAGTGAAGTTTTAACTTTATATAAGTTTTAACACTATACTAAAAGACTTATGAGACACCCTCTATAATAAAAATGAGACTACCACATAAATTGATTTGCAGATTTATTACTCTTACCAAACGACCAAGAGGTATTTTATAGAGGCAGACCAAGTAGTAACATTTATTTGGAGGAATAAAAGGACCAAAATCTAAAGGGAAGTTTTTTAAAAACTAGAACTGAAAGAGGAAAATAGTACTTCTCTACCTCCAAGTAAATCAATTGTTATCAAAATCATTTGACATTTTAAAAATTGCAAAAGTATCTCAGTAGGATGGAATAGGTAAAAGAAATTGAAACAATCCTTTTCAACAATACAGGTTTGGTAAACCTAAGAATAAAAGTTGTTTGAGGATGAGCTCACAATTTGACAAGAATTTCTGGGAAAATCTTGAGTTGGGCTGAATTAGGATTAGACTAACATATTACACAGTATTTCAATAAGTTCAAAATGGATATACAAACTTTTATTTTTTGCTTTTAAAAAATTTATGATGACTTAACGTGAAAACGTGTTTAATAGAAATGTATGTGTAGAGCCCATAACAGATTGCATGCTGCCTTGGGGAGGGAGGGGGAGAATATTTTAGAAATTTAAAATTTATGGAAGTGAATGTTGAAAACTGAAAGTAAATTTTTTTAAAATTCGGATTTAACATTTTAAAAAAATTTTTGAGTTCCAATTTCTCCCTCCATTCAGCTGCTTCCCCACTCATCGAAAAGGTAAGCAATATGATGCCAATTATATATGTGAAATCAGGCAAAACATATTTCTCTATTAGCCATGTTGACCCTCAAAAAAAGGCCAAAAAAAGTGTGAAAAAAATGCTTCAATTTATATGCAAGAGTTCATCAGTTCTTTCTCAGGAGGTCAATAGCATTTTTTTTATTGGGAGGTCTACATTTTCATATTTTATTATTTAATATTTTTAGTTTTCAACATTAATTTCCACAAGATTTTGAATAAAAAACTTTCTCCCCAATTCTACCCTACCCCCCACTCCCAAGGTGGCATATATTCTGATTGCCCCATTCCCCAGTCAGCCCTCCCTTCTGTCACCACACTCCTCCCCCTCCCCCACCCTGCCTTAACCCCTTTCCCCTTTCTTGTAGGGCAAGATAGATTTCCATACTCCATTGCCTGTATATCTTATTTCCCAGTTGTATGCAAAAACAACCTTTTTTTTTTTTGAGCATCCACTTTTAGAACTTTGAGTTCCAAATTCTCTCCCCACTTCCCTCCCCACCCACCTTCCCTAAGAAGGCAAGCAATTCAACATAGGTCACACATGTATCAATATGCAAAACACTTCCACAATAATCATGTTGTAAAAGACTATATTTCTCTCCATCCTATCCTGTCCCCCTGTATTCAATTTTCTCCCTTGAACCTGGCCCTTTTCAAAAGTATTTGCTTTTGATTATCTCCTCCCCCTACCTGCCCTCCCTTCTATCGTCCCCCTCTCTTATCCCCTTCCCCCTACTTTGCTGTGGGGTAAGATACCCAGTTGAGTGTGTATGTTATTCCCTCCTCAAGTCAAATCCTATGAGAGCAAGATTGACTCATTCCCCCTCACCTGCCCCCTCTTCCCTTCCAACAGAACTGCTTTTTCTTGCCACTTTTATGTGACATAATTTACTCCATTCTATCTCTCCCTTTCTCCCTCTCAATATATTCCTCTCACGCCTTAATTTTATTTTATTTTTTAGGTATCATCCCTTCATATTCCACTCACCCTGTGCCCTCTGTCTATATATGTGTATACTCCCTTAAACTGCCCTGATACTAAGAAAAGTTTCATGAATTACAAACATCATCTTTCCTTGTACAAATGTAAACAAAACAGTTCAACTTTAGTTTGTCCCTTATGATTTCTCTTTCTGGTTTACCTTTTCATGTTTCTCTTGATTCTTTTATTGGAAAATCAAATTTTCTATTCAGGTCTGGTCTTTTCATCTAGAAAGCTTGAAAGTCCTCTGTTTTATTGAAAGTCCATATTTTGCCTTGGAGCATTATACTCACTTTTGCTGGGTAGGTGATAATTGGTTTTAATCCTTGCTCCTTTGACCTCCAGAATATCATATTCCAAGCCCTTCAGTTCCTTAATCTAAAAGCTGCTAGATCTTGTGTTATCATAATTGTGTTTTCACAGTACTCAAATTGTTTCTTTCTGGCTGCTTGCAATATTTTGTCCTTGACCTGGGAACTCTGGAATTTGACTACAAAATTCCTAGGAGTTTTCTTTTTGGGATCTTTTTCAAGAGGCGATCAGTGGATTCTTGCAATTTCTATTTTCTCCTCTGGTTCTAGAATATCAGGGCAGTTTTCCTTATAATTTCTTGAAAAGTGATCTCTAGGATCTTTTTTTGATCATGGCTTTCAGGTAGTTCAGTAATTTTTAAGTTATCTCTCCTGGATCTATTCTCCAGGTCAGTGGTTTTTCCAATAAAATATTTCACATTGTTTTCCATTTTTTCATTTCTTTGGTTCTGTTTTATAATTTCTTGATTTCTCATAATGACACTAGCTTCCACTTACTCCAATCTAATTTTTAAGGTGGTATTTTCTTTAGTGGTCTTTTGGACCTCTTTCCATTTGGCTAATTTTGCCTTTCAAGGCATTCTTCTCCTCATTGGCTTTTTGGAATTCTTTTGCCATTTGGATTAGTCTATTTTTTAAGGTGTTATTTTCTTCAGTATTGTTTTGGTTCTCCTTTAGCAAGTCATTGACTTGTTTTTCATGATTTTCTTGCATCACTCTCGTTTCTCTTCCCAATTTTTCCTCTACTTTTCTTACTTGGTTTTCCAAATCCTTTTTGAGCTCTTCCATGGCCTATTTTTCTTGGAGGATTTTGATGTGGGCTCTATGACTTTGTTGCCTTCTTCTGGCTGTATGTTTTGGTCTTCTTTATCACCAAAAAAAGATTCTGTGGTGTGAGTCTGAGTACTTTTCTGCTGCCTGGTCACATTCCCAGCTAACTACTTGACCCTTGAGTTTTTCAGCAGGGTATGACTGCTTTTCGAGTAGCTTTAGGGGCTGCGCTGCTGTTTTCAGAGCTACTTCTACTCCACCGTCACCATAAGCTCTGCCACAACAGTGCTCCTCCTCCCCCAAGAACTGCCAACCAGGACCATGCCCAGATCCAAACAGGGCAAAGCAAGAGAAACCTGCCTCTGCACCAGCAAAGGGCTCCCTGCACTCCTGCTCTGATCTGCCATTTGATTCCTCCCACCGTGTGGGCCAGGGACTCTGGAAGCAGCTGACACTGGAGCTCTGGAAGCAGCCACAGGAGCTTCCCACTGCCACTGCACCACCTTCACCACCCACAGGGCTGGGGCTGGACCGCTCTCACTCCAGTCAAGCAGTTTTCCCACTAACCTGCTCTATTGCCGTTTGTGGTTTGAGAAGTCTGGTAACTGCCACAGCTCAGTGATTCATGGTCCTAAGGCCTGCTCTGCCTGCCCTACTGCCATTATGGTTGGTCCTGGTACAGCCCATGCTGGGCTGCGCTTTACTCCCAGCACTGTGCAATAGACCCTTCCCAGCCACCATCCAGGCTGTCCTGGGTTGGAGACCTGGTTCCCTCTTTTATTTTGTGGGTTCTGCAGTTCTAGAATTTGGTCAGAGCCATTTTTAACAGGTGTTTGGAGGGATTTGGGGGGTAGCTTAAGCAATTCCCTGCTTTCTAGCTGCCATACTGGCTCAGCCCCCACCCCCCAATAGCATTTTTCAGTCTAAGTTTCTTGAAATTTTCTTGGATCATTTTATTGATTGAAGTAGCAAAGTCTTTCACAGTTGATCATTATTATAACATTGTTGTTACTATGTTCAGTGTTCTTCTGATTCTGCTTCATGTTCATGCATGCATAAGTTCATATAAATCTTCTCAGCTTTTTCTGAAATCATCCTGCATAATAGTATTCTGTTATCCCCTCAGTTTCTAATTCTTACCACAAATATATATATATCACAAATACATACATACATACGTACATACATATATATATATATATTTGTACATATAGGTCCTTTTCCTTTTTCTTTGATCTCTTTGAGATATAGATGTAGTAGTGGTATTGTTAGGTTGAAAGGGTATGCAAGTTTTATTCCCTTCGGACATTGTTCCAGATTGTTATCTAGAATAGATAGACTAATTCACAATTCCTCCAGCACTGCATGAGCATCCCTATTTTTCTTCATTCCCTCCAGCAACAAAACTTAATTTTAGAGATCATATCAAATAAAAAAGAAACAGACCAGGTAGTGTCTTTCGCAGTATTGGTTCAGGGTGAATTTTAGGCAAAGAATGACAATCAGGAATCATAAAATAGATCATTTCAGTTACATGAAACTGAAAAGCATTTGTGCTATGAAAATATGAGAAGGGATGCTATTATTTGAAGAAAAACACCTATATTTAACAACTCTGATAGTAGTTTTCTATCCAGTATACATGGGAAAATAGTGCAAATATGTAACACCAAAAGCTTTTTCTCAAAAGACAAGTGTTTCAAAGATATGGGGAAAAAAAGCCTTTAAGCATTGCAGACTATTAAATGGATAAAAGTGAATTGACAGGTCCAAATGAAAACTTGTAAACTGTTAATGAAAAAGTGTGCTTATCGATTCAGTGCAGTTATAGAAAGGATGCCAATTTCTCATTAAAAAAAAAGTCAGATGATAGCAAAAAAGGTGGTCAGAGCACATAATAAACAATTTAAATGTACAGAAAAAAAAGAATTTCAGACTATTAAGAACTGTATGAAAGATTTCTCTACATTTCTACTAAGATGAAAAATATAAAGCAAAGATACTGAGGCCCAGAAAATTGAGAGAGAATAGAAGTCATAGCCTAAAGAGAAATTGAACCAGCCATAATTGATCATCTCAAAGCAAAGCAAAAACCAATAAGTGCTCTGGTTCTGATCATTTTAAAAGCCTTTACTCTTTAAGTTTCCAGTAGTACAGAAAGAAAAGGACAGGATTCCACTAAATTTCTTTTTCCAGAGATATAGAATTCTCATAACAAGAGAGAAAGTAGAGCTAAATATTGATACAGAAATGTTATATGACATTTCAGCAAAAAATCTATAGCAATAATGAAAAAATAAATGTTGATTATTTTCTTGATGGCAGAGTCAGAAAACAGTTTACTATATTTTCTTTTCAAATTTAGCAAAAAATGTTTACATTTTTTTTTCTTTCAGATTGGGTGACCGGGCCTGGAACTAAGCAGTTAACAGAGAAAAGACTTAGAAGGGATGGTTCCTATGTCTTTAAATTGGGAGAAGCATTGAAATATTATGTCACTTTGGAGAAGCAGGAGCAGAACCATGAGGAGAAACATTCTAGGCAAGTAAAATAAATCATCCAAAGGAAAAATCCTAGCAAATTTAAGACTCTTCAGGCTTTAAATTCAATCCATTTTTCTTAGCTGATGTCCATATAAGAAACTCTCCATAAATATGATATACATAAGTAGAATTTCAGATATTAATCAATCTTAAGCATTAGTTAATAGAGCATTATCAGAAGATCAATTTTCTAAATATATAATGAATGTGAAGATTTATTCAGGTTATTATTCAGTTGTTTTTTTTTTGAAGGAGAGAAGGCAGGGCAGTTGGGGCTAAGTGACTTGCCCAAGGTCACACAGCTAGCAAGTGTGTCAAGTGTCTGAGGCCGAATTTGAACTCAGGTCCTCCTTACTCCACTGCGCCACCTAGCTGCCCCTCAGATATTTTCAATAGCTTAGAAATCATATGAATGCAATTCATGTAGGTAAGCCTGCAACCACAATTCATCCATTATTTCTCATCACAGAATTCATATTGGAGAAAATCTTCATAAAAGTCATGAATATACCAAGGCCTTCTGGAACACACACATGGTTGATCATCAAACAATTCACAGTAGAGAGAAGCCTTATGAATGTAATTATTGTGGAAAGGCATTCCGCTCAAGCTCATACCTTATTCAACATCAGAGAACTCATACTGGGGAGAAACCTTATGAATGTAGTGATTGTGGAAAAACCTTTCGCTGGAGCTCACAATTTACTCAGCATCAAAGATTGCATAGTGGAGTTAAACTTTATAAATGTAATGATTGTGGGAAGGTATTCCCGAATAGGACATACCTCACTGAACATCAGAGAATTCATACAGGAGAGAAGCCTTTTGAATGTAATGATTGTGGGAGGACCTTCCGATGGAGCTCACAGTTTACTCAACATCAAAGACTGCATACTGGAGTGAAACTTTTTAAATGTGATGATTGTGGGAAGGTATTCCCCAATAAAACGTACCTTAGTGAACATCAGAGAATTCACACTGGAGAGAAACCTTATGAATGTAATGACTGTGGGAAGACCTTCCGATGGAGTTCACAGTTAACTCTTCATCAGAGAACTCATACTGGAGAGAAACCTTATAAATGTAACAATTGTGAAAGGGCCTTCCGTAGTAAATTACACCTTACTCGACATCAAAGACTTCATACTGGAGAGAAACCTTATGAATGTCATGAATGTGGTGAGTCCTTCCGATGGAGCTCGCAGTTAACTGTACATCGGAAAATTCATACTGGAGATGCTCCTTATAAATGTGATGATTGTGGAAAGGTCTTCTGTTGGAGCTCACAGTTTATTGAACACCAAAGAATCCATACTGGAGAAAAACCCTACAAGTGTAATGATTGTGGAAAGGCCTTTGGCTGGCTCTCACAGTTTACTAGACATCTAAGAATACATACAGGAGAGAAAACCTATAAATGTTATGAATGTGGAAAGACCTTCCTTGACAGCACATATCTTACTGAACATCAGAGAATTCATACTGGAGAGAAGCCTTATGAATGTAATGACTGTGGAAAGGTCTTCCACTGGAGTTCATACCTTACTCAACATCAGAAAACTCATACTGGAGAGAAGCCTTATAAATGTAATGAATGTGGAAAGAACTTCTGCTGGAGGTCACAGTTTACTCAACATCAGAGACAGCATACTGGATTGAAGTTATATAAGTGTAATGATTGTGGGAAATCCTTTCTTAACAAGACGTACCTTACTCAACATAGGAGGACTCATACCAGAGAGAAGCCTTATAAGTGTAATGAGTGTGGAAAGAACTTCCGCTGGAGCTCACAGTTTACTCAACATCAGAGACTTCATACTGGAGTGAAACTGTATCCATGTAATGACTGTGGGAAGTCATTCCTTAGTAACACATACCTTACTCAACATAAGAGGACTCATACAAGAGAGAAGCCTTATAAGTGTAATGATTGTGGGAGGACCTTCCGATGGAGCTCACAGTTTACTCAGCATCAAAGACTGCATACTGGAGTGAAACTTTTTAAATGTGATGATTGTGGGAAGGTATTCCCCAATAAAACATACCTTAGTGAACATCAGAGAATTCATACTGGAGAGAAGCCTTTTGAATGTAGTGATTGTGGGAGGGCCTTCCGATGGAGTTCACAGTTAACTATACATCAGAGAACTCATACTGGAGAGAAACCTTATAAATGTACCAATTGTGAGAAAGCTTTCCGTTGCAAATTAAATCTTAACCGACATCAGAGAATTCATACTGGAAAAAAATAAGTAATAATTGTCAATGGCCTTTGATTAGCTCTCTCAGCTTATATGCTATCTGTAAATTCATACAGGAGAAAAATACCTATATAACAGATTCAGAAAGACTTTCCTCAACAGCACATACATTCCTGAAATATTAGAGAATTCATACTGGAGAGAAGTCTTCTGAATGTAATGATTGTGAGAATGCCTTCCATACCAACCCACATCTTACTGGACATAAGAGACTCCAGACTAGAAAGAAACTTCATGAATGTGGGAACATTTTCCACTGGAGCTCACAATTTACACAGTATTAGCGAACACATACTCTTAGAAAGTTCTTGTGAGAGTTTTTTTCTCAAGTGACAACTTAACTGAACATCAGAGAATGTATACTGCAGAGAAACATGAATGTGGAAAGGCCTTTCATGAAAAGTGAGGTGTTTTTCAGTATTGGTTAACTCATGCTGGAGAGAAACCCTATAAACCCAATGAATGTGGAAAGATCTTTGAGAGCAGAGCTCTTACTCAAAGTCATAGTGCTCATATTGGAAAAAACTTATGGAGATAAAAACTTGTGAATGTAATTGAGAAGGCTTTCAGCTAGTTGAGCTGAGTCTGAAAGGAAATCAGTAATTGAATGAGGAGATTTAAAATTAGAGGGCAATTCAGGTATGGGATTCAAAGAGTTCAAAGACAAAGTTGTAATCTGGATCAATATCTTATCAAGATTCTCCTGAAGCATTTCTCCCTACCCCCCCCACTCCCCAAACTTTGCCGTGTAGATTAGGATAGGTCTTGCCCTGAAAGGCAAGGAAGGTAACCCCAAGACGTAACTGGTAAGTAGGCCAAGTCTCAAGCTGTCTAACTTTTGATGCAGCTTCTCCAAGTTATGTTAAGATAGCTTCCTAGTCACCTAAGAACATAAAAAAGCTGGACTCCCAATTCTTGGGGTAAATTTAGCACATTCTTCCCTGCTAACCAGATTTGTTTCCACATGTAGATGAAAGGTGGCCTGTCTACCCAAGCTAAATGTTGCACCCTTATTGAGTATCTTTTTTATGCTATGGCTAATTAATCTTTTAATTGTTGAATGAATATAAGTATCTCATTCCATTATAATATTTGACTTAAATTAGTAGACCAGCTTGAGACAGGCCTGGTCCACAACATTCCATTTTTCTGGATCAAAGTGCATGAAGAGGAGTAACATGTAAGTACACCAGAGAGGTAAGAAGGGCGCTGAGTAGAAAGAACTTTTAATGTCAGAGATGTTTTTTTTTTTTCTAGAGCAGGTTCCCCACCCCTAGAGGGACTAAGGAGCCACTGGAGTTCTTTGTGTAGGAGACCTGTAAGTTAAGAAAATCACTGGATGTGTGGAAGATGGACTTGAGTAGAAAGAGGCTTAACGTAAAGAAACCAAATAGGCTATGTGCAATAGTCTGAGTGAGAAGTGTGATGAGGACCTGAATTAAGGTGGAGTTCCATGGGTGAAAAAAATGGGAAATATGTCCATCTTTGTAGAGAGACAATTGATAAAGTTTGACAGCTGATTGGAAGTTGGGAGTAAGAATGAGTGAGGATTACACAGGGGTTGGGGACATGGGTGACTGGAAGGAATTGTGTCTTGTACAGTAATAGGAACAGTCTGATGAACAGTGGTTTCAGGGAGGTGAAAAGATAATGAATTCTATCATCTCTATGAGAAACCTGTGGGGAAATCTGGTTAAGATGCCTGTTAGATAGTGTAGATGCTGTGTGATATGGAACTGAAGTTCAAGAGAGAGCCTATGGTTAGATATATAAATCTGGAAATTTTTTGCTTCAAGATAATAATTACATCCTGGGATATGATGACATAGCTAAAGAAGAAAAGGTAGAGAAAAGAAGGCCCAGTACAGAACCTTGTGTTGTACCTACTGTTAGTAGAAATGTCACAGATGAAGATTGAGCAAAGGAGAAGAAAGAGTGATAAGCCAGGTAAGAGGAGAACCAGGAGAGAACAATATTAAAAAAACCTAGAAAGGAAAGTATAGTAAACAGTATTAAGTGCTGCAAGCAGGTCAAGAATGATGGCACCACTTGTTGGTTTATATTGTACCCAACAAGTTAAGGTATGAGTTGTACTAGATGGCAGCTGAGCTTCCTTTGAACTCTAGAATCTTATAATTGAATACTTTGACCCAATGAACCCTGATTTGTTTTAACCATTTAAAAATTATAAATTATCCATTATCAATTGATCAAACTACAAAATAAAAATAAATCATTAAACATTTTAAAAAACATTTTAAAAACCACACAAATTCACGACATAAAGCAAACAGTTTTTTTTTTGTTCTGTATCCCTTTTTAGGATTCTGAATCTGTGCTGTCTTTAGCTTTTCATCGTAGTTCATGACCCCATTGATTATCCATTTGCAGTGTCAGTCCAAACATACAAGGTATTCCAGAAGTTTTAGTGCAGTTTTAAGTTTAAATAACCTTAGAACTTCACTAAGACCTTTGGGACCACCCCACATATACACACACACACACACATTCTCCCACCCCAACCCCCCATACACTACACACACACACACACACACACGCACACACGCATTGATGGGAGAGTTCTATAGATTGGCCATCTAATTTTATATCGTATTCCTGTCAATAGATTTTTTTAATGCACTTTATTTTTTCTATGTGAATAATTAGGCCAAACTCTCAAATGACTGTATATCTCATTTAGGAGGCTCTTCAGTGTTTTGAAATTTGAGATTTTCACTACAGTGAATATCATTCACAAGATCATCTAAAGAACTTCACCACCTGTTAGGAATGGTATATATCATATAAACTCACTGATGAACTATATTTCAAAAGAAGGTTGCATTCAATATATGTACAGTTCTTCTAATCACACTTTGTATCACTTCGTGTAGGCTGTTTTATATTGCTTTTTTTATTTTATATTTCCTAATAGTACGTTTGTTTTACATTAATAGTATCATACTTTATTCAGCCATCCTCCTATCAATATGTTTGTATGTGTGTTATTGGCATTTTTGTCCTTACATAAAGGTGCTCAGGATATTTTAGAATTAGAGGCCCTCTGAATTTTCATTATAAATTTAGTGTGAAGTCCTTTTATGGAATTGCTAGGATGAAATGTCTGGTCAGTATTTTCACTCATTGAATACTGTGGCATTCCTAAATGTTTACAAGTTTACTATTTCATTAAGTATTTAATGAAGGGTCTATTTTCCTCACATTCTGTACATCATTAGGACTTTCTTCAGAGTTTGAAGGCATTGTGTTCATTATCTACATTAAATTTACAATATGATGAGTCTAAGTACTGTCTGTGAAAGGAAAAAGTGCCCATCAATTGGGGAATAACTGAACACATTATAGTAGAAGAATATAATGGAAATTATTGTGATATAAGAAATGATAGAAAGGGATGGTTGTAGAAAAACTGAAGAGAGTTGCATGTGAAAAACAGCATTGCAAAGCTTAACTCTAAACAGTGCAATGACCAGCAAAAATTAGAGAGGACTGATGTGAAGAATACTTTCAGCTTCCTGATGGAGAATTAATGGACTCAAGTTGTAGAATGCATTGGAGTTGAGATATGTTTTTGGATATACCCAATATGGGAATTTATTTTGCTTAACTGCATATATATTAGAAAAAGAGAAGAAACTATCCTGTTTATCCATATCACTTACACTTTAAAAGTAGGACAATGGGATTTTTTTTATTGCTTTTCTTCCTCTAATTATTTTCTTTGAAAGTATAACAGAGAAGGAAATATAGCCAAGTTCCTCCTCCTCCCTGCTCCCAAAACTCCCTTCAAAACAGATCTAGCAAGCACATCAGACTGACTCTTGAGGGGAAAATTCTTGAAAAAAGTCAGTCATTATTTTAGCCTATGTCTGTATAGGGAGATAGGTCTCTGGCCAGTGAGGACAGTCTGGCTACGAGTATGCTGTGTGTAGAAGCACTCCGGTGCAGGGAAAGGCTGTGCCAAGGTAAGATTTGGTTCCTAACCCATACCAAGGCATCTCAACTTTGTGCAGGCTTCAGGAATAGGTGCCACTCAGCAGTTTTGTTGCCTCCTACCTGGTTCTAAGTCACAGACCCAAGGTAGATTGAAGAGAAAACCTTTGGCCAAGGATGTAAGAACAGGCCCTGTGTTGTGCAGTGAGAGGATCGAGTTTGGAAACAAAGCAAGGGTGTAGCCTAGATCTCAAGAGCAGAGTGGAGTCTCATTTCCAGCCTCTAGCCCCATCTGAGTCCTACAGGAGATAAGCAGGACAAGATAGACCTAAAAGGAACTTGCAGTTTTCTCACTCTGACCCACCAGCTGGCCAATAGTGACTGTGTCAAGCAGTATCTATGCTTGCTCAGAACCAGTTTAGAAACTTGCAGAGTTCAAACCAGAGGGGCAACAATCATACATTGCTCTAGATCAGACCACTTCAGAAACACTGGGAGCTTGTAAGCCTCAGCTTCACCGGACAGTACTCAGTACTGCTGAAGTCAGAAAGTGGGCTAGAATAAGCAAACAAAAAGAATCCCACCATGAAAAAGCTGTTTGATGACAGATGCTTAAGACAAACTTAGTGAAGAGTGACTAAAATACCTACAAGCAAAGTCTCAGAGAACACAGCTTAGGTGCAAATTCAAATAGAATTCCTGAGAAGAGATGAAGCAAGAGTTTTAAAATGTTTTTAGAAATGAAAGTGCTTGAGGAAAAAATTTGGAGAAGAAATAAGAGCTATAGAAGAAAGAATTGAAAAGGGAATTGTAAACTTGGCATAAGATTATAAAATCTTACACAGGAAACAAACTGCCTGAAAACTAGAATGGACCAAATAGAAGCCAACAACTCCGTAAGATAATCAGAAATATTCAGAAATCAAAAGACTAAAAATATAGGAAGAAAATGTAAGGTATCTCATAACAAAAACAACTCATCTGAGAAAAATAGAATGAGGAGAGAAAAATTTAGAATCATTGGACTGTTTGAATACCTTGACCAGAAGAAGAGGCTAAAATCATAAAGTTATCCACAGCAATTAGAAACCTCAAAGTAAAAACTCCCAGTAATATCATAGCGAAAATCCAGAACCTATAGGTTGAAGGGAAAATGCAGCAAGCAGCCTGAAACGATTCAAGTACAATGAGGTGGGTAAAGATTGGAATACAATATTCCAGAAGACAATATAGGCTTACAGAAATCCATAGGGAGGAAAATAGGTTATAATGAAAAGACCAGAGCTTTATAGAAATGTTAAAGTTTAAATAGGCATGAAGAAAAATATAAAAAGGTAAATGTGAATGAACAGTCATAAAAGACTAAACAAAAATGAACTTACATTAAAATATGGGGAAACGATGCATGTGTGTTTTTTGATGTTATCATCTTTAGACGTCATAAAGGGAGTCTAATTAGAGAGCAGGCCTGGGAGTGCTTCTGTTATGTCTTGATGTTTTTGAGAGAGAGCCGTGGAAAGAAGGGAAGAAGAATATACAGGGAAGAGAAAGGAAGGATGTGAAAAATAATCTCACATAATCAGGGCACAAGTAACCATATATACAAATGAGTACAGTGGGAGGAAGCTGTTGACCCTTGAATCTCACTCTCTGAACTGGTCAAAGAAGGGAAGAATACAAATAGAGTTAGATGCTAAAATACATTTCATTCAATAGGGAAAAGGGAGAATTATAGGGAAGGTAGGTTAAGAGAGAGATTAGTCTTAAGCAAAACAAACTAAAGATGTAAAAAAATATTTCTAATTCTTTTGATTTGGCAGTCAGTGGGAATTTGAGGAGGGTGCTCATATATTGGAGTGGATGAACAAGTTACAATATGTGAATGTAATGTAGTTTTTTTGTGCTATAAGAAATGATGAAATGGATGGTTTCAGAGAAACCTGGGAAAACTTAAACTCATGCAGTGAAGTAAACAGAACCAGGTAAACAATTTATATAGTAACAACAATATGGCAAAGACAAACAACTTTGAAAGAATTAGGAACTTTTTATCAGCATGATGACTAACCACAACTCCAGAGGATTAATGAAACATTTTACTCACCTCTTGGTGGGTGTATTCAATGCAGAATGAGACATGTTCTTTTGGACATGGCCAATGTAGAAATGTTTTCTTTGACTATACTTGTTTGTAACAAGGGTTTTGTTTTTCCTTCACTCTCAGTGTGGGGGTGGGGGTGGGATTAGAGTGGGAGGGAGAGAATGGATGTTTGCTAACTGAAAAAAATAAAATCTTTTTTTAATGTAACAACTATAAACTCAATAAACACAATTCTTCATTTATACCGATAATTGTAAGAGGTATGTGGTACCTTTGATTCATGTACAGGCTGCTGGTGGAGGTGTCACTCCTGATGTTCCTTTGATACAGGGAGTCACCAACCTCCTTAAAGTTAGAAAAGAACAGAGATCAGCACTATAACCTTAAAGTTGCGCAGAATGATAATGGATTAAGCAGTTGAGCACATTTATTGGGCTCATCTTCCTTTGGTATCATTGTTTTAAAAAAGTATTAATTTTGATGCCATTTTAGGTTCACTTTTTAAAATGAAATAGTGGATATTAAATATTTTTAAATATTTAATTTTGAATATCTTAATTTTATAATTTTTATAATATACTGTTATATATGCTAATATGTAACATTAATACAATAATATTTTATAATAAAATTTTAATTTTAATTTAAAATATTTTTAAACCATATGACCACCATAATTCAGGATATGTACGTATGTTATCACTTTGTTTTTCAAGTCCTACAGTATATCCACAAAGTCAGGGCAATGTTTGTACAAAATGGGTCATCTTTAAATATCAGTCCACAGCTATCTTTGACTTGTTCTATCATTGTTTGATGCCGTATAAAAGGAAAAAAGTAGAACTGAGTTACTATATGATCTAATGACGCTAAGTTCCTTGCGCCATCTCTGTGCTTGCTTTTTACTGGGTGAAATGCTGTCTTCCCATGCTGTTTCCATGTCCTGGCTTTCTTCAAGTCTCAGCTAAAATCCTTTCTGTATGAATCATCTTAGTCTCCCTTAATGTGATTTCCTTCCCTACAAGATTAGTTTATCCTGCATATATCTTGTTTGTTTGGGGTTTTTTGTATGTTGTCTCCCCTATTAGACTGAGTTTCTTGAACAGGGACTAGTTTTTGCCCTTGTTTGTATCTCCAGCGCTTATCACAGTGCCTAGCATCTAGTAGGCTTTTAATAAATGCTAGTTGGCTTTATAGGGCGTAATTTTAATTTTTTCATTCCCTTTACTTTGAAAGATAGAATTACGTAACAGTATAACTACACTATGCAGAAAGACTTATCCTATTGAGGACATTGGAAGTGGAGAGGTTTTTAGCATGTCACTTCCCTCCCTCTTCTAGAATTGCTACTCAGTACAGTTTCTGCATGAGCCAGCAGGTGGTGCTCTTGACTTGAACTACCATGGCCAGACTCTTGACATCAGTGCTCACCTATGGGAAAAACTGGTATGGGTTTCCCCTGTAGCCCTGTGGAAGTTGAATTTGTTGTCTAGGGTTTAAAATGTAAGGAATACATAACAATAAGGGATATTATCATATATGGTTTCTTAATTGTATCAAAATTTATCAGTTGCTCTTATCCTATCAAAATATGGTCCTCTAACTTCATTTAACCAAAAGAAATTCACATAGTCTGTAGATTAAAGTATGGTTACCGAGTGAAATAAAAATGAATATAGCATTAAACTGCCACGCACATCTCTTTCCCTACTCCCAGGTTCACCAGAGTGACTCTTTAGGGAAGCACTTCCCAGCTATTCTTTCATCTTATCCATTATGTAAAAAGGTACAGACAAATTAACCAACATCCACTCTTGCTTCCAGGGTTTAAGTAAGCAGGGGAGAGTATAGAAATCCAGGAGCCATCATAGATTTCTCACTAGGGCATCTGATTTTTGTCACCGCACATTCCAAGTTCCCACCCTGCGCAGTACTATGCACTGCCTCTGACTTCTCATACCAGGCTTAACTAACATGTTTATTATTTGTACAACTGAGGACTCAGTGGTGGCTAGAAAGTTCTATAACTGAAAACCATGCATGCTTCTGGTGGGGGATAGTTGCTTTTAACAAGCAGTGCTACCCCAGACCCAGTACCATGCTGCAGGCTGTGTCATTGCTATTTCTGTCTCTCCAGAGTATAGTCAGATATTTAGTATTACAGTATTATTGCACAACTTCCTTCAGTTGGAAACTAGATGACCACTTGTCAGTTATGTTATAGTGGAGACTCCTTAGTGTATAGGTTGGATTAGACAACCCCTCATGTCTCTTTCACCTGATTCTGTTAGCAGTTCATAGCATTTCAACTTAAGCTTACTCCATTTTCTATCTTTGGCATCTATAATACCTGGGAAATTGAAGGGGGGATAACCTACTCCTTTTCAATATTCAAGTTACATTGAGCACAGTGTAGTTGGACAATAGTCACTCCCAACAAATAATAGGAAAATAATTGTACCAACAGCGAGTAAGACATGCCACAGGGTATAAAGTTTTAAATGGAGAATTTATTAGCCAGCATCTGTTCTGGGGCATTAGCAGCCCAAATCAGAATGGCCAAGAGTAGGGGTGAAGGAGACATTCAAGGTGCAGTGGTTAATTATCTCTTGAAACTTACATATGTTATTTTAGCAGACCCGGCAAGCCTGTGTTATTTCACTTTTATGGCCATGATACAAGAAGAGAAACTTCCTTAATGGAATAGATTGTAAATACAACAAAATTAGATAGTTGTTGAAGTGTCAACTGAAATTACAACCCAGGATCTCTGTGTCCAATTTGCCATTAACATTCCACAACATGGTATATGTTCATAAAATATCAGGATAAGAAAAAGTCACATAATTCAAGATAATGTCTGCGGCTAAGGTTTTCACCTTTAATGGCCATAGACAGACCAAGGGATGCTCCATCTGGGTTTGTTGACATTAAGATAGAGAAATCTCTGAGCCTACTCAGGGAACAAAGAGACTGTTAGGGTTGGGCTTTTCTTCTAGTCAATTAGTTCAGGCTCTGAGTCTTGAGCAGTCACGGGTCCCCAGGGTCATTTGCTGAACGCCAAATGGCAGGGTCTTAGTCCATCCTTTCTTATACAGACTGGGGGTTTTATCAGGGGCTGTGGGGCAGGGATCTACAGCAATAACAAGTGCCACATAAGCAGCCATTGTCAATGACCCTTAAGCATATTTTGTATGTACCAGGCATTGTGCTAGGTGCTGGGTATACAAATACAAAGAATGAAACAAGCTCTTAATGCAATTAAGCTTAGTTAGGTTCGGGGTTCGCACCTGCAATGACACACTCCCAGTAGAGTAATGCTTTTATTAAAAGACAGGGAATGGTACATTGGATTTACAACAGCAACAACTAACAATTCCTAACAACACAGCTAATCACAGCAAAAGTGATAAAGACACAGACAATAACAACATTAATGCATCACCTTTCAGGGGAACTCCAACACTTGATCCTTCAAAGCTGGGAAATCCCAGGGTACAGCTCAATCAGGGTCCCAAATGGGAAAGTCCCAGGCAAAGTGTCCTCTCCATGGGTGAGATTTCAATGTGACTTACCCACGTGGAGACTTAAATAGGGGCTTGAACAAAGAAAACTTAACTGCAAATTACTCCGGATGTTCCCATTGAGAAAGGAACCAACCCTTATTATGTGATCTCATGATCCCCATTTTTGGGGGCTGGCTATGCTCCCAGAATGGCAGTTTCCCCAAATATTTAACCTCAAGAATGTTTACTATCCTTTGTTCAAGGCTTATCAAGCTTGGTCATTCTTTGCATATCTCCAAGTAGGAGAGTTCTTTGCTCAAGGCTTATCACATTTCTAAGTAGGAGAGTCCTGAGGTTTATGCAGAGGACATGCAAGGCCTAGACTGTAATATGGAGGATCTTATATATATGGATATAATGATTTATCATTCAGCTCTACACTTATATTCTAATGGAGACCATGAGCAAATATACAGAACTATATACAGAGGAGATAAAGAAAATAAGAATTTTGAAATAAAAGGTTATTTGGGAGAGTTGGGAGCTTCAGTAAAGGCTTCATGTATATGGTGGTGTTTGTGTTGGCATCTTGAATGAAGAGAGATTCTAGGAAACAGATGAGGAAATAGTGCATTCCAGTGGAGTGATATGTGACATGTGAAAGAGAGAAGGCTGGT
Organism: Trichosurus vulpecula; assembly: GCF_011100635.1. NCBI lineage: Eukaryota > Metazoa > Chordata > Mammalia > Diprotodontia > Phalangeridae > Trichosurus > Trichosurus vulpecula. The sequence continues at coordinate 362,801,525 of NC_050575.1, forward strand.
TTACTTTGATCAGAGTACAGGAGAAGAAAATCAGTAAACACTTGGAGTCAAAAGACAGTCCCTGTTTTGAAAGCTCACAATCTAATGGAGATAACATGCAAACAAGTATATACAAACAAGTTATACAAGATACATATATACAAGATATGTATACACATACACACACACACACACACACACACACACACACGATAAATGGGAAATGATTAAGAGGGAAGTCATTAAAATTAAGAGAAATTGGGAAAAGTTTCCTGTAAAAGACAGGAAATTTTAGTTGAGACATGAAACAGTGGCATATATTTGAACTTAGAGCAGATAAAGAGCTACTGAAATTGAGTAGAAGAGTGGCATGGGCAGGAGGAAAATGACTAGCAGTAGAGTCTGGGATGGACTTGATGCAGAAAAACTCATCAGTGAGACCTATTGGAAGACTTAGAATAACCTAGGTGGAAGGTTAAGGTGAACTACGATGGTGCTATGTGAGTATAGAGAGAAAGGGACAGGTACATGATGTGTAATAAGGGTTTAAATGTTATTTGGTAATTGATTAAATATTTAGTGTCAAGGACTGGGGAATCATACAGACATGGTATACTGGAAGCATGGTGGTGCTTTAAATAGAAATAAGGAAGTTTTGTAGAAAGGGAAGGTTTGTCAGTCAACTAGCATAGTAACTGAGAAAAGAATAAGCATTTATTAAGTGCCTACTATGTGTCAGGCACATTGTTAAGCTTGAGGGATACAAAGAATGGCAAAAAATGATCCCTGTTTTCAAAGAACTCACACACCAATAGGGAGACATTTAAAAAATATGAATGTGTAAACGAGACATAGGATAGACTGTGTTAGTCTCAGAGAGATTAAGGAAGATTGGGAAAGGATGTCAAACTGATCTTCTTAAAACACAAGTTATCCATATCACACTTCTTCAGTAAACTCCAGTGGCTCCCTGTTACTTTCAGGACCAAATACCATTTGGCTATTGAAGCCTTTCATAAACTTGACCTCTTCCTAGCTTTCCAGTATTCTTACACTTTATTCTCTTCCACATACTCTTCATCCAGTGCCATTGGCGTGCTCGTTGTTTCTGAAACACAACACACTATCTCCCAAGTGTGTCACCTGGTTCTCTTTCCTCATCTCTACCTCTCAGCTTTCCTGAAGTTTCAGCTAAGGTCCCATCTTCTGAAAGAAGCAGTTAGTCTATTGGATCCCAAAGTACATAGAGGGATAAGAACACAGGAAAAGGAGGAAGAGTGATAATGAAAAATATATGTTAATGTGACTTCACAGAGTATTAGGAATCAAAGTGCTTTGAATTTAGTAAAATATGTGTTGCCTTTTTAGAAACTTCTGGTTCCTTGTCTTTCTTTCCTCCCCAACCTCTGCCCTCAAACTAGAGGACTTCAATATACATATTGATACCTCCACAAACACCTTTGCCTCCCAGTTCCTCAACATACTAATTTACCACTACCTACTGCTTCACCGTATTTCAGCTACACGCAAAGATAGATGGTTATACCTTTGATCTTACCATCACCCACAAATATGTCTAAGCACATGTCCCTAAAACTCTGAAATTTCCTTATCTGATCATCACTTGTTGATGGCTTTCAACCTTTTTTTCCTCCTTTCAATACCAGTCCCTGTTCTACATCTACACCATGATCTCCAGTCCCTCAACCCTTCAGTCCTCTCCCAGGTCTTCATTGCTTCACTAGCTGAACTCTCTTTCTTTCCCTCTCTGGGCCCCTTGGGCCTTTTTGAGTACCTGGCCCCTTTATTTTATCTCTAATTGTGCCCTGCCAAGCTTCAACCTTGGATCATTCCTATCATCTGCTGCCTTCACTCTTTGTTGCTAGGTACAAGTGCAAGCACAAACTACCTACTAGCAAAACTGAAGGAGGCAATTCAGGAAATTTGGGGTGTATTTAGTGCCCCCTCAAATTCTCAAATTACCCAGAAATCTATTTCAGTTCTCTATTTTACTTAGTTAAAGGAAATAAATAAATATTATTATTATAGAAAAACTAAGAGTGGTGTCCTGTCAATTTATGATAAAAATATGTAACATCTGAATCCATATGGACATTAGGAACCAAATAACTTTGCATTTAGTTAAATATACTTTTTATATTCATTCATCCAATCCATCTTCTATCATGCTGAACACACAATATTATTTTCTTTGGGATAATTATTTTTCTGACCTAATTATTATAATGTATCTACATAACAATCATATTCACTGTTCATTCAGTTCAAAAGCCAAAACATCACCAATAAAGTTGCCTGAATCTGAAACGTATGGATCAGTGCTAAGCACTGGAGATACAAAGAAAGGTAAATGCCCTTGCTCTCAAGGAGCTCACAATCAGATGGGGGAAAGTGACACAAAAAGAAGCTGAAAAGGGGGGGCGGGGAATACCCTGGGTAAGGGCATGATGAAGTCCTGCATCTGGGTGGGAAATGATAGTATAATAGTAACTAACATTTATAAAGTACTTCCTATGTGTTAGTCACTGTGCTAAGCACTTTACTGATATTATCTCATTTGAGCCTCAAATACCTCTGGGACATAGGTGCTATTATTACTTACCCCATCTTATAGATGATGAAACTGAAGCAAACAGAGGGTAAATGACTTACTTAGTGGTGGATTACATACAGTGCTGGATTTGAACTCTGGTCTTCCCATTTCCAGGTCAAGTGTTTTATTCACTTCACCACCTGAGGAGGTATGAGTAACAGCTGAATTTATGTTGTGGAATGAGTTTCTGGAGGTCACGAAATATGGGAGATCAGCCTTCTGGGAAATGAGCTAAATTCTCTGGGTGCCCTCAAATGGAGGGTCTAAGAGGAGTTCTTAGGTGTCCATCCTCACCCTTTGCAACCAAAGAGGAAAGAACCCCCACAGGGTAGGGGGTGACATGCAGGTTTCAGTTAGAGAGTTGATTTCATGTTGCAGAGATCATGAAATTCAGATTAACTAGGTGGGAAGTGAAGATGGAATTTCAGCTTAGATTTGAAGGAAGCCACTAGGATCAAATATAAGGGTTTGTTTCTTTTCCTCTTTTGTCCTTTAAATTAAGCAGTAGGGTTCCCTAAAATGGTCTCCATTGTGTTTCAAAATAACTCTTTTGAAGGACATAGAAACGTTGAATCTGTTAGGCAACATTCCAGCACATGGGTGGAAAATGAATTGTCTTTGCAGATTATAAAATACATTTTTGGAGCTCTTGCACTGTATGGTTTGAGATAATGGAAGGGCACTGTGATATTAAAGTCGTATATAATAGTCTCACACAAGCTAGCTTCTCATTGCCCAACTTTAACATTTCTCTTGTATGTCCCCTTTTCTCTACATTTCCATCGCTCTGATGTAAGCCCTTATGTCCAATCTACTGGACAACTGTAATAGCCTACTAACTGGTTTTCTTGCTTCAAGTCTACCCCTGCTTCAATTCATTCACCCCTCAGCTGTCAAAATGATTTTCCTATGGTGTAGGTCAGCCCATGTTACTCCCCTAGTCAATGTGGTTTTCCTCACCTCAAGGATATAACCTCCCACTTATGAAGTCCTTTGGTAGTTAATACAATTTTTTCCCCTCAGATCTGCTTTAGCTGCATCCCATAAATTTAGTATATTGTGTCATAATTTTCTTTGATGATATTTTCTCTTGTTCCTATAGTTTTTTCTTTGACCCAACAATTCTTTAAAATTATGGTAGTCTCCAATTACTTTAAAATTCTTTTTAAGGCATAATTATTAAGCCTGATTTTATTATACTATGATTAGTAAGTGATGGGTTTAATATTTCTGCTTTTTTACATTCTTTGGTGAGGTCTTTATGTTCTAAGATGTCAGGGTTTTTGTTTTTTTTTTGCAAAGTGTCATGTGCAGCTAAGTTATATGTAAAATCCTTTCTATTTCCAATCAGTAATTGCCAGACATCTCTAATTTTTCATTTTTCTAAGTTTCTTTTCAAGTCCTTATTTTTTCATTTATCTTTTGGTTATTTTTCCTAGCTTAGTGCCTCACACATGGTGCTTAATAAATTCATACTGATTTACTGTCTAGGTATGAAAGAGGTACATTTAAATCCCTTACTCTCATAGTTTTACTATTTCTTCCTCTAAATTCCTAAAATAAACAGAATTTTTCTGTTAAGTATTGATATGCTTAGCTATTACTTGCATATGTATAAAATAATGATATTAATATTCCAGCTTCTCTTACTCCCCCTCCTCCCTTCCCAATGTAAAAAGAAAGAAAAACAAGAATCCTATTATAAATATGTATAGTCAAGAAAAACAATTTTCTTCATTGACCATGTCTAAAAGAAAAAAAAAAGCCACATTCTGTAGTCCTGAGTTTTTCACCTCTCTTCTTCAGTGTGGTACCACAACTCTATCTCCCTTTGATGCTCTGGGCTGCTAAAAAAAAGTGACTGATTTTTTTCTTGAATTTCCTGATCAGGTTTAGGTCTGGTGGTTTTCCATCTTTGTGGAGAGTTTATGTTGAAGGAGCTGGGCTTTATTTCTTCCTGCTACTCTGAACTCTTAACTCTACCTCCTACAACTGAGTTTTGTTGTTGTTCATCTAAATCATAACAAATGAATTTTGTTCTAGTCCATCATTTTAATTCTATGTGAATTTTTATGTTTCAAGAGTATTTCTTGTGTGGAACATTTTATACCATTTTATATCATTTTTAATTTCAACCAGACCCAGAGCCTGAATTAATGAGTAACTGGAAGAAGATATAGGACCTGGGCTTCTTTGTTCTCTAAACTTTGCTCAGGTAATACACCTACCTCTGTCAACAAGACCAGATCAGACTGACCTAAGTACATTCTTACCCCTGTTAGCCATTAAAGGATGAGACCCTAACCCCAAGAGATACCACCTCACTTAATATTAAGTGACCTTTGTCAACATTCCTTACAACCCTATTTCATTAAGGAAAATCCTCTTCTTATATCATGGTTAAACATACATGGGGACCATAAAAGTGAGGTAACACAGGCTTGCTGGGTCTGCTAAAATAACGTATATAAGTTTTCTCATTCCTTTGTTCAGAGAGCCAGAGCTCATGCTCTGACTCCTTGTATATACAAGTAAGCTAGTTTAGCTATGCTTTAAGGGAAAAATAATAAACAACATGGATTTTTCTATCACCTAGCTCTGTTGTTTCCTTCAACCAAACTTTCAGGTTTAACACTTGTAAACAACATACTGTTGGATTCTGTTTTCTAGCTCGTTCTGCTATCATTGCCTTTTTTTATGGGTGATTTCATCCTATTCACATTTACTATTTTAAACTGTGTGTTTACCCTCCACTCTATCCTCTTGTACTTTTTCTTCTCTTTGTTTCTGTCCCTCCTCTTTACCAAAAGAGAGAGGGAAGTTACTTGAGCCTTGTGATCTTAACCATAATGTTTTCTTTTTGTTGTAGCCCTTCTCTTCCTCTTATCCCACCCCAAACCAGGTTTTTACTTTCTTCCTTTCCTTTTAATAAACCAACCCTTCCTGTTGCTCTCTTCAAAATTCAAGTTTTGCTTAGTATTTTTTTAACCTGGAAGCTCTGGGTTTTTTGCTGTGATGTTCCTGGGAGTTTTCATTTTGTTGATTTTTTTCTGGAGGCAACTGGTGGATTTTTTTTTCCACTTTGCCTTTTAGTTCTAAGAGCTCTGGGTGATTTTCATTTATACTTTATTGAAATATGACATCCAGACTTTTTAAAATTATGGTTTTCAGATAGTCCAGTAATTCTTAGATTCTCTCTCCTTGGCCTATTTTCCATGTCAGTTTTTTTTAAAAGTATTTCATTTTCTGCTGCTTTTTTCTATCTTTTGAAATATTTCTTTTTATCTTATTGAGTTGTTCTTTTACATTTGCCCTATTTGAATTTCCAGGGTATTCAGTTCTAAGGTACCAAATTTCTTGCTATTCTTTCCTCCCTAGCTTTTTAATTCTGTGTTCCTGGGGACAGGAGGTGATTTTATCTGTGGCTTTACCCAGACTTGTGAGGTCACTATCTTCCTTGGGGATTACTTCCAAGTTACTTGCTCAGAGTATTCAGAGTTTTCATTGGTTTGCGCATCTCATCTACCTCAGTCTCTAGTGTGGGGGGCCTGATTTCAGGTCTATCTCTGCAAGTGAATGGCTTGGGCATGGACTTTGGTCTTGAGTTTAATGGCCCGGACTAGGCTTCAGAGGACTTCAGAATTGCTCTGCTCCTGGACTCTCCCTCTTGCCAAAGGGTTTTATTACCTCCCCCTGCTGTAGGCTCTGCCTGGAGTCCTTTCCCCCTGCTATTGGGCTCAAGAGCTATATTCATGCTGACCTCCTACTACAGTTTACAAGAGTTGCTTGGTTTGGATTTTGCCTAGGGTCTTTCTTCAGTGTCTGGGTTTAGGTCTTATTGCCACACTGGATCTGTCTATGGTTCCCTCTTTTTCCTTTCCATCTATTTTGGCTTGTCTTTACCATTGTTTCCACAGTGCTGCAGAGGTCACTTTGTGAATTCCTGTATTATGGGGGGAGGGGGATTTTTCTGATTTCTTTCTTTAGAAGTGGTGTATTTCTGATTTCTACTGAGGTGTTTGCAGGAGATTTGAGCACCTCCTAGTAAGCTTCCATCTTTCCACAATCCCACAGGAATCTTTCTATAGTAGTCAATTGTTTCTGTTGCTTGATTTTTTTATGTATCATATAAAAAATCAGATTGATTACAGATGCTTTGTGAAGCATTTTTGTTTATTGACTATGTATAGGGAACAAAATGGGGAATGCCAGTAACAAGCTGAGATGCACAGAACTACAAATAGGTCAGGGGACTGGATCTTATCTGGATGGCCAGGATTTTTTCAGGATTTCATCCTAACCTGGAGATTGTAAGATAAAGGTGAAAGAAATTTTATGGTCAGGATTATCCGTAACTTGGATAAATTTTTTTGGGGGGGGAGGGCAATTGCGATCAAGTGACTTGCCCAAGGTCACACAGCTAGTACATGTGTCAAGTATCTGAGGTCGGATTTGAACTCAGGTCCTCCTGACTCCAGGGCTGGTGCTCTACTCACTGCGCCACCTAGCTGCCCCACTTGGATAGATTTTTAAAAGAGAAGAGAGTAATGAGCCAGGATAATTTACTCCTAGGTTTTTTTTTGTTTGTTTTATTTACTCCTAGGTTAAAATGATTCATTGATATGATGAGCCATCTGTTGCTTAGAACTCAAGTACGCGTATTATGAAAACATTCCAGCCTTTGGTCAAGGTGTGGGTTAGAAGTATGGACCAAAGGAAGATCATGCTTCCTGGGACCCCATAGTGGGAATAAAAAAATGTGGCCTGGAATGAACCTGTATTTTTTTTTTGAGGGGGGAAGGCAGGGCAATTGGGGTTAAGTGACTTGCCCAAGGTCACACAGCTAGTAAGTGTGTCAAGTGTCTGACGTCAGATTTGAACTGGAGTCCTCCTGACACCAGAGTCCGTGCAGTACTCACTGCACCACCTAGTTGCCCCAATACCCTGATAGTCTTAAGGGATTGTTTAGAATAATAGAATCTAATAGGCAAATAGGACAACCTTATAGGGGAATACATTTATAACATGTGTTGGTACTGAAAACAACAGGCTTGAGTAGGCAGCTCTTTAGCATGCATTAATTTCATTAATGGGATGCATTTCCCAACCCAACCATACTTTTCATCTTCTTCAGTTCTTGTCCATGCCCTCCTTTATTTATGCAGAATTGTCACCTGCGCCCTGCATTATTAATTACTGCATATATAACAGCCAAAATTTAAAAGCAGTAAAATTGAACCCCAGGATCCTTAGCAGTCACATGAAACACAGCTTCCCTTATAATATAAAATTTGTTCAACTAAACTAAAAAGGGCTAAAAAGCTGATGAACAGATCAGTGAAAGCTAAGGTAGGAAAGACCTCAGCCATAGAGGTGTAGAATTTTAAAATTAGAAAGGACTTGATACATATATTTAGTCTAGCTTATATCTGAACATATGATTAACAGATCACAAATTAAATAAAGTTATGCAGGTAGTGACATCTATATTGGAAAAATGGACGTGAGACTCATTTTACAGCTTTACTTTTATGGTCACATTTTATTCTTTCATACCTGTAGGCTTTATACTAAATATGTAGAACATGAACTATAACAAGAAAATTACTTTGTAGGTTTGCTAGGAAGGCTATAAAAATGAAAATTATGCCTGAATATAAGCCAAGTTACCACCCGAGCCTGAGGTATTTTGTCTGCTGCTGTGTATATGGCAAGAGACATGACTCCAGATTCTGGAAGAGAATGCTGGACATGATGTTGTGTCCCTCTATACAGAATTACTAGCATGGAGTCCAGAATTTCTGGGTGAGAAACATGTAGTGCCAGAGACTTTGGGAGAGACACATGAAGAGAGATGTGGCAGACATTTAGAGTTGTTTCCTCAGTATGTGCCTGATTTCTAGCTTGCCTCCCTAGAGACTGCAAAATGGACCTCTCTGAGTGAGGTTGGGCCCTCTCTTAATTTTAGTTAAGATTTACTCTCATCTCACCCCTAATTAAAGAGCTCATATCTTCTTTTTTGTTTAACTTAATTTTATTTTCATATGGGTTTGAAATATGGCATCAAGTTTCTTATCTTTTTGATGTTTAGTTTTGCTTTTAAAAAATGATAAAAGTATTTGAAACTAAGATGGGACATTAATTATAACAGACCCTGGAATATTTCTCAATAAAGTCAAGGCTAAAGCAAAGATGCCTTTTTTCCCCCAATGTTATGCAATGTATTGCTACAAGAGCCAGAGCAGTAGTAATAGTAATAGTAGTAGTAGTAGTAGTAGTAGTAGTAGTAGTAGTAGTAGTAGTAATTTTTCTAGCATTCTAAGATGTGCAAAGTGCTTCACAAATATTATTTTATCCCCAAAACTTGATAGGTAGAAGTAGGTGATATTATTATCCCCATTTTACTGAGAAGGGAACTGAGGCAGGCCATTTTACTGATAAGGAAACTGAAAAAAAAAAAACAGAGGTGAAGTGACTTACCCAGAGCCACACAGCAAATAAGTTTGTGATTTGAACTCAGGTATTCCTGACTTGGGGTCTAGCACTCTTATCTATTATACCACTTAGCTGCCTCAATAAAACTAGAGAAAAAAATCAGTCAAGTTACTTTAATTTCATAGTGTACGCAGGATGGTATAGCAGAAAAAGCACTGGCTCAGGAGTTAGAGAATCTGGGTATAGAACTCGCCTCTGAAAATTATCAACCATGTGATTTAGGCAAGGTGCTTTAACCTCTGTGTCTCAACTTCTTAATAAGTAAAATGAAGGGGTTGGATGGCCTGTAAGGTCTGGTATTCAATGACTAACCAGGATAGGTGCTCTTTAGTAGTTCTCTCCCCTACATCCAAGGTGCTTCCCCTTCTTCCCAAACCCAAGACACTGGGTCAGAAAGACATCTCAGGAGACTACTGAAATAACTGGCAGTTCTGTTGCCCATTACCCAACTCTGGGTCACAGTACCAGGATAGAGAGGAGTAGTTATGAGCTGGAGGGACTCTCACTATGTACAGAGCAAAGAACAAGTTCTAGAAACTTAGCTGTATAGTTCTGAGCCCAAGAGCAGAGTAAGGACTGAGTTCTAACCTTTTGTCATGCACACCAGGCAAGAGACCCAAGATCAAAGGGGAACTAGCAGTTCAGTCAATCTGAACCTGTCCAACTTTCACAGTGGGCAAATAGTAACTAAATCTAGTAGCTGTCTACAGAAACTCAACCACCAAGCCAACAGACAAACCTGAATCAAGAAGTTGCAGAGCTCAGATCAAGAGGGCAGTAAACAGACCTCACCCCAAATCACACCACTGTGGAAGCACTAAAAATTTGCAGGCTCCTAGACTGAACTGGGAAAGCACCAGAACATAAAAAGGCAGATGCTCAAGCCAAGAAGTGAGGAGACCAATAAAGTAAGGTCTAAAGTCAAGACATAGGTGAGAAGGATGAACAAGCAAAAAAGAAAGAACACAAATATAAAGAGCTACTCTGGTGAGTGGGAAGTGAAGACAAAAATGTAGAAGAAAATGACAAAACCGTATAAGCAAAACCTCAAAGAAAAACAGCTTGGACACAAGCTCAAGAAGAGTTCTTAGAAAAATTAAAGAGCTAGAAAAGAGCAAAAAAAATTTTTTAATAAAATAAAAGCGATAGAGGAAGAATATCTGAGAGGAAATGAAAGTTATATAAGAAAGTTATGAAAAAAGAATTAACAGCTTGGTAAAAGAGGTACAAAACCTTGCTGAAGAAAGTAACTCCTTAAAAATTAGTCATTTCAAAAATTGTCTGAATAAAAGCTAAGATGAGACATCAAGAAATAATAAAGTCAAAAGGCTGAAAAAAAATGTGAAATACCTAGTACGAAAAATAAATGACCTGGAAAATGGGTGGAGGAGAGATAATTTAAGAATCACTTGACTACCTGAGAGCCATAAACTAAAATAAGCCTAAATGTCACATTTCAAGAAATTATTAAGGAAAACTGCCCTGATATCTTAGTACCAGAAGGCAAAGTAGAAATCATTGAAAGAATCCATTGGTCACATCCTGAAAGAGATCTCAAAATAAAAGCTCCCAAGAATCTTATAGACACAATCTGGAACTCTCAGGTCAAGGGGAAACTACAGCAAGCAGTCAGAAAGAATTCAAATATGGTGGAGCCACAGTCAGGATTATGCAAGATTTAGCAACCATATATAGAAACAGAGAGCTTGGAATATGGTATTTCAGAAGTCTAAGATTATACCTAAGAACAATACATCTAGCAAGGCCATATAATCTCACAAAAGGGAAGAACAGACATTTAATGAAATAGAAGACTTTCAAGTATTCCTGATGAAAAGACCAGTCCTGAATAGGAAATGTGATATTCAAACACAGAACGCAGGTATAAAAAAAGTAAATATGACTGAGAAATCATGAGACTAAACTAGGTAAAACTGATTACATTCTTATATAGGTAGATGATTCATGTAACCCCTCAGAACTTTTTCATTATGAAGGGTCTTAGAGGGATTCTAATTAGAGGGCCTTGGTGTGTTTGTCATGTTGGGTTCATCTCAAAAGGAGAACGGAAGGTTGAGAAAGAGGAATATAGTGGGAGGGGGGAAGGGAGAGGAAGAATGAGAAAAATAAATGGGGCATATAAGAGTTTATACAGTGGAGGGGAGATAGCAACACTTGAACTTCACTGTAATCTGAACTAGTCCAAGGATAGATGAATATAAATACACACAGTTGGGTACAGAAATTCATCTTCCTCAGCAGAGAAGTAGGAGGGAAAGGAGTTAAAGGAGGGGGGGCAGCTAGGTGGCACTACGAGTATTGTACCGGCTCTGGAGTTAGGAGGACTTAAATTCAAATCTGGCCTCAGACACTTGACACATGTACTAGCTGCATGACCTTGGGCAAGTCACTTAACCTCAATTGCCCTGTCAAAAAACAAAACAAAAAAAAAAAAGAAAAAGGGGTGGGGAGGGAGTGGGAGCTAGGAGGGGTTATGCCTTAAGAGGGAAGGTAGATTAAGGGAGGGAGTGCTTAGAAGCAAAACACACTCTTAAGGAGGAGACAGGGTGTAAGAGAGGAGGAAAAGTATAAGAGAATAGAAGGAAGAGAAATAGGCAGCCAGCAATCATAACTAAATGTGAATGAGATGAACTCACCCACAAAATGGAAGAGGATAACATAATGGATTAGAAACAAGAATCTAACAATATGTGGTTTACTAGAAAAACATATGGAACAAAAAGATGCATGTAGCATCAAAATAAGGGGCTAAAGTAGAATCTATTGTTATTCTAAAGATTAAAAAAAAGGTAGCCATGGCAATCATCTCAGACAAAGGAAGAGCAAGACTAAACCTAATTAAAAGAATAATCATGTAAGTTGCATTTTGCTAAAGGGGATCAAAAACAGTGAATTGATATCACTACTGAACATAAGTGCACCAAATGGCATAGCATCCAAATTCTCAATGGAAAATTAAAATTGGTTATAGAAGGAAGCAATAAATCTAAAATAGTGTGGTGCTGCAACTTACCCCTTTCAGACCTAGATAGATATAACCATAGAAGAAAAAAGTTAAGGAGATGAAGATAATTTCAGAAAAGTTAGATATGATAGACCTTTAGAGATTACATGGAAAAGTAAAGAAGTATAACTATTACACAGCTGAGCATAGCACCTTCACAAAAATTGACCACATATTAAGGCTTAAAAACTGTACAAATGCAGAAAAACAAAAATATTCAATTCACCCTTTTTAGATCATAATATGATAACAATATTCAACCAAACACCTTTGAAACATAGATTACAAATTAATTGGAAACTAACCTCCTAAAGAATTTGTCAGTCAAAGAACAAATCATAGAAATAATGATTTCACTAAAGATAATTACAATGAGACAACATTGCAAGTGGCAGCCAAAGCAGTGCTTTTTATATCTAAATACATTAGTAAAAGAGAGAAAAAGTAAATAAATTAGGCATATGTAGATCCTGATCCTGCCATCCTCTCACCTGTTAATTCCTCCATTATGCCCCCTGAACTGCTTCCCACTTTAAATTGCAAGCATCCCAGAATAAGTTTTCAACATGTCCTGTTTTGGCTCTGGATTGTGAGAACTAGTTTAACCACAATATCCTGGACTCAATGGACAAACATGTGTGAAGCAAGATTTGCCCCAGGGCACTAAAAACAGCTATCCCCATTCCTCTCCAGCCCCTTAAAAACACTGCTTTGTCCCTGAATGGTATAACTCTACCCAAGTGGGAGAGGCACTATAGCTAGTGAATTCAATAACTCTTGCTTTGGTTTACAAATTTCTAATCCAGTTACTTAGTTATTCCCATCATCTACCCCCACAACAGGCAACCAGAAATACCAGGAAACCAACAAATTAAAAACCCAAAATTAACACCAAGGTAGAGATCCTGAAAATTAAAGAAGAGATGAACAAAATCAAGAGTAAAACAAAATAAAACACTGAACAAATAAAGAGCTGCAGGCTTTGGGGGGGGGGGGGCAGGGCAATTAGGGTTAAATGACTTGCCCAAGGTCACACAGCTAGTATATTTGTCAAGTGTCTGAGGCTGGATTTGCACTCAGGTCCTCCTGACTCCAGGGCCTGTGCTCTACTCACCTAGCTGTCCCGGGCTTTTTTTTTTTTTTTTTTGAGAGGGAAAAAACAATAGAATAGATTAAGCCATTGGCTTATTTAAAAAAGAAAGCCAAAATGCCAGTATCAAAAATGGAAAAGGTTAATTCCCAAACAAAGACAATGAAATAAAATTAAGAGATATTTTGCACATTTATATGTCAATAAAACTAAAGTGAAAAATATAAATTGCTCTAATGAATAGAAGGAGAAATAAAAATCTTAAATAACTGTATTAGAAAAAGGAAATTGAAGAAGTCATAAATGAGATCTCTAAGTAACAAATCACAGGACCAGATGGGTTTACAAGTGAAAACAGAAAAAGAAACTATAGATGAATTTCCCCAATCTACATTGATACAAAAGAAAAATAAAATATCAATGAAGAGATTAAAACAATATATCAGAAAGATCATATACTATGACCAAGTTAGATTTACAATAGGAATGCAAGGATAGTTTAATATTAGAAAAATTGTAAGCACAACTGACACTTAAAAACAAGAAAAATTATATGATTACATTTCAATGTAGAATGTACATTGTACAGATGTAGAAAAGCTTTTGACAATGCAATACCCATTCCTGTTTTTTAAAAAAAGCAGAGGAATAAACGGCTTTCCTTAAAATAAGTATTACATATTTAAACCAAGAGCAAGTAATTATTTAAAATGAGGATAAGCTTTTCCAAGAGGAGTAAAGCAAGGATGCTCATTATAACCATTCCTATTCAATATTATGCTACAATTGCTAGCTATAACAATAAAGTAAGAAATAGAAATTGATGGAATAAGCATAGACAATGAAGAAACAGAACTGACTTTTTATTGATGGAATGATAGTTTAGATAACCCTAGAGAGTCAACTAAAAAACTAATCAAAGCTATTAACAACTTCAGCTAATTGCAGGATATGAAATAGACACACACAAATCAGACCCAAAGAAATCATCAGCATTTCTGTATATTGCCAACAAAACTCAGGAGGAAGAGATAGAAGAAGAAATCCCACTTAATATAATTACGGACAATATAAAATATTTAAGAGTCTACCTGCCAAAATACACAGGAACTACATGAATACAATTACAAAACATTCTTTATACATATGGCAAATAATGGCAGATCTAAATAACTGGAGAAATATTAATTGCTCGTGGGTAGACCAGGCCAATATGATAAAAATGATATTACCTAAATTAATTTACTTAATGCCATTCCAATCAAACTACCAAAGGATTATTTTATAAAGCTATAAGAATTAATAACAATTCATCTGGAGTAACAAGAGGTAAAAAAAAAAATGTAGGAATTAACCAGATAGAAGGCAGACTATAATTGATGTCTTTTTGATTTTGCACTTTACCTGGTTGACGTGCCTAGCTATCTCTATAAAATGGCCATAAAGCCAATGCAGAAAAACTCTCAAACCACTTTCCCCACTTAAGATTGTTGCCCCATACCAAGCAACACGTGGTTAGGTCTAGGGTGTGGGCAGAAAAGGCCCCACGGGGAGGACGAACTTCAACTATACAGGGAAGGAAGCTGGGGATCCACGCATTCGGTAAAATTCGCAATCCGGCCGCATTCTGGAAGCTTCGTGGGTGGACACGTGGTGTGGTCTGGGTGTGCCCAGGGTCTGGCACGGGTCGCATCCCAAAAGGAGGCTTAAGAAACAGACCCTCACCCGCGACTGGAAGAGAAAAGTTTGGCATTTCCCAAAAGTCCTTCTCTTCCATTCTAGGCATGCGAACAAACCTCCTCAGATCCGACCTCACTTCCGGGACTCCTGACCCAGACCCTACTTCCCTCAGGGTAGGGCGGGACCTTCCGTAGCGGTTGCCACAGAAACGTCAACACGCACCAAAGTACTTCATCCTGAGGCTGTCCATGGAGACACTTGAGGGAGAATGGCCTGAAGGAGCGGGAGGAAGCGTCTCTGATATCTCTTCCGGTTCCTCTCGGCTGTCACTCGGGCAGCCTGGCCTGATGGACTTGCTTTGTGTCTCCTCAGTGCCCCCTGTCCCTGACCAGGAGCTGGGGCTCCTCCGGCCTTCGGCCTTCCCTCAGACCCACGGTCTCCCGCGGTCTCTTCCTGCTCCTGCCGCTCCTGGCGAGCTGAGCTGCCCCCACGGATTTGGGGTCTGCGCTGAGTGGAGCTGCCTGCCAGGTCCTGCCTCGGGGGTCTTTGTGAGCGCGGGGCCGGGCGATTCCCTTGGCAGGTGCCTGGTCGGGCCCTTTCCTGGGCTAGCCGTCCCCCGCCGGCCCTTGGGCTTCTCTCGCTGCCCCCTGTCTTTGGGGAAGGAGAACTGGGCGCAGCCCCGTGTTCTGCCCCTCCCCCCCATCCCCCGCTTACCACGTCCTGGTCGGGCTGCCCTCGGTCCCTGTCCGGGTTTGGGGCTGGAACCGCAAGTGCTCCTCCTGTGGTCCTTGAACCCTCCCCTCCCCTCCCCAGGCCAGGCCTGGGTTGTTCGTGAGCTCCCTGTGTGCGGGGGAAGTGGGGCGGGAGGGCTGGTTGTGCCCATGGTCTGGAAGGGGCAGGGTAGACTAATGCTTGCCTTGGTTCGTCTTTCTTCCCCGGTTCAGCCTCCTGAGCCCTCTATCCTTCTCCACGAGGGTGGGAATGGCCCCTGTATTTCTGACGGCGGCAGGCTCCAAAGTGAGTTCAGTTTGTTCTTGAAGAAATATTTGTTTCTTATCCTTGGCCTGGAATCTAAGAAATGGGGTCTATTTTGTTTGAGCCAAGCATTAAATCTCCTTGGGCTTTACTTATTTGTCATTGGAGGTGTTGGACTAGATGGTGTACAAGGCCCTTGTCTCTGTTTCTACATATATCATTCTATGATCTTAGCTTAGAATTTAAAGTTAGAGAAGACCATAGTAATTAAGTAGTCTTATTGATTGGGTTGAAGTAGATGGTGTCTGAAGTACTAACAGTTTTAGATCTGTGATCCTAACTTCCTCAGAAAGAGTTTAAGTCTGGAGTTGGTCATCATGTATTCCAATCCCATCATTTTAGAGATGAGGAAACGGACCTAGTGAGAGAAGTAATATTAGTTATTTATGTAGCATTTTAAGATTTACAAAAATTTTTTCAGACAGCTCTTTTGGGCCTCACAACACTCTGTGTGTGGGTACTACAAGTGCTATCTGTATTTTATAGATGATATAGGTGAAATCTCATGCCAGATCTTCCTGACTCCCTTTCAGCATTTGATACACAATATCATGCTCAATGTGCCAGTCACATTGGTAGTAAGTAGCAAACCAGGGTTCTGTACAGATCTTTTGACACCCAGGGCTCTTTCCCACCGCTGTACCATGTTGCCCCTCTTTGTAACATTTATAGCTTCATAGGATGCGCTTTCTACTTTGCTGCAGTCCTCTCCACATACAGTGTACTCATTCAGGCCTTTTAATTCTAGGTCCTGAGTTGCATGTTGTGAGGGATAAAATAAAAATAATACAATAATATAAAATATTTAAATCAGTCTCTACAAAGCACTGTCATCCTGGAAATGTATAAGTACTACAAGCAGTATTTCCCCATTTGAGTAGAGGAAACTGACAGGGAGGAAAAATAAACAGCTCAGGATCATTCAGCTAGGTAAGATTCAAAAAGGTAGAACAACTTATTTGTTAAATTCCCAGTCGAATCATTTCAATCTTGCATATTCTGTGCATTCAGAGAAGGAATATTATATAGGATAAAAACAATATCTGAATACTTTTTTATATATTAATTTGTTTTCTTTTTTACCTAACTTAAGGGTCAACCTCATTGGCTTCAGTACAAAAGTTTTTGTTGTGGGAAAGGCAGAGGAAAATGTTAAGACTCAGTTGGCCTCTATTTCTGTGATTAAATGAGGACCAGAGGGTAATTAAAATAACCTCAAGGCAATTGTATTATTGCAAATCATAGTGTTTGTTTTAAATTTATTATTAAAAGATAACCTTGGGAATGTGTCTTTTCATGGTACTGAAGAGAATGGTATACTTCTGGAGAGCAATTTGGAATTATGCCCCAAGGGCTATAAAACTATGCATAACCTTTGACCCAGCAATACCACTCCTAGATATATATCCCAGAGAGATCATAAAAATGGGAAAAGGACCCATGTGTACAAAAAATTTATAGCATTTTTTGTGGTGGCCAAAAATTGGCAATTGAGGGGATGCCCATCGATTGGGGAATTGTTGAACAAGTTGTGGTATATGAATGTAATGGAATACTAATGTTCCATAAGAAATAATGAGCAGGCGGACTTCAGAAAAACCTGAAAGACTTACATGAATTGATGCTGAATGAAGTGAGCAGAACCAGGAGAACATCGTACATAATAACAGCAACATCATGCGTTGATTGACTTGATAGACTTAGCTCTTCTCAGCAATGCAAGGTTCTAAGACAACTCCAAAAGACCTATGATGGAAAACGCTATCCACATCCAGAAAAAGAACTGTGGAGTCTGAATGCAGATGGAAACATTATTTGTTCCCTTTTTTTTGTTTCTTCTTTCTCATGGTTCCTCCCATTGGTTCTAATTCTTTATAATATGACCAATGTGAAAATATGTTTAATATGAATGTGTATGTAGAGCTTATATCATATTGCATGCCATTTTGGGAGGGGGGAGGAAGAGGGAAGGGAAGAAAATTTAGATCCCAAAATCTTATGGAAGTTAATGTCGAAAACTAAAAAATTTATAAAACTTTTTTTAAAAAAGGAAAAGAATGGTATTCAAGATGTTTTAAAGTTAAATTTTTGGGGACCTATATTATGTTAAAGTGGTTAGAATATTGCACAAGTGCAGGAAGACTCCATTTGCAGTCCTGCCCCTCAACACAGTCTAGCCGTTTTCAGGTCACTTAATGTCTTGTACTTCACTTTTTTCATTTGAAAACTGGGGGAAAGTAATACCCACAGCACCTATTTCACAGCTTCTTTGCAATGTTAAAATGTGATAATGTCTGTAAAGGAGTTTATTAACTGAAATACCATAGAAATATCAACTATTAATATTAAAACATGCCATTTTGGGAGTGCTATATAGTAAGCATGTTTGAATTACCCTGAAATGGTGCAAATTGGTGCAAAATGGGCAACGTTATCCAGCAGAAGTTATATTTGATTATTAATGGAAAGGGTTTTATGTTGTTACCTCCAATTGGGAATCAGTAATATTTATATTAATGTTGGGTGTTCAGTTATAAAATTATATAGATATCAAATGTATAAATTGGGCATTTGAGGGAAATGTATGACTTGTGCTCTTGTAATGAGGTGATGGTGTCACTTAGCCTTTCTTAGAATCAGTGTTCCCATGTGTGAAATGAAGATAATAAAGTTTTACCCTATCATGGAAATTTTGTGGAAAAAAGTACTTCACAAATCAAATGTGCAGTGGGCTTATGAGTTGCTCATTTTTGGTTATTTTGTGCACAATGAAAGATACATAGATTGTATTTGATATGAGTTTGACTTGGAATGCTAAAAATCAAGAACTGCCTTTTAAAATTTCTACCATATTTACCACTCCCAGGAGGTCCAAAAGGATTCAGTAACATTCAAGGATGTGGCTGTGGATTTTACCCAGGAAGAGTGGGGAAACTTGGACCCCTCCCAGAAAGAGTTGTACAGGGATGTGATGCTGGAGAACTATAGGAACCTTACCTTCTTGGGTAAGGAGAGCTATCCCCTATGACTGATTCTTTGCATAGTGGAGTCTTGGTCACTTCACTTAACAAATAAGCATTTTCTACATGGTAAACATTCAGGAGTTGCTGTTTGACATGTAGAAACCAGTTGCTAATCCTCTTGGTGTCAGAGTGATTTGTTCTGTTCTTTAGTCCCAAGTGAAAGGTCTTTACTGTGTTTAGGTGGAAATTGGTTAGTTATTTGTGAGACATCTGAGGTTATTTCTTTCCATTCTCTGTCCATTCACGTCAAAGATTCTCCCCTAAAATTCTAGTGCAAGTGCCTGAGGATGAGAAAATTTCATTTCTTCGGGGTTTGGGTCAAATGTAATTTCTTTTTGTGTTGGCAAATCATCTGTCTTTTCTCTATCCATTTCTGGAAAAAATGTAGAGGATGTTTTAGAAAATTTTTCTACCACCCTTTGTATATCCCTAGCATTTCCCTTTATCCCAGGTTGTGATTGGGAATAGGGTAGGGGCTTTTGTCCTCAACCTTTTTCCATTCCAACGAGCAGGACTTACAGTTTGGAAACCAGATGTGATCTCTCAGTTGCAAGAAGGGGAAGCACCTTGGATGCAGGAGAAAAAACTACCGAAGAGCACCTATCCAGGTTAGTCATTGAATACCAGACCTCACAGGCCATCCAACCCTTTCATTTTACTTATTAGGAAGTTGAGACACAGAGGTTAAAGCACCTTGCCTAAGTCACATGGTTGATAATTTTCAGAGGCAAGTTCTATACCCAGATTCTCTAACTCCTGAGCCAGTGCTCTTTCTGCTATACCATCCTGCGTACACTATGAAATTAAAGTAACTTGACTGATTTTTTTCTCTAGTTTTATTGAGGCAGCTAAGTGGTATAATAGATAAGAGTGCTAGACCCCAAGTCAGGAATACCTGAGTTCAAATCACAAACTTATTAGCTGTGCGGCTCTGGGCATGTCATTTCACCTCTGTTTCTTTCAGTTTCCTTATCAGTAAAATGGTCTGCGTTAGTCCCCTTCTCAGTAAAATGGGGATAATAATATCACCTACTTCTACCTATCAGACTTGTTTTGGGGATAAGATAAAGTAATATTTGTAAAGCACTTTGTACGTCTTAGAGTGCTAGATAAATGACTACTACTACTACTACTATTATTACTACTGCTCTGGCTCTTGTAGTAATACATTGCATTATATTGGGAAAATAAGGCATCCTTGCTTTAGCCTTGACTTTATTGAGAAATATTCCAGTGTTTATCTGTTATAATTAATGTCCCATCTTATTTTTAAATATATACTTTTATCATTTTTTAAAGCAAAACTAAACATCAAAAAATATGAAACTTGACACAACATTTCAAGCCCATAGTTTGACCTCTACAAAGAATGGGGAAGATGCTATCTTGTATTTTTTTTTCTCTGGAACCAAGCTTGGTAATTATAATTTCATGAGCTCTATTATTGTTTTGTTCTTGTTGTATTTCCATTTACAATAGATTTATAGTCTACTTTTTCTTGTTTCACCTTAACTTGTATTTTTTCCTATGTCTTCCCATTCTTACAAACTTATCATTTAAAAGAAAAATCAACAAAACAACCCTGTCAAACTCCTTTTATAAAACAGCTATAGTTTCAGTACCTAAAACAGCAAAGGATAAAATACAGAAAGAGAATTATAGACATACATTACTTATGAAAATTGAATCAAAATTTTTTTATCCTGGCAAAAGGACTGTGATAATATATCCAAAAAATTATTAATTAAAACGAAGTTGTAGTTGTTGCAGGGATGCAAAGATGATTCACTATTTGGAAAACAACCTAATAAGTCCTATTAGAAACAAAAACATCCAAACCACGATTATATCAGTGGATGTAGATAATACCTTTGACAAAGTATAACACTAACTATGCCTAAAAAAAAACAAAACCACAAAACAGAGCACAGAATGAATCTAAGAAGTTATATCTAAAACCAAAAGCTCTTTATTCTATGGAGAAATGCTAAATAGTTTCCCATTAAATCAGAGGAAAAAAAGCTGTCTTTCTCTGCTGTTATTTGCTAATGATAGCAGTAAAACAAGAGTAAGAAATTAAGAGCAGAGAAATAGGCAAAAAGAAGGCAAAATTATTCCTACTTGCTGATAAAATGATGGTTTATATAAAAATTAAAAGAAAATCAACAAAGAATATTGAGATGGTCAGCTTCACCGAAGAGCAGGTAACAAAACAAACTTACAAAATTGTTAACACTTCTCTATAGCAATAATAAAACCCAAAATTTTCCGTAGAAGGGGGCATCGTATAATAGTTACAAAATAAATGAAATATGTGGGAGTCAATCTACAAAGGCACTCCCAATATTTATACTATTTGAATAAATGAAAAGTTTAAATATTTGAAGTATATTCAGTGCCTAGGGCTTGACAGAGTAATAGAATAAAAATTACAATATTCCCTAGACTAATTCAGAGATGTAATACTCTTGCTTATCAAAATACCAGTGGGATACTTTATACAGCAAGAAAAATTAAAAAAAAATTACAGAGCTATAAAAATTCCAGAATCTGAAGAAAAACTTGTTAAAAACAAGAATGAAGGGGATAGCACTTTTATACCTCCTCTTATGCTGGAAAGAAGTAGTCAACAATAATAACAATAGCTAACATTTATATATCACTTGCTGCTTGTGAGGCACTGTGCCCAGCATTCTATAATTATTATTTTATCTAATTCTTACAGCAACCCTGGGAGCTGTTGTGTGGTACTTATTAAGAGCTAGAAAAGCATTTTCAGTAGAAAAAGACTAGGTAAGGATGGATCAGGAGTAGTAGTACTCAACAATACAATGTTAGATAACCCTAAGCACAAAAATTAATTGAGGAAAAACTAACAATTTTTTCGAGAACTGATAGTAGCAGGTGAAAGAAAATGGGCTACTAGAATTTGTTTTAGACCAACATCTACAAAATACTACAATAAGTTCAAAATAACCTTAGTGACCACACTTTAAACAAAATAAAAAATACATAGACCAAATAAATTTCACAGTGATAGCTGTGGGCAAAAATCATATGCACATGACAGACTGAAGCAATCACAAACTAAAAAATAAATCATTTCATTTTAAGGAAATTGAAAAAGCCATTAGCATTAACAATCAGCAATTAGGATAAGAAGGGATGCCTCACTTGTGTCTAATATCTTGGACAGTGGCATGCTATCTGAGATATAGAGAACTAACACAATTGTATAAAATAAAAGCCTTTCCTCAAAGTTTGGATCATTAAAGGTAATGGTATCAAATATTTCTCCAAATCTCTAATAAAATAAGAAATGTAAATAAAAAGAAAATTGAGAAAGATTAGAAATCTTAATCTACAGGAAAATTGAACAAGTCATAATTGAATTTCCAAAGATAAAACAAAAAGCAAAATTAACAGACACCCTGGTTCTGATCAAGTTAACTGAATGTTCTTACATGCTTACAAGCAATTTGTAAATAAATGTTTCCAATGGTGGAGAAAGAAAGGGACTATAATAAACTTACCAAACAAATAAGTTCCTCATACCAATTCCAGTAAGAGATAAAGAAAACCAAAGATGAATAACTACATATATAATGTATGTGTATATATGTATATATGTACATATATATATATATGTGAAATGTTATGTAAAGTTTGAGTAGAACTTGTAGTAGCACATTAAAAATTATACATAGGCAATTTTTTAATGGAGAATTAAGGATTTACTTTATGCAAAGATTTATTCTACTTTGCTTTCAGATTCAGTAGGGAATATTTTATTTATATTTTCATTTCTTTCAGGTTGGGAAAGTAGGCCTGGAACCAAGGACACAGTTCAGGAAAGATTCAGAAAGAACGGTTTCCATGACTCTAAATTGGAAGAACCCTGGGGATATTATGCTAGATTGCAGGGACTGCAGCATAACAATGCAGAGAAATATTCTAGGCAAGTAAAAAAAAATCACTTAAAGGAATTTTCTGGCTATACTCAATCCATTTATTTTAACTTACATCTATATATGAAAATATCTTCTTAAATTTGATAGTCATTGATAGACCTATGTACAATGTTTAGACTTAAGCAAATTAAAGTAGAACATAATGAATATGAAAATGTATTGCATTTGTAACTCAGATCTTCTCAGTTATTTGGAATATTTATTGGATAGAAACTTTTTGAATGTAATACATGTAGGTAAACCTGCAATCAAAATTCATCTATTATTTTTCATCACAGCTTCCTTTTGGAGAAAATTTTCCTAAAAGTCTTAAACATGTAAAGATTGTCTGCAATATGTACTTTATTGAATATCAGATAATTCATAGTAAAGCATACCCTTACTAAGGTAATAATGTGGGAATGCTTTCCATTCTAGCTTATATCTTACTCAACAGCAGACCCTCCATACTGGAGAGAAGCCTAACAAATGTGAAAATGCTTCCTGCTGCTGCTTACAATTTACCCAACATCAGAGTCTGTATACTAGAGAGAAGCCTTTTGAATGTCATATTTTTGGAAAAGTATTCCCCTCTAGCAAATACATTAACCACCATCAGAGAAATAATAGTAGAGAAAAGCCTTATGAACATAAAGATTATGAGAAAATCTTGAACAAGAGTCTACAGTTAACTGGTCATCAGGAAATTTATAATATAAGGGAGCCTTACAAATGCAACATTTGTGGGGAGGCCTTCTGCCAAAGTTTACAGTTAACTGTATATCAGAGAATTCATAGTGGAACGGAGCCTTCCAAGAAATGTAATAGTTGTGGGAACACTTTCCAAAAGAGTTCACAGTTCATTCTACATTAGAGAATTCATACTGGAGAGAAGCCTTTCAAATGTAATTATTGTGAAAAGGACTTCCCCTGAAGTTCAAAATTAACATCAGAGAATTCATACTGGTGTGAAGCCTTATGAATGCAATGATTGTGGGAAGGCCTTCCACCAGAGTTCAGGATTAATTAAACATCAAATGATTCATACAGGAGAAAACCTTTTAAATGCAATGATTGTGGGGAAGGTCTTCTGCCGGAGTTCAAAATTAATTGAACGCCAGAGAAGTCATACTGGAGTAAAGCCTTATGAATGTAAATATTGTGGGAAGGCCTTCCACAAGACTTCACAATTAATTCAACATCATAGAATTCACACAGGAGAAAAGCCTTGTAAATATAATGATTGTGGGAAGGCCTTCTGTCAGAGTTCAGAATTAACTGTACATCAGAGAATTCATACTGGAGAGAAGCCTTATAAATGTAGCAATTGTGGGAAGGCCTTTGGCTGCAGTTCTAAATTAACTGCACATCAGAAAATTCATACTGGAGAGAAACCTTTTAAATGTAATGATTGTGCAAAGGACTTTCATCAGAGTTCAGAGTTAAATGTACATCTAAGAATTCATAATGGACAGAAGTCTTACAAATGTAACCATTGTGGAAAATCCTTTTACCAGAATTCAGAGTTAACTCGACATCAGACAATTCATACTGGAGAGAAGTCTTACAAATGTAATGATTGTGGAAAGGCCTACTATTGGAGTTCAGGGTTAATTCAACATCAGAGAATTCATACTGATGAGAAGCCTTATTAGTGTAAATATTGTGGGAAGGCCTTTCATAGGAATTCACATGTAATTTGACACCAGAGAATTCATACTGGAGAAAAGCCTTATTAATGTAAAGATTGTGGGAAAGTCGTCAGTATCAAAAGTACACCTTATTCTGTATCAGACATTTTGCTCTGGGAGAAACCTTATAAATGTTGGAAGGCCCTCCCCCAGAGTTCAGAATTAATTCGAATCAAAGAATTCATACTGGAGAGAAGCCTTACAAATGCCATGATTATGAGAAGTATACAATCATAATTCAGAATTGACTTGACATCAAAGAAGTCATAGTGGAAAGAAGTCTTACAAGCGTAGTGATTGTGAGAAAGCCTTCACCTGAAATTTGGAATTAACTCAGCATCAGATAATTATTTTTGAGAGCACCTTTATGAAGTTGTGTTATGGTTATATGATCATACCAAAATATATCTTACCAGACATGAGAGACTTCACACTGGGGAGAAGTCTTATACATTAGAAAATTCATAGTGGAGAAGAACTTCACAAATGTATTTATTGAAAAAAGTTGTAAAGCCCACAGTTCATTGAATATCAAAGAATTCATACTGGAGAAAAACTATAAATGCAGTGATTGATGAAAGGCTTTTTGCTGGCTCCCAATTTAGTCAACATCTGAGATTTTATGTTAGTGAAACATTCTAAATGATGATAATAAGCAAGGATCTGCCTCTATAGCAAAATCTCACTGAACATCCAGATTCATATGGGAGAATAGCCTTACAAATATATCATTGTGGGAAGGTCTTCCATTGGAGTTGATCATTTATTCAATATTACGATATTTATAATGAAGAGAAGCCTTATAAATTGGTTGGTTGTCCTTCATTCTCGAAGAGGATCAAAATGACATCATTATGCTAGAGTCAAGTTTCCGTGTGTCTGACTGGCTGACCAGACCAATATGAACTCTACCACAGGTTGGGCACAAATTGTCCATGTGAACATTTGGGGTGTATTCTCTTAATTTGCACATCTTGTGTTTCCTTTGAGCTGTTTCAGTTCTGTATTGCTCATAGAGCACAGCACCTTCTCTGATGTGGGCACACTATCCTGAGCAGTTCTGTGCCAGTGTCTCCCATATCACACAATCAATTCCAAAGTTCTTAAGAAGGTACTTGATAGTGTCTTTGTATCACTTTTCCTGACCACCATGTAAACAGCTTGCCCTGTGTGAGGTCTCCATAAAATAGTCTTTTGGCAAGTGTACATTTTGTATTCGAATGTGGCCAGTCCATTGGAGTTGTGCTCTCTGAAGCAGAGTCTGAATGCTGTCCAGCCTATTGGAGTTGTGCCTTCTGAAGTAGAGTCTGAATGCTGTCCAGCCTATCGGAGTTGTGCCTTCTGAAGTAGAGTCTGAATGCTTGGCAGTTCAGTCCAAGCAAGGACCTCAGTGTCTGGTACCTTATCCTGCCAGGTAATCTTCAGAATCTTCCTAAGACACTTCAAATGGAAGTGATTCAGTTTCCTGGCATGGCACTGGTATACTGTCCAGGTTTCACAAGCATACAAAAATGAGGTCAGCACAGTGGCTCTGTAGATCTTCAATATGGTAGTCAATCTAATACCTCTTCTGTCCCATACTTTCCTTCAGAGCCTCCCAAATGCTGAGCTAGCTCCAGCAATGTGTGCATCAACCTTATTATAAATGAGTACATCTCTGGAAAGTACACTCCCAAGGTAAGTGAACTTATCCACAGCATTCAGAACTTCTCCATTTGCTATAACCAATGGTTCCACATATGGATGGTATGGTGGTAGCTGATGTGTTTTCTTGGTGTTAATAAGTGAATATGAAAAGAACTTCCACTAAAGCTCAGAGTTTACTCATCATCAGGGACTACATAATGAGAAGTGATGCTTTTTAAATGAAATGATTGTGGAAAGACATTGCCTAACAGCATACACCTTAGCAGACATCAGAAACAATACCCTGGAGAGAGGCTCCATGAATGCAATGAAATGATTGTGAGATGGCCTTCCATGAAAGCATAACTCTGAATCAATAGTGAACTGTTCATACTGGAGAAAACACTCATGAAGATAGAACTTTGTGAATGTAAATTAATATGAGAAAGCTTTCAGCCAAAGTAACTAATTGAATTTTGACTTAATTGAGCACTTAATTAGTCTTAACAAAATCAGGGATAACAAGAGGAACAGACTTAGGAGAAGAGGCCATTCCAGGTATGATTAGTTCAAAAGAGAAGTGTCATGTGTGAGGAAAAGCAAATGGGCCAATGTGATAGGTTCACTATCTACTGAGAAGGAAATTATAATTTTCATTTTAATTGATATGATATATGTAATGAATATACTAATAATTTAGTTTTCTCAAGAGCTGCCTCTGTAGCTTGGTAATTGGAGCTCACAATGCCGTTTGAACTGATTAATCAAAACTCTGACAATGCTCATACTCACTGGACCTTAAGTGAAGCAAATCAAAAATTGTAGAACCTGTTCCCGTTACAGAACTCTGATTCTGTACTGTAGGGGAGCTGGTCATGACCCCCAAAGACTCCAGAATTGTTGTAGTGTGGGATTTGTAGGTTTCTTGTGGGAAACCACTACACTGGTTGTTTGTAATCCACCTTCATCTCTCTCTCCTCATGTCATTTAAACATATAACTTATGTTTTTCCTTCAGCTATGAGAACATTCCTCATTCTAAAAATGATTACTTAAACTAATTGATTACTGGCAATTGTGTCTCTAGGCCTGCTTTGTATGGCTCCGAGCATTCTGAGGTTAGAAACTGGCTCAGTAAAAATTATGTTAACACTACCAAGGTTCTTCCACCCCTTTCCCAAGTAGATTTAGGCAAGTTTTTTTCCCCTAAAAGGCAGGGAAGCTAAGACTCGATTGGCACAGAGGGCTAAGGCTCAAACTGTCTAGCTATTAAAGTAGTTCCATACTGGCCTCAAACCGTGTGGAAGTGGCCTCCTGTTCACAAAACAGTGTGATCCTGGGGAAGTCATTTAACCTCAGTTTTCTCTTTTGTAAAAGTGGGATAATAATGGCACCTATCACAGGGATATTGTGAGGATAAAATGATGTAATAGTCATAAGGCATTTAGCACAGTTCTCAGCATGTAGTAGGCATTTAATAAATGTTTGTTTTCTTTTTAAAGGCATAAGAAAAATGGCCCATCTATATAGCATCTGGCCCTTCAGACTCCCAAGGCCACTGGAGTCACCATACCTTCTCCTTACCTGACTGATTTACACATGAAGATATAGGATACCTTGTTTTTACAATACAATTGCATTCTTACTGAGCATCCTTTTTATGTTATGGCTAATTAAACATAATTTTGTTAACTGTCAAATGACCTATTAGTGTCACATTTGATTCCAGTATTAGAGCTAAACTACTAAGGGACTAGCTTGGATCCATCTCTGCTGACAGAATTTGTTTGCTTATTCTTCCAGTGTACTTCTTCATTTCTTGTCTGAGCTCTTCAAGTTCCTGACCCAAGTTTGAATCAGTCAGCTTGTCATTGTTTGGGAATTTCAGTAGGCTACTTCTAAACTTAGCCAGTGTTAGCTTATTTGGAGGCTCTGGAAGTTGAGTGACTGAACTGTTGGATCCTCTTTGGTCTGGAAGGTCCTGTCCTGGCTTCCACTGCAGGCTTCTACATTGGGCTAGAGGCTGGAACTGAGTCTCCACTCTGCTCCTGAGATCAAACCACATAGCTACATTATGCTTCTGGAACTTGTCCTTGGTCAAAATGCAGCTAGGAGCCACATTTTATGCCACTCCTCTCTGCCCTGGATTTGTGACCTGGAACTGAGTAATGAGCACCTATTATATTCTTTACTAGTTTAGGCATCCCCTGGGATCCCTTTTTGTCCAGGTGCTTCCTGCCATGATGCACTGTCGCAGCCCTTTTTCAGGCCCTGGGCACTGGAATGTTCTTTGTTTAACAGCTACTAGCCAAATCTGGTCTCCAGTGTCCATAAACATCTCTCTTTCCCTAAGTTGTTGTGGGCTGAAAAGATGATTCACTATGATTTTCTTTTTTAGTTTTTCCAGTCAGAATTCAATCTGATATGTTTTCTAGATCTTTGTGGAAGATGTTTAGTGAGCAGTTAGGCTGTATTACTTCCTCTTACTCTGCCATCTTGACTACCACCTCAGCTCATAAAATTTTGCGTGGTTGAGTAGAAAAGTGGTGTGGCTAACAGTGAGGGTAAATTATTTAATTGCCAAATATGCCATTTCCTGATTATTGTTAACCATTAGAGAGAGAATCTGGGTTGTCAGCATAAGAAAACTGCATGGCCCAGCACATTCAACAGCTAGAGAGAGTTCTCTATTTTTGAAGATTGTAGGGTAAAAGTTGATACTCAACTGCTGGAGCTGGTAACAAATGGCATAAGTGGAAAGCAAGATGATATTGGGGACAGAGAAGGACAAGGCTTAGGCAAGAACTGACAGACTTATGGAAATATAGATTCTGATCCAAAATTTTCAGTAGAAAATATTCTGCATCCAACTAAAATGAGTGCTATAAGGCATGAGATTGAGAACAGAAGTGAAGATGAAACTTGGGAATCCGTGGTGGAAAAAAGTCATGGGCTTCTCCTATTACTTCTCCTCAAACCAGGCAAAAGCTTTTTTGACCAGAGGGAAGGCAGGTATTCATCACCAAGTAACTAGGAATGTTGTAAGAAAAGCTTAAATGGCTTCCTGATGAGATTCTAGAATGAGGGTGTGGTTTGACAAAGCTAATTTGCATGTCCACATTTGAGTATCATGGGTTCAGCAAAGTCTCAAAAGTTCTACTTTGCCCAGACCACTTATATTAGTTAGATGCTCCAGGTGGAGGCTATACTTTGTCCCTTTTTAGTTAGCTTAAAGAATAGTGCATAGGTGACCCTATAAAGATGAATTTCCATTGCATCTGGTTCCTGGATGAGGGATGGGGTGATTCTGTAAGAGAGAGGTTGGTCCCAGGAAGATTGCAGGAACCTCTCTGATGAGGAATGCCAGACCCAGCTGTGCTGTGAAGAGCAGTGGGGGCCAGAAGGAACCAACACACAGTGCAGAAGCAGTGGGGGAGAAAGCCCCTGGCTGTAGGCATTTACAGGAGGTTGGAGGTTTGGCTTTGGTTCCAGGCTAGAGGGAACTGAAGATCTGGGGCAAGAGGCACCATTTTCCATACCCCAGAGCTAGAGGGGATAATAAAAAATCAAGTTATTAGCACAAAAAAATGCGTAGGCAAAGGAGAAAGGATCCAACCATAGAAACCTATTACAGGAATAGAGATGACCAGGGCTCATCTTCAGAGGAGGACATTGAAGTAAAGAAATCCCCAAAGAGCAATGTGAAATGGTCACTTGCCCAAAAAGAATGTATAAAAGATCTTTAAAAAGACTTTAAAAATCAAATGACAGAGATGGAGGAAAAACTAAAAAAAAAAAAAATCCAAGAAAAACAAGAAGGTTATGAAAGGAAAATCAACCAATTAGAAAAGGAGATCCAGAATCTCAAGGAGGAAAATGACGCCTTGAAAATTAGAATTGGGCAAAGTCAAGCCACTGAAATTACAAGACATCAAGAAATAATTAAACAAAACATGAATAATGAAAAAATAGAAGAGAAAGTGAAACATCTAAGAAAAACATAATTAAAACATGAATAATGAAAAAAATAGAAGAGAAAGTGAAACATCTAAGAAAAACGACAGATTTGGAGAATAAATCGAGAAGAGAAAATATAAAAATAATCAGAGTAACTGAAAGTTATGATCAAAAAAATAATCTTGATACAATAATACAAGAAATAATTAAAGAAAATTGTCCTGAAGCATTAGAACAAGGCAAGGAAGTAGAAATAGAAAAAAAATCCGTCAAACATCACTTAAAAGAGATCCTATGAGAAAAACTCTTAGGAATATCATAGTCAAATTCTGAAATCCCCAGATCAAGGATCAAATAGTAAAAGCATCAAGATTAAAACAATTTAAGTATGATAGTGCCACAATTAGAATTACACAAGACCTAGCAGCAGAGACATTAAAGGACTGAAGGTCTTGGAACACAATATATCAAAGAGCAAAAGTCCTGGGGCTCCGGCCAAAAATATCGTACTCTTCAAATTTCAGTATTATTTTGAATGAAAAAAAAGATGGACATTCAACAAACCCCCAGACTTTCAAGACTTTGTTAAAAAAAATCCTCAACTTAATAGAAGATTCGACATACAAGAACTAAGAGACACAAGGTACATACCAAAGACTGAATATAAGGGATTTACAAGAACAGACTGGTTACCTTTTATATAACATAAAATGTAAAATGTGTGTCTAACATTCTTATTAATAATTGTTGAGCTTACAAGAAAGAGGGGGATAAACCTGACAATGATATGAATTTAAAAAGTAAAACCATTTAGAAACAGCTAAAAAGAGTAACTATTTCGTATAAGAGAGGTGCAAGAAGAAGAAAGGATACAGAGGATTTAGAAGGGGGAGGAGGGCTGGTAGTTCTGGTAACCTACTTTCATCGGGAATGGGTTTAAGAGGGAACAATACATATATATTTAGAAGAGTATAAAAGTCTTCCAAATTTAGAAGAAATAAAATGGTAGGGGTTTAGTGAGTGGGGAGAGGACAAGAGAGGGATTTTTAGTGGGGAGAATGAGGATTAGGTAAAGGGAGTTTAGATTAATGGGAATGGGGGGTAGGGGAGGGATCCTTAGAGGGGGGAAGGCAAGTAATAGGAAGGCGATGTAGTGGGTAGAAGTAAGTAGAGGAGGCAGGAAGGATGGGAAACAAACATAAAAAACAAAGTTCAGGAGTAGATTATGTTTGGGAAAGTATATGTCTGTACACGCATGTATATATGTATAAATGTATGTATATATCTGTATGTGTATGTACATATTAATAAATATCTAAATTATATTGTAGCCTTCTGGAGGGTTGGGGGGAGGGAAAAAAAAAACAAAGTTAAAAAGTGCACAGCAGGGGGCGGAGCCAAGATGGCCACGTGAAAACAGCATCTTACCAGAGCTCTCTCACAACTTCTATCAGATTCCTATAAAAAAGTGAATCTGAGCAGATTGGAGAGAGTTAGAAACCAGGAGCAGTCTGAGTGAGGCAAATTTCCAAGCCAGGAGAGTCCAAAAGGCCGACGGGATGGATCTGTAGGCTGGGAGAGCACTCGGCATGCAGAGCTGCTCCAGACCTCACCAAAGCAGAAGCAGCTCAAGAAACCAACATGCGAGACAGGCTGGGAGAAAGCTGGGGGCCCAAACCCGGCAGAGATCCCCAGGCCTCCCAACACAGGATGGCAGTCTGTGGAAGCAACTAGAGGCAGCAGCGCACACCAACACCACGGGCTGTGAGACATCAGCTCCTAGGGCTTGCAGCTCAAAGGTATAAAACGCATCTTCTTGAACTTCCAGGAGACATAATGGCCAAGTAAATGGCTCTAATCCCTCTCTCCACCTGCCCCACCCAGAGAATTCCTCAGGGAAAAAAAACGCTGGAATAGAGGAGATAGAAGTGGGCCTTCAGTGGGAGTTTCTGAGTCCCAGAGGGGCAGAGCCAGCAGAGGTCAACACCAGGAGCCCAGATGTACCTTTGCACCCCCAGGGGAAGTGCCAGGCACAAGGACAGACAACAAACAGCTGGGACCATTGCTGAAGAGCAAGCTGGAGAGCAACCCCAGGGGAAGAGGAGATTTCAGGCAGCTAGACCCCCTCCCCCACACTTCACGAAACTGAAGACTATAATACACAAAGCCAGTTAACTAGACTCACAATCCTCAGAATAAGAAACCTGGGGCAGAGAGCCCTGAGCCATCAAAGCAGAAATTCAGTGTAAAGCCAGGAAAAGGCTACCCAACATGAAGAAGAACACAAAAAAACCGAGGACCATTGATTCTTTTTATGGAGACAGGCATGATCAAAATACCAATTTGGAAGTGGAAAGCAATGACAACATACCCACATCTGATACCTCAAAAGGGAACGTGAACTGGTCTCAAGCCCAAAAAGCATTACTGGAAGAGCTAAAGGAGGATTTTGAAAACCAAATTAGGAAGTTAAAAGAAAAAATGAAAAAAAAAACTGATGAAATCAAGTCCTTAAAAAATAAGATTGGTGAAATGGCTACAGAGATTCAGAATCTAAATAGAGAAAATGACACCCTGAGAGGTAAAAACAACCAAGTGAAAAGGACACTCAAAAGCAAAATGAAGACAGCAACTCATTAAAAATTAGAATTGAGCAAGTGGAAGCTAATGACTCTATGAGGCATCAAGAAGTAGTCAAACAAAATGTAAAGAATGAATACATGGAAAAAATATGAAATATCTGATTGGAAGAACAACTGATCTGGAAAATAGATCCAGGAGAGACAATTTAAGAATTATTGGTCTACTGGAAATCCACGATGAAAAAAGAGCTTTGACAGTATCTGCGAAGTTATACATAGAAGATATATTGGATTCCATGCTGTCTTGGGGAGGGAGTGGGGGAGGGGGAGAAGAAAATCTGGAACTCAAAATTATGTAGAACTGAGTGTTGTAAACTAATAATATAGAAAAAATTTTTAAAAATGTTAAAAAATAAAAATAAACAAAGGTTATGATTCTAAGAAAAAATTGCACAGTAGAGAACAAAAGAAAACATAAGGAAGCAAAGAAAAGGTGGACAATTCTCAACATAATGTGTATTATTTATCATACAGGCTTTCTTGAAACGAAAATTTATTGTTACACATTTTGAATCCTCTCCTGTGTTCTGCTATGCACATGACATGTTTTTTTCTTTCTTATTTTATATTTAAGTTTATGATATGTTTTTGTTTCTTTTCTCTATTTTGTATTTGTGTTCTGGTAAAATAAAATAAAAAAAAGATGGATTGGAATTCCTGAAGGAAAGTATGTCGACAGACTAAATCTTTGTGCCATCTGCCTCCCTAAGGCTTTACATACTCTATTATCAGCCTGAATTGGGGCAATTTGAATCTGCCTTCTGGACAGAGCCCCATCCAAATGGTGTCATTCTTTAGCTATAGATCTCCCTTACCAAAAAATCATACAGGATAGTGCAGTTCAGTGGGTTAAATTTGAGTGGGACATTGGGAAAGTGATGAGGGCACTTAATTTTATAATTACAAATATGTTCTCTGGGAATGTGAGATGAGGCACAGGGCCCATTGTTCTATTCAGGTAGGTAGAGGGGTATTTATGGCACTGCCACGATGGATATTTAGGAGTGACTCTGAAAAAATGGGGTTGATAAAAAAGTGATCAATTTTCTGCTTATGGATGTGCTAGTAAAATTACTTTGAAATAAAACATTGGGGCAGTAGGAACCTTAGCCCCACATGAACCTAAAATGTATCCCAAAAGCCCCCACTCCATTTGTACGTAAGTATGCTGGACACTGCTAGCCAAGTTACTCATCAGTGAACCCTCAATAGGCCAATTGGTGCCCTCCACCCCCCAGCCCCCATTACCACAGGCAGAGAATTATAAGAAGAGGTAACTAGTTTTGGAGAGATGGCACTTGTACTGGGGGCAGCCAGGTAGCACAGTAGATAGAGTGCTGGGCCTGGAGTCAGGAAAATTCATCTTCCAAAGTTCAAATCTGATCTCAGACACTAGCTGTGTGACCCTGGGCAAGTCACTTAAACTCTACCTCAGTTCCCTCGTCAATAAAATGAGCTGGAGAAGGAAATGGTGAACCATTCCAATATCTTTACCAAGAAAACCCCCAATGGAGTCATGAAGAGTTGGACATGATGGAAAAAATTACCAAAAAGGAACCTTTACTGGCCCTTCCCATAAGTCTGTCTGGCAGGGAACAACATCAGTGAAGTGTTCTGGTCCTTGGCATTTGTTCCAGCCATCTCCTCAGCACAGCATCTCAGCATCATCTTCTTCTTGTCTTCTTGTAGGAATCACCTTTCTTTCCATTCTCCTACAAAAGTTACCTTAGTACAATTTTAAGTTACCATTTGTAATCCATATACCCTAATCATTTTTACAAATTCAAAATTGGAATCTTAGCCAATTGTCATGTTTCTAAATAAGAAATTCACATCAGAACCCAGTTTCTCATACTTTACATTAACTCATTATTAATTTCCTCACCAGGAGGATGATATTTCACTAAGGAATTAACAACAGGCTCCAGTACATACATAAATACATTAAATAATCAATTTTTAACATAGTACATATAACATCATAAACTTTTAGTCATGCCATGTTTCTTTGATGACATTTACAAAATAAACCACAAGCCATTCTTCTTTTAACATTACTAATTGTAACAAAGCTTTAGACAAGCTTGATATTAACCAAATAACATGCTCCCAAGTCCTTGACCCAATTGTCTCCATACCATTACCAAGAAAAAAACCTAACATACAAAGACCTATACAAGAACACTATTCCTAGTCCTATAATCATCTAAGATGTTCCATAATCAATTATTTTGATAGATTTGTTACTGTACTTAACCTTCTGGTTATAGAAATTTGCCACTAAGAGATTAGGGACCTAGAGCAGGGGGACCATATTTTCCCCAGCTTCCTGTCAACTCCAGGCAGAGGTGGTGTCAAACTGCAAGCTGCATTGAGCCAGGCCTAGTCTGCCAGGTTTCAGTTAAGGCATCAGGTCAGGAGGGTCCCATCTCAGCACATGCAAAACAGTTGCCCTCTCAACTTTACCAAGAAATCATACCTGCAGTTCATGCCTGCCTTCCCCTGCAAAGGGCTGCTGGCATCTTGGGTTAGCCTTGCTTGATATTCACACCTGGAGTTAGACTTGGAAAAACAGACAGTTAACAGTCCCATTAAGTCTTTGAATGGCAAGCTCCAATGGTCAGTTTAAGATATGACTATGATCTCACATTGTTTAAGGAACATCCTTAAAGCTACCTCTAAATAGCTTTTCCTCTCTTGTTCAAAAAATCTTCCCATTAAGATCATAAGTTATTGCTCTAACACATTTGCATCAGTTTCTCCTCTATTTTTCTATTCTTCTCTAATTATGCCTGATCTGAAAGAATTGAACCATATAATTTATCTTTATATTTTAGACTATGGAATGAATTCAAATCCACATTTAACTTTTCCCATCAATTCAAAAATATTCTACAATTTACCTCTCTTAAAGAGACTTACATTGAAATTATTTTCCCTAAACTGAAGATGTCTCTGATTCAGTTCCTGTAATTAATTACACTATTTGTATTAATACCTAATTGCTCTTATATCACTTTAAAACATCTAAGGATCCTATTCCACATAGATACAATGTAACTTTAAATCCCAGTCTTAGTCTATGGGGTAATGATTCAACCTTACATTTGTATCTTTATTTCACAAACTTCTTTCTCCCTTTGTCCAAAGTACTCCCACTAATATCTAGAAACAACATTATCTTTCATTTGACTATACAAGAGTATCAATGTAACCAGTCATTTGATTAAAACAACAAGATTTCTCATATTTGCATTTATCCAATTTTCCATTTTTCCCCCAAAACCAACTTCTTTTACAATGGTAACAGATTCTGGCAGATACCTTCCATTTTGTCACTACCTGCTTATTTCTGATTACAGAGACCTGCCATATCATCTCCCCCTGAGGGTGGGCTCTTTTCCATCAGATGACAAGCTTTAATAATGAAAACTACCAAACCAAAACCTGTCTCAAATCTAATCTTATCAGTTCTGCTGACTTTAAGAAGCTAGATTCGGAGGCTTCTGACCTCCAATTGTTCTCTTTCTTTCAGAAAAAACTCAAATCCCAGTAACTGCTGCTCCTCCCCCTTCCTTCCCTTCTGACAGGTGGGTAAAGGTAAAACTCTTTCTTCTTACCTAAATCAAAGGAGAGGAGGGGAAGTGGGAGAAGAGACTGGCTTTTCAACACAGTCCTGACTTTTTAAACTTTAACTCTTTTAGAATTCCTGTCTCTGCCTTGTCTTCTATCCCTGGTCCCATCCAGGAAGTCATAAAATTCAAGAATTTAAGTCCAAAATCCTTGTTTTAGTTAACAGCCTCAATTTCTTGATTAAGTACAATTCTTAATCTAACAACATTGAGATTATGAGAAAAAATGCTTTTTCATAAATTCCCCCAACTCAGTTCTTTGTTATTATAGAATTTCTAGATATCGCAAAGTTTCCAAATTTTCTATTCACAAGACCTCCTGTACATAACAATTACAACAGGAGATTCTCACAAAGTCTTAATTAATAATCTCACAAATGCTATTAAGTGATAGCAAAGCAATTTTAACTGAACAATAATAGCTTTTTAACCCATTCATCATTTTTTACAATTCTTAACATTTAAACCATACAAATGTATGTTTGAACCATATAAATTTAATGCTTTAAATATTTTTATGTATTTAGAAACTTGCATAACCAAATATAACAGTTTCAAACTATCATATTTTATCACACCCTTTTTTAAAATATCAATTCATATATAACAAAAGTCAGACCTCACAAAGGTCTCTCAAATTTTACAGCCTAAGAGAACTCTAAAAATACAATTTAGAAATAAGATGATTCCAATTACATTTTCAGATTATCATATATTGAAATTATTGATCCTAATTTGGCAGCCCAATTTCTCCAGGCTTCATCTTATGCATTCCAATCCCTGACTCTAATCCTTCAGAGTTTTTACAAAGAGGTTTGAATTAACAAAAGGCCTAAGGAATTTGAAGGAAGTGGGCCACTTCCCTTTCAAGCAAAACGACCAAGATAAAACATTTTTAGTTTTCCCTCCCTTTGTCTGCCTCACCATGAGAGGGGGTTCCCTTTCACTTGCTGAGGAGGATTGACAAAGGTGAGTTGAAGAGGAACACAGGATTATCCATAATAAAGATCTCAGGCCTAGGTAAGTTACTTTGGGCCTGGCATCCCTTTTGAGAACAAAGGATCCTGCCTTTTAGGTATGCTAATTTCAGGTGGCCAGCTTCTTCAATTGCTTTGGCATGTAGTTTAATTTCCTACCACTAGCCAACAGTAAGACTTCATATTTTTATATAATCTCTGTGGAAACAAAATTCAGTCATACCTTACATGGGCAAAGCTTAATGATTATACAAATCAAAATCTTTCTCATAGTCAATACCCAGATTCAATTAAACCTTTCATCACTAACTAATCAGCCCTATTTTCCAATCGGGTTACAAGTTTCTCTTAGCTTCATCTCCTGATTGACACACCCAGTCTTCTAAGGTGGAGTGGGGGGGGGGGGGGAAGGGGGTGGCCAAGAGCACATGGACCAAGAGCCACATGGACTCAGCCCACCCAAATCCCTTACTTCCAGCTTCAATCTCCCTTTCTTTCCCAATCTGTACTGAAACATTTTATTCTCCATATCTCCAATTTCAATCTTTCTTTCCTAATCTTGACCCAAACGATCTCAAACATTTCAAATAAATGAAAAAAAAATTATACTGACCAGGCTTCTTCTCCAACTGCTTTTTACCTTAAAACTTAAGAGTTAAATGACAAACAATTTAATCATATTCTAAACAGACCACTGAATCCCAAAAGCGATCATCCCATCATACAGAAGATCCCCTTTACTTCTACAGTTTTTAAAACACTTGGCTTGATGTTAGATACACTGAGTTAATGCAAACACAGATTTTTTTTTAAACCTTTAGGACTTAATCAAACCTTAATTTAGAGCTCCCAGCTTTTTTCTCTTTATCAGCCCTCTCCTCCTGATTCCTTATCAGTTCCTTTATGTTTTCTTGTCCTCCCTCAACCCGGCAAACTCAGCAGAGCCAACACTCACAAGGACTCCCTGTTTCTTGTTCAGAATTTCTTGAGAGCTTGCTCCAGGGTGTAGAGCAGAATTTCCCTTATCTCAGAGACTGGGAAGGAGGCTGGTCAGCCTGCCTTCCTACCCTCAGATTAAGGTCTGGCCAAACTGTGCCAGTCTCTTGGTCCAGAAATTGGGGTGCCAAGGCTTAGAGTCTGAGAAGTTTTATTCAAGAGCCCCCGTAAGGGTCCCTGCAAAACTCAAGCCTCCCAGTCTCCCCAATATCTAGCCAGACTCAACCAACCCCACCCTTACAATGTCACCCAAGCTTCCCTTGGGTTCATGCACGAACTTACATGACTGCAATTGCTCACAGCCAAATCACTTTCCCCGGGTCAACCCACCAGTGCTTTCCTTCAAAGCACTAGGAGAAATCCATTCTCCCCGCCTAGGTCAAATATTTTAAGAGCACTTTTCCCCGTTCCAAGCAAATCTTATTTCTCAACTTGGAACAAATCCAGACATGACAAAGCAGGACTCCCCCACCTTGCTCAGGCACCTGACTTGTGCTGTCTATGGCCATTTTCTGTTCCTTTTCCCCCTTTACTTATGTTCCTGGGTTCCCAAGGATTCCAGAAAAATACTCCCGGGAAATTAGCAGTCTGAAGAAGGAAATTTTCACCTGCAGATACTAGGGCCCACTGCAAAAGAGTGGGGGTGCCACCCATTCTCTGCATGAAGTACCTCTTTCTTCTGATGCTACATTGTTCCTGCAGTGAGCCCCCAACTGTTAGAAACATATTCACATTGTCTAGGAATAAGCAAGACTCATTAGGAAGTCAGAAATGTTTTAATTATAATTTACATTTATTCCCCCTGAATAAATGGGTACCTCCCCTGAACAGAGTACAGGAGAAAGTACAAAGGACTCAGATGGACACCAGTCCTTCAATAGACCTCACCTTGAATCTCCTGCCAGGCTCTTCATTGGCCAGATACAACCCCCCGACTGCCTATGTCATGCCCTCCTCAAATGGCTCATTTAAGCATGTGTACAAGCCTCTGACCTTTCACCTGACCAACCTGAGGCTTGTTTTCTCCTAAAGCTGGGGTGGGGGAGGGGGGAAAGTACACCTTCATTTCTGTGGAAACAAAACTCCTCCTCCCATTTCTTACAGGAGGCAAACAGAGTAGGTGAAATAAAAATGAGTATAGATTTATTCCCTTGAAGCTAACTTGTACATGATCATGGAATCAGAAGTAAGGTTCTGATAAACTTGAACAAGAGAGTGAGGGGGTTTAAGTAACAATTCAGAGCTTCAGTTTATGATCTCCATGTCAAAGAAAGCAAGTTCTTAGGTAAACAAGGCAATTGACAAGGTAGGGTTACTCAGAGATGCAAATGTCTCTAGCCCACAGCTCTGACAGCAGACTTTCTGTCACCACAGACAATAAAGATACTCCTGGTCTTTGAAGTTGCTGAGGCAGGAAAAGGGGATTTTTAGCATAGAGCAAAAGCAGTTTGGAGGCTTTAGATATTATTGGGGTTCAAATAATCTGAAAGGTTTGACAGTGGCTAGGCCACCAAACCATTTTTTTCAACAGTGGCAATTGCATTAAGTGACTTGCCCATCTAGTAATGTTATACCAAGAGCGAGTGAGACATACCACAGAGTATAGGTTTTAAATGGAGAATTTATTAGCTGGTGGCCATTTGGGGTTCAACCCAACTCAAAATGACCAAGAGTTTGGGGTGGAGAAGTCAAATTTATACAATAGATCAAGGAGCAGTGGTTAATTATCTCTTGAAACTTGCATATGTTATTTTAGCAGGCTTGGCAAGCCTCTTCTACTTTTGTGATCATGATACATGAAGAGGAACCTCCTAAACAGGCTGCAAGTATAGCATATCATACTGCTGACAAAGTGTCAACTGGATTACAACCCAGGATCTCTCTGTCCAATTTGCCATTTACATCCCACAACATAAGATAAGAATAAGGAATTCAAGAGAATGTCTGGGGCTGAGGCCTTCATCCTTCAAGGCTGTAGGCAGACCAAGGGACGCTCCAGCTGGGTTTGTTGACACAAGATAGAGACTGTCTCTCAGCCAGCTCAGGAAAGAAACAGAGATTGCTGAGCATCAGGCCTTTCCCTTGGCCATACTCCATACTCCCAGAGCAGTTGCGGGGTTGGGGGGGGGTGCAAGGACACCCACTGAATGCCAAACAGCAGGAACTAAGTCTGTTTTTCTTATGCAAACTGGGGTGTTTTAGTTAGAGGCTGAGGCAGGGTTTTTTTTTAGCAATAGCTGGCTGCTCAGGTATCACAGTAAGTGTCTCACATTGGAATTTAACTCAGGTCTTCGTGACTCCAGGGCTGGCACTCTGTGCCACCTAGCTGCCCCCAAACCATTTCTTTTAGGGATTTTATCCTGTCCTGGATTGGGCCTGATGCAGGCTGTTCCCCTGGTTCAATACGGGAACAAAAGGAGACATGAAACAATTAATTCTAGGAAATTTACTCAAACTATAGGCTGTGGGCCAAACCCTGCCCACTACCTATTTTTGTACACTCTAGGAGCTAAGAATGATTTTGACATTTTTAAAAATGAAGTTTTATTGTATTTTAAAATCTCAAAACCATTATTAGTTCAAGGGTCGTATTAAAACAGTTGATGGTTAGGATTTGACCCTTAAAATGCAATTTGCTGAGCCTTGAGTTGGAATATCACTACTTCCACGTTCCACTCTTTTGTTGTTAGGTCTTTAAGGCCTTATTCAGGGTCCTCTACCACTTAAATTACTTTAGGAATATTACTGGCCCACCCAGACCTCCTTCAGACTAAAACTGAAATATAGAAAAAGCCAAACAAAACAATGGAACATTTCCTTGAAGGAGTAACATTATCAAAGACCAGAAATCCCAGGGTTTTGTTCAGCTTCCCCATTCCACCTCTACCCCGCTTTTCAAAGGATCAAGTTGAAGTTCTAAAAATCAAGTCCACATTGTGGATGATCCCAAATTTTTGCAGATCACATTGAATCTCTCAATGTAAAAAGGTGACCATAAGCTAGAATGGCACTAGGAACATGAAGGCTACAGCAAAGGTGATGAAAATTACTGAATAATCACTAATCCTCATCATGGATCAGGGAGAATTGCCCTTTGACACTACCTTACTCAGTGTCCCCTGGCTCACCAGCATGAGGCTCCTAGGGAGGGAGGAATTTAAAACGAAAATAAAATCTTCACTCCTCTCTCCAGAGGGGAAAAAAAGATTGAGAAAGACAGAGAGATAAAGAGATTATAGAAAGGAAGAGAGGCAGATAAGCTTAGGGGTAAGAGTGAAAACTTTTTAAACCATCTGCCTGTCTTTACAAAATTAACTGGGAGTGCAATTTGAAATTATGCAAACAGAATAGATTTATAGGTTAATTAGAGAATGGCCACACAAATTATGGTACATGTTTGTAATGGACTATTACCATGAAGTAAGAAATTATATGATGAATACAAAGAAGCATGGAAAGATCTATTTGAAATGATACAGAGTAAAGTAGAGCCAAGAAAACAATATACACAATGAATTAACAATTAAAATGGAAGGAACTACATTTAAAAAAACCCCACAAAAGTAAATGTTGCAAAATCATAAGGAACAAGTCTAGTTTGAGAGAAGAGATATGAGATGACATTCTCTGTCTTTTCCCCCAAGAGGTGGATGACCTACAATTATTGCATATTGTGCATATTTTCAGAAGTTTTCAATGTGTTGATCTGTTCTACAAATTTTTCCTTTTCCTTTTTTTGTCTTTAAAAAATATTATTTGTTATATGAAATGACTCTCTATGAGGGGAAAGGAGGGATACTGGGGAAAACTATGATGTGGAGGGAAAAAAAGGACAAGAACAATTTTTTTTTTAAAGTGAAGGCTATTTGAGGATGAGAGTGCCATGGGCATGTTTGTAGGCAGTACAGATACAGTCTGTAGATAAAGAGAGATTAAAATTAAGTGAGAGAGTAGGGGTAATAGAGGTAGCAATCTGCTGGAAAAGACAGGATAGAATGGGATCATTTATGCATGTATAGGTACTAATTGTTCTTTAAATTTTTCATAGCCTTCTCCCATGAATCCACCAAGAATTTTTCTTCTTTGGTAGCTCCTATAGAGTTAGTTTTATTTCCTTTTTTGAGACTGGACAATTTAAGATCTCTATTTGGTCTTCCATTAGTTTGTTTTGAATTTTTAAAAGTATTCCTCTATGTCTTTATGTGTTCTCAGATTTTTTAGTATATAACTGTACATAATAGGTTTTGATTAGTTTTAATCGTTTTGGTTTTGTGTTCTCAGATTTGTTAGTATATAACTGTACATAATAGGTTTTGATTAGTTTTAATCGTTTTGGTTTTATTATGGATTTCTTCCTTGCTCATTTACTATTTTATTGATTTGATTCTCTGCTCTTTTTATTCAGATTGGCCAACATTTTTGGATAACAGTTTGTCAAACTATCTTTTCAAAGAATTAGTTTTTAGGGTTTTTTGATCATTTTTTATAGTTTTTATGATTTCTAGTGTATTTCTCCTCTTTTATTATTTCCTCTTTTACTTTAAAGTTATTAGTTTTATTTTAGGTTTATTTGCTAGCCTCATTTTAAGTTTATTTATTTGTTGGCTTTCTAATTTTCAGAGATGCATGTTAAGCTCATCAGTCTTTTTCTCTACTATGTTAATATGTTTGTAGGGATATGATGTTTTACCTGAACATTGTTTTAGCTGTACACCAGAAAATTTGATATTTTGTTTCATCATCATGTTTAATATAATTATTAGTTATTTCTATGATTTGTTCTTTGATGCATTCATTATTTAGGATTTCATTGTGAAATCTCCATTTGATTTTGTCTTTTATTTGTGGTCCCTGAAATGATTAATATTTTTTATTGCATTCTGGTCTGAAAAAGACATATTTATTATATCTACCTTTTTCACATTTGTCTGTAATATTTCTATGCCCTAATACACATTTTGTAAATGTTCCATGTAGGACAGAGAAATACAAATATTTTTTAGCATTCTTATCTAAAATATGTTATAAGTCTTTTAGCTCTAGTTTCTCTAGAAGTTTGTTCAGTTCTATATTTTCCTTTTGTTTGTCTTTCTATTAGACTTATCCAAAACTGAGAGAGGGCCATGGAAATATCCTGTTACTATTATGTTACTATGTCTCTTCTTGTAGTTCTGTTAATGTTTCCTTTATAAATGCTATGGCATTTGGAG
Organism: Trichosurus vulpecula; assembly: GCF_011100635.1. Lineage (NCBI taxonomy): Eukaryota > Metazoa > Chordata > Mammalia > Diprotodontia > Phalangeridae > Trichosurus > Trichosurus vulpecula. Next base: position 362,845,146 of record NC_050575.1, read on the forward strand.
CATAAAAGTTTAATATCACTATTGAGCTGTTTTCTGTGGTTCCTTTTAGCATAATGTAGTTTCCTGCTCATATTGCTTTTTATGTCTCGAATGTTTGTTTTTGCCTTGTCTAATAACATGATTGCAATTCTTGCTTTTTTGGATTGACTTCATAAATATGTTTCTTGTAAGCAATAGATTGCAGGGTTTTGTTTCTTATCCAATGTCACTCTTCCATTTTACTAGATTCTTAAATCCATTTGCATGCACAATTTTGTGAGTTAGATATATATTTTCCTCCATTTGACGCTAATATTATTTCCCCCCAAGTTAGGATTTTTTTTGCTCTTTTCTCTGTAAACACAGTGTCTCTTCAGTTATTTTGGTATATACCACAGGCATCCTGATTCCCACCAGTTCCCTACTGCTTGCCCTCAGGTTATGCCTGCCCTTATATCCCCAATGCAATACCCACAGTGGCTGTTGTGAATATGCAGGTGAATTCCCAGGTTTGAAACCCCAGATTTGATAGACTTCCTTCATTGAAGATGGAACCAAAACATTTATTCAAACACCACAAAGCCAAATCCATCATAGCCACAAAGAAATATATACACATTATTAATGCAGGGGGCACTGCCACCCTCAAGCTTTCCTCTGTTAGGCCTTCCCACAAACAGACTCCCTTAAGCAAAATCACTCCCACTAGCTGCTCTGTTCTCTCTGCCTGCCTCCTCTTTCTCCAAGCTCCAACTCCCTCTGTCTCTCTCCCAGCTCTGACTCACTCTGTCCCTTCCTGCTCCACCCATTCAGGAAGCTCCTCCTACCACTGGCTCATGTGACTCAGGCTTCCATGTGACCTAGGCTCAAAGCAGGTCACACGGGCCTATTAATGGTTGGGAAAGATCTTCCCATTTTTATTAACATTAAAGCCTTCTGCCTCCCATTTATTACTCCTTTCTCTAGTTTTGCTTATTGATTTATTTTTCCTGCTTGTTTTTGATTTAGTCATTGCTTTCCTTTTTTCCCCATCTTGGCTAAGTAGTCCAATAGAATCCCTCTTCTTCCTCTTGTATTCAATTTGTTTTGTTCATTAATTTTTAAATTTCTGCATCTTTTTCTAAAAAGGATTTCTTTCCCCATTGTCTTCATTATTTATCTTCCATTTCTGTCTATATTAGACTTTTATTCTTTGATTTCTGGCCCTTATACTTATTTAGTCCTTCTTTAGTCTCCATTTCTCATAGAATTAATATATGAAGAAGGCAGAGGCATCTCAGCATGAGTTCCTGTTTGACACAAATCCTAGTTCTGCTACTTACTACATATATGTTCTTAAGGAATTAGATCACTTAATCTGAGTTTTCTCATCTGTAAAATGAGGGGGTTAGACTAAATGATCTCTAAGCTCCCATTCTGCTATAGCTCTATGAATCTATGTCTTCCTGATTCTAAAGTCAACCATTTATCCTGAAAGATTCATACATGCACATACATATGTGTATAAATATACAGACATATATGCTCAAAAATGTACATATGTAGACACATACATGTGTATATAATATATAAAATCATACAAAAATAGTAATCTTCCATTATATATGTGTTTATGTATGTGTATATGTATACATATATACACATACATATGATAGCTATGCAGAAAATGATAAACTTGTTTACAATTGTTTACAATTTATATATATGTATATGTATACACAATTGTTTGCAATTTATATATATGTATACACACATTATATATATATATCTATATATCTATATACACACATTTATATAATGCAATAAAGTAGAAAACCTCCATTATTTCCAGTAGTTTTAAAATTATATATATATACATACATATATATATATATGTGTGTGTGTGTGTGTATGTATTATATATACCTACTAACATAACACAACGGAGGTTTACCATTTTCCTTACAATCTTTTGTTTTGTACATCTAAATTTGGTGCTCTCTCCAAGAAGTTAATATAGATCTCCCAGCTACTAGTATCCTCCATAACTTTGTGTCTATGTTTTAATTTACTTTTCTTGTACACATTTCCTGCCCAATAGAATGTAAGAAAAACCTTACTACTCTCTGGTGGAATCCATTGGTTTGTTGGCCTGAGGTTAATGCCATGTGATATCCAAATTCTATACAAACACCCTAACCCTTCCAAAATTAAAAGACAGCCTGGGCATTTTGTAGATTGAAAGAAGCAGGGGATGGACCCACATGTAAGTGAATGCAATACCAATAGGCTCTCTACATCCTACAACTTGTTCTGGGTGATGGGAATACATACTGCCCCTGCAAGACGCTTACATTCTACAGGGTGAAGCAACATGTACTTGTGTTGGCAATCAAAATGGGCTCTTAGCACTCAGTTCAACCAAGTGCCCTTGAAGAGTTTGGCCTTTGTTTCCTTGATTAGATTGGGAGTCCGTGGTGACCTCCTTGACTCAGGGGAGGGACCAGTTTACATGGGTTTGAGTGGCGTGTTTGGGACATTGGAGGCTTTTAGACCACGTGGGTTTAAGTCGCCTGTTGTAACAATTTCAGGTCACGTGGATGAATCCCATGTGTGACTCACCCTTGACCCTGAAAAATTTATAAAACCAGGGGTTGGCTTTCTCTTTTTTGGAGCGCTTACCCACAGCCATTGTGGCGTGCATGACTCTAGGCCAGCCCTTGTTATGAGCTCCCAGGCCGAACTTAGATGTTAGTAATTATGAATTGTATTTGGTCTGTCTGTGGATGTTTGTAATTTGTTTGTATTTTGCTCTGAAGTTTAGGGTGCTGGATTTTTCCCCTGAACTAAGTGAATGGTATTTGTATGCCCGATTAAAGTAAGCTTGTTAACCCCTTAACGTTGCTTTCCTTGGTAAAGCAGATCAAAAGAACCTGGGCTTTGGCAGCATTCTTGTTATTGGGCTTCTGTTGGTCTTTCATCCCCACAACAGCTTCTAGCTGGATTGTTGCAACAGTAATAAAGGAGAACATAGCAAGCAAGCACCAGCCAGGTCTGGGGAAAGGGTTGGGTGGGACTGGAGGGGGCTGGAAGGGATGAAAAGGCCCCGTGAGAGGATGAGCTTCAACTGAGCCTGGAAGATCGGATCTACGGAAGCTCCATGGGTGGAGACAGGTTTTCGGTGTGGTGTGGGTGTGCGAAGGGTCTGGCACAGGGTATCCTCCCGAAGGGACACTTAATAAGCAGAGCCCCACCAGCGACTGGAAAGGAAACGGCACCGCTTTCCCCAGGCAGCAGCCCTCGTCCTTCCTAGGCATGCGCACAAACCTCCTCAGACCTCCACCTCATTTCCGGAAGTCGGCCCCAGACCCTACTTCCCTCAGGGTAGGGCGGGACCTTCGATAGTAGTTGCCACAGAAACGTCAACACGCACCAAAGTACTGCTTCCTGGGGCTGTGGAGACACTTGAGGGAGAATGGCCGGAAGGAGTGGGAGGAAGTGGCTCTGACGTCTCTTCCGGTTCCTCTCGGCTGTCACTCAGGCAGCCTGGCCTCATGGACTTGCTTTGTGTGTCCTCCGTTCTGGACCCGGGAGCTGGGGCTCCTCCGGCCTTGGGCCCTCCCTCACACCCACAGTTTCCCTGGGCCTCTTCCTGCTCCTGCCGCTCCTGGCTAGCTGAGCTGCCCCCAGGGATCGGGGGTCTGCGCTGAGAGGAGCCAGCTGCCAGGCCCTGCCTCTGAGGTCTTTGTGAGCGCGGGGCCAGGCGATTCCCTTGGCAGGTGCCTGGTCGGGCCCTTTCCTGGGCTAGCCGTTCCCCGCCGGCCCCTCCTCTCGCTGCTCCCCGTCTTTGCGGGAAGGAGAGCTGGGCGCAGTCCGGTGTTCTGCCCCCTGACCGCCCGCCTGCCACGTCCTGGTCAGGCTCCCCTCGGTCCCTGTCCGGGTTTTGGGCTGGAACCGCAAGTGCACCTCGTGTGCCTGGTCCTTGATCCCCCCCCCCGCCCCCAGCCCGGGCCTGGGTTGTTCGTGAGCTCCCTGTGTGCAGGGGAAGTGGGGCGGGAGGGCTGGTTGTGCCCATGGTCTGGAAGGGGCAGGGTAGACTAATGCTTGTCTTGGGTCATCTTTCTTCCCCAGTTCTGCCTTCTGAGCCCTCTGTCCTTCTCCACGAGGGTGGGAATGGCCCCTGTATTCCTGACGGTGCCAGGCTGCAAAGTGAGTTAAGTATGTTCTTGAAGAAATATTTGTTTCTTATCCTTGGTCTGGTACCTAAGAAATGGGGTCTGTCTTGTTTGAGCCAAGCATTAAATCTCTTTGGGCTTTACTTATTTGTCATTGGAGGTGTTGGACTAGATGGTGTACAAGGTCCTTGTCTCTGTTTCTACATCCGTTATTCTATGATCTTAGCCTTAGCAGAAGGTAGAATTAGTAATTAAGTAGTCTAATTCCCTCATTTTAGAGATTTTGAAAAAGCTCTACAGCAGAAGTATAATAATTGTTATTTATGTAACATGGTAAGATTTACAAAATTCTTTCAGACATCTCTTTTGGGCCTTACAACATCCCTGTATATGGGTACTACAAATGCTCTCCTCATTTTACAGGAGAGAAGGGCTAGTAAGAAGTGAGGTTTGGGCCTAGATATTCCTGACTGCCTTTCAGCATTTGATCCACAGTGTCATGCTCCATATCTGAAGTCACACCTCTACAAAGCAGAAGAACTACCATTTTCTTATAGGTCTTCTGACTCCCCTGGCTTTTTTCCTGCTCCATGCCATGATGCCACTCTGGATAACATATATACTCCATAGAGAATGTCCCTTCTTCTTTTCTTCTCAATCCAAAATTCGCTTACTCAAATCTTTTGATTGCTAATTCCTGAGCTGGGTTTTTGTGGGAAAAAAAGCAAATACTGAAATCAGTCTTCTGAGATTACAAAGTACTTTCCTCACAGAAAGTGTAGGTAGTGCAGGCGTTATTTCTCCGTGTGACAGATGGAGAAGCTGATAGAGAGCAATAACTTGCCCAAAATCAGTTAGTTAAGCAATATTCAAATGCTTCAATTTATATCTTAAGTACTCTGTGTATTTAGAGAAGGAAGATAGTATAGAATCTAGTGATTTCTTAATTTTTCCCTTCATATTAATCTTGTCTTTTTTTATGTGAAGTAGTATTAACCTTATTGATTTTTTGTTGTGGGAAAGGCAGGGGAAAAACTGCTGAGGCATAATTATTTGGTCTCCGTTTCTGTGGTTAAGTGTGGCTCAAAGGGTAATTGTAGAGACTAAAATAACTGCAAGGCAATTGTAATAATACAAATCATAGTGTTTGCCTCACATTTATTGTTAAAAGTTCACTCTGTGAAAAAGTCTATCCATGGAATTCTAGTGTTAATCTACAAGATTTCTTCAGCTGTTTGGGGAGCACTTTGGTAGAATGGCTGGTGCTGTACATGGATCCAGGAAGACTTGGGTTCCAGTTCTGCTTCTTAATACTGTCAGTTAATGTCTTTGCTCCTCAGTTTAATCATCTATAAACTGGGAGAAAGTAATACACACAGTATCTGCCTCATAGGGTTTTTGCAACGTTTAAAAGAGATAATTTATATAAGCCAGTTTTCAAAATGAAATACTATACAAACGTAGACTACTTGTGTTAAATGGTAATGAGCCATGTAGGAGATAGCTCTAGTAAGCATGTTTGAATTAGTCTGAAATAGTGCAAAAAGGATAAAATGGCAATAGAGAATGTTATCCAAGGGAAATTACATTTGATTATTAGTGGAGAAAGCTTGGGTTGTTGCTTCTAATTGGAATCACTAATACTGGGACCATGATAACTAATGTTACTTTTGTGTATTGTGAGACTGTTGATAGCAAATTATGAACTGAATACTTGAGATTCAAACGTGGTGACTTATGAGATTATGGATAAGAATGATTGTGGGTATGTGTCTTAGCCTTTCTTAGATTCAATTTTCTAATCTGTAAAATGACAATAAATCCTCTCATTGTCTCAAAGGTTTTTGTAGTAAAAGTACTTCATAAACCAAACACATGCACCATACATGTGAGCTGCTAGAGTTGTTTGCACACAGTAAAAGGTTCATAATTGGTACTCAATATATATTTGACTTTTTGAGTATATATTTGAACCACTTTTTAACATTCCTACCAAATTTTTCACTCCATGAAGGTCCAGCAGGAATTGGTGACATTCAAGGATGTGGCTGTGCACTTCACCCAAGAGGAGTGGGGAAACCTGGACCCTTCCCAGAAGGAGTTATACAAGGATGTGATGCTGGAGAACTATAGGAACCTCGTCTTCCTGGGTAAGGAGAGCTATCTCTTGTGTCTCTGATTCCTTTCATAGTGGAGTCTTTCTTACTTCACTTAGTAAGTGAACATTTTCTACATGATAAACATTTAAGAGTTATTGTTTGACATGCAGAGACTAGTTTGCTAATCCTCTTGTGGCCATCAATGGTTTTGTTCTTTAGTCTCAGGTAAAAGGTCCTTACTGTGTATAGCTTGATGTCGGGTATTTGTTTGTTACCGTTGAAGTTGTAGCCTTCCCCTTCTCTGTCCTTCAGGTCAAAAATTCTCCCCTAAAGTTCCAGTGTAGATGTTTGAGAACAAGAAAGTTTCATCCTTTTAGTGGGAATGAATCAAATGTACTTTTATTTCTGATGGCAAATCCCTGGGGTCTGACCTCCACCTATCTGAGGAAAACAATGCAGATGATACTTCAGAGGTCTTCTGGACCCCCTTTGGGCATCTTTAACATGCCTCTTTACTCCGTATAGTGAATAGGCATAGAATAAGGCCTTTTGTTCTCAATACTTTTCCATTTCCAATAAGCAGGGCTTACAGTTTGGAAACCAGATGTGATTTCCCACTTGGAAGAAGGGGAAGCACCTTGGATGCAGGACAGAGAAGTACCAAGAACCATCACTCCAGGTGAGTCATTGAAAATCAGGCTAACGGATATCTTTGTGAGCCACACTTTAGTTGGTCTTCTAGGGGAAGTATGAGTTTTAGAGTTCTCTTTAAAGGTCTCTGCCTATCTGGAGCAAAGCTGAGCTCTGACAGCAAGAGCTATCAATAAATCATTTTCCTGATATCTGTTGGCAAAGAGTTTCCTTCAGCCCAAAGAGCTTTCTCTTCCATTTTTCCTTAGGGACATTTAATCCCTAACAACCATTTTTTTACCTTAATTCCCTTTTAATCATTCTTTCCTGGTAAATTTTATTTAATTTTTTTTATAAATAAAAACATATTTTCTTTCCTTACCTCCTCACCTCCCCTATGAGGGGTGAGGACAACTCTTGTAGCAAATAGGCATAATCAAGCAAAATAAATTCCCTTATCCATGTCCTAAAAATATATTTTGATCATTCTTTTTTAAATTTAATATTTTTAGTTTTCAATATTGATTTCTACAAGATTTTGAGTTACAAATTTTCTCCCCATTTTAGCCTCCCCCCTACCCTAAGATGGCATAAATTCTGATTGCCCCTTTCCCCAGTCTGCCTTCCCTCTATCACCCCACTCACCACCCCCTCCCCACCCCCCATCCCTTTTCCTCTTTCCCCTTACTTTCTTGTAGGGCAAGATAGATTTCTATGCCCCATTGCCTGTATCTTATTTCTCAGTTGCATGTAAAAACAACTTTTTTTTTGAAACATTTGTTTTTAGAACTTTGAGGTCCAAATTCTCTCTCTTCTTTCCTGCCTACCCACCCTGCTAGAGAAGACAAGCAACATAGTCCACACATGTATCATTATGCAAAACACTGCTATATTAGTCATGTTGTGAAAGACTAACTATATTTCCCTCCATCATATCCTGTCCCCCTTTATTCAGTTTTCTCCCTTGACCCTGTCCCTTTTCAAAAGTGTTTGCTTTTGATTACTTCCTCCCCCTATCTGCCCTCCCTTCTATCATAACCCCTCTCTTATCCCCTTGCTCACTACTTTCCTATAGGGTAAGATACCCAATTGAGTGTGTATGTTATTGCCTCCTTAAGTCAAATCCAGTGAGAGCAAGATTCACTCATTCCCTTTCCCCTGCCCCCTTTTCCCTTCCATTATAGCTGCCTTATCTTGCCACTTTTATTTGAGATAATTTACCTCATTCTATCTCTGCCTTTCTCCTTCTCCCAATATATTCCTCTCTCACCCCTTAATTTTATTTTATTTTTTAGATATCATCCCTTCATATTCAATTCACCCCATGCCCTCTGTCTATATATATATATATATATGTATGTATGTGTATATATATATATATATATATATATATATATATATATATGTATGTATGTATGTATGTATGTATATTTCCTTCAGCTACCCTAATACTGAGAAAGGTCTCATGAGTTACAAATATCATCATTCCATGTAGGAATGTAAACAAAATAGTTCAACTTTAGTAATTCTCTTATGATTTCTCTTTCCTGTTCACCTTTTCATGCTTCTCTTGATTCTTGTATTTGAAAGTTAAATTTTCTGTTCAGCTCTGGGCTTTTCATTAATAATGTTTGAAAGTCCTCTATGTCATTGAAAGTCCATATGTTGTCCTGAAGTATTATATTCAGTTTTGCTGGGTAGGTGATTCTTGGTTTTAATCCTAGCTCCTTTGACCTCCAGAATATCATATTCCGAGCCCTTCTGTTCCTTAATTTAGAAGCTGCTAGATCTTGTGTTATCCTGATTGTGTTTTCACAGTACTCAAATTGTTTCTTTCTGGCTGCTTGCAGTATTTTGTCCTTGACCTGAGAACTCTGGAATTTGGCTACAAAATTCCTAGGAGTTCTCTTTTTGGGATCTTTTTCAAGAAGTGATTGGTGGATTTTTTCAATTTCTATTTTACCCTCTGGTTCTAGAATATCAGGGCAGTTTTCCTTGACAATTTCTTGAAAGATGATATCTAGGCTCTTTTTTTGATTATGGCTTTCAGGTAGTCCAATAATTTTTAAATTACCTCTCTTGGATCTATTCTCCAGGTCAGTGGTTTTTCCAATAAAATATTTCACATTGCCTTCCATTTTTTCATTCTTTTGGTTTTGTTTTATAATTTCTTGATTTCTCATAAAGTCATTAACTTCCACTTGCTCCATTCTAATTTTTAAGGTGATATTTTCTTCAGTGGTCTTTTGGACTTCCTTTTTCCATTTGGCTAATTCTGCCTTTCAAGGCATTCTTCTCCTCATTGGCTTCTTGGAGCTCTTTTGCCATTTGGGTTAGTCTATTTTTTAAGGTGTTATTTTCTTCAGTATTTTTTTGGGTCTCCTTTAGCAAGTCATTGACTTGTTTTTCATGGTTTTCTTGCATCTCTCTCATTTCTGTTCCCAATTTTTCCTCTACTTTTCTTGGTTTTCCAAATCCTTTTTGAGCTCTTCCATGGCCTGAGACTAGTTCTCGTTTTTCTTGGAGGCTTTTGATGTAGGCTCTTTGACTTTGTTGACTTCTTCTGGCTGTATGTTTTGGTCTTTTTTGTCACCAAAGAAAGATTCTTTAGTCTGGGTCCTTTTACATTGCTTGTTCTTTTTCCCAGCCAATTACTTGGCTTTTGAGCTTTTTGTTAGGGTATGACTGCTTTCAGCGTGGAGAGTGCTTTGTCCCAAGCTTCATGTGTTTTGTGCCACTGTTTTCAGAGCTGCTTCTGTTCTGAGGTGGTATGATGCTCCTCTCCTGGCCTGTGCTCTGGTCTGTAAGTGCAGGCACTTCTTTCTGCCATGCAGCCACCAGGAGGACTCCCTCTCCACAGCCACCACAAAGCTCTGCCACACCAGCACTCCTCCTCCCAGGCCCGCAACCCAGATCCAAACAGGGCAAAGCATGAGAACCTTGCCTCAGTGCCAGCATAGCAATATCTGCACTCCCTCTCTGATCAGCCTCTTGATTCCCCCCACTGTCTGGGCCTGGGGCCAGAAGCAACTGCTACCGCCACTGCTGCTGTTGTTGCTGCTGCTGCTGCAGCCACCTTCATCACCCTGGGGCTGCTGCCAGACCTTGCACTTCCCTCACCCAGATCCAGAAGTTTTCCCACTGACTTGCTCCATTGTCTTTGGTGTTTGCAGGTTGAGAAGTCTGGTAACTGCCACAGTTCAGGCCCTAAGGCCTGCTCTTCCGTGTCTACTCTGGTCTGCTTAGTCCTGGCAGGGCCCACATTGGGCTGCACTCCACTCCCACCTTGGTGCGATAGACCCTTCCCAGCAACTGTCCAGGCTGGCTTGGGCTGGTGACTTGTTTCCCTTTGTTATTTTTTGGTTTTGTAGCTCTTGAATTTTTTTAGAGTCATTTTTTACAGGTGTTTGGAGGGATTTGGAGGAGAGCTTAAGTGAATCCCTGTTCCCAAGCTGCCATCTTCCCTCTGCCCCCTTGATCGTTCTTTTTTAAAAATATGTTTACTAACTTGGGAACAGCTAAGTGGCTCAGTGGATAGAGCACTGGGCCTAAAATTGGAAAGTCCTGAGTTCAAATCCAGCCTTAGACACTAGCTTTGTGACCCTGGGCAAGTCACTTAACCTCTTTGCCTTAAGCCACTGGAGAAGGAAATGGTCAACCACTCCAGTATCTTTGCCAAGAAAACCCTGTGGACAGCATTGGCATGCCCTGGACCATGGGTCATGAAGAGTCAGTCACAAAGTGTCAGATATGACTGAACAACAACAATACCAACTTGAACACATAGATATAACACTTATTAAGTGTTTACTGTGTATTAGATACTTTTTAAAGTTCTGAGGATACAAATTCAATTTAAAAAGCAGTCACGCTTTTTAAAGAGTTTCCATTTTAATGGAGGGAAGAAAATACAGAAGGGGGAGCTGACAAGCATGAAGCAGAGAGGGATAGGTTATGTGGGTAGGATATGGGGAGTAGTGGCAGCTAGCAATAGAATTAGCATAGCCTAGACACTTCAGAAATGTAGTCTTCGCTAGAGACTAATGATTCAGGAAAGAGGGCCTCCAGTGTGGGAAGGCTGTCAGAGAAGGAGTGGAGAAGATAAAACAATAACAAAAACACCTCATTTTCTGACACATCCCTTTCTCATTTTTCTTCTTAACATTTTTTAGAATTGTGTTCTGTTTTTTTAATATAACTTTCTTTTCAGTGTATATTCTCAAATTGCTTTCTTTGATCTACTTTACTAGGGACTAGGCTTTACATTTTTGTATCATTAAGGGATGGCAATTACAATGGTATAATAATAATAATAATAATAATAATAATAATAATAATAATCCATTTTTAATTAATTCACAATCTGTTTAGCCATTCCCCAAGAATTAGAAGCATGGGTCTTTCGTGGTCATATTTTTGTTATAAATAAAATTGGGAGAGAGGGAAAGCAGGAGAGAGGGGGAGAGAGAGAAAGAGAAAGAGAGACAGAGGGAGGGAAGGAGAGAGAAAGAGAGAAATTGAGATTATTTTTGTAATATTCAGATGTGTTTGAAAAAATATATAGATTATTGGTGCACATGGTATATGTATGGTATATAATATGACTTGCTGCTATCTCTGTTTCTATTCAGTGTTTCCTTGAGTTTTTACTGAGTAATGATTCTCTTTCACAGTGTTCTATAATCTTAGATTTGAGGCACCTCAAAATCAACATGTCCAAAATGGAACCACTCATATTTCTCCCAAAATTTACCCCCCTCCAGACTTCCCAAGTCTATTCATGCGATCCAGTCATCTAACTTTTTAACCTCAGGGTCATCCTTGACTTTTCTTTCTCCTTCAGCCCTTTTATCCAGTCAGTTATCAAGTGTTACTGGTCCTATTTCTGCAGAATCTTTCTTATCTCTCCTTTTTTCCCTACTCACACAATTGTACCTTACCCTAGAACTTTATCACTTTTTGTCTCCTAATTTGTTTCTCTACAAGATATTGTGCTATCTAATCTGTTTTCCATGCTGCTGCCAAATTGATATTCCTAACATTTTTTGTATATGCCCCCTTCTCTTCTGGCAGTGCTATCACCCTGGTGCAGGTCTTTATCACTTCATGCCTAGATTATTGTGGTATTCTGCTACTCTATCCCCTGTCTCCTTCCTCATGTCTATCCCCACTTTATTCCCTCTCCCACTCAGTTGTCAAATTGATCTTCCTAAGGTCCAGATCCAACCTTACCACCCCCGGTCATTAAAGTCCAGTGACTCCCTATTTTCTCCAGGATCAAATATAAAATCTTTTGTTTTGGATTTTAAAGTCCTTCACAACCTAACCCTTTTCTGCCTTTCTAATCATAAACTTTTTTCTTTTCCACATATTCCATGATCCAGCTACACGGGCCAACTTGCTGTTCCTCACAAATAATGTGCCATTTCTTGATTGAGTGTTTTTGCTGCCTCTCCTCGATACCTGGAATTACCTCCTCCTTTCCATCTGGCTTCCCTTCCTTCAAGTCTCAGCTAAAGTCTCACTTTCTGCAAAGAGCTTTGGTCATTCTTTAATCTTAGTACCTTCCCTCTGAGATTATCTCCAATTTATCCTGTCTATAGCTTGTTTGTACACAGGTGTTTGCTTGCATGGTTATCCATCATTAGACTATGAACTATTTGAAGACAGGGACTATTTCTGCTTTTCTTTATATCTGTCACTTAGCACACTGGCACATCATAGGTGCTTAATGAATGCTTGTTTACTTGACTCGATTTTCTCAAGAATTTGCCATATCATCCCCCTCCCTTGACCTTACTAAAGAATCTTCAGTGACCCCTTATTAAAGAATTTCCAAGTGAGAATGGAACTCGTTGGCCGTCCAGTCTAACCCATAATCATAAAAAAAAATTACCATTACAGTGCATCTGATATGGTCATCTAGCCTTTTCTGGAAGACCTGCATCAAGGACAAATCCACTACCTTGTGAATCAACTTGCTTCACTTTTGTATTGCTTCCGTTTTTAGGATATTTTTCTTACATTATCTCTAGGGTAAAATAGAAACTGGCAATTAAATCTTCCTACAATCTAATTTCCACCTGCTTTTTAAAACTTGATTCAGTACTCATTGGATTGTATATTTAGAGCTGAAGGAAATCTTATGGGCCATCTAGTCCAACCTGCTCATTTTACAGATAAGAAAACTGAGATCTAGAGAGATTAAGTCAGTTGCCCAAGGTCATATACCTACTAAATCAGAGGTAAGATCTGAACCTAGTCCTTTGACTTCAAATCTATTTGTTTTTCGCTATATCATATTGCCCACTTTTTCTGTCTCTGTATCTTTCCATTTTTTCACTCTTCTTAGAACACTTGGCTTACTGCAAATTACAGTTCAAATACCACCTCTTTTATGGTACCCTTTGTGATTCATTCCAAGCGTTAGCACTCACCCTCTTTAATCATTTTGCATTATTTTGGTTTATACTTTGTATTTTTTACTGTCTTCCACCCCTACACCCAAACGTAAACCAGCTTTTTCACATTGCGGGTTCCAGTTGGATGCAGGTGAATCATGACATGTCTAAAGTAGTCTGTTTATATTTCCTATATCAAATTTTTGAGACCTAAATATAGTGCTACACAAATTGAGTTGGAGCAGTTTTGATACCCTTTCTATTTTAATTACTTTAATGTCCTTTTTACTATATTTAATAGATCAAGAACCATGGTTTTGTTATTTTTGGTTCTTTAAATAATTTTCCACATAATTTTACATATTATGTATAACAATGATAAAATATGCACTTTTATTTTTGGCTAGGGAAAATTTGTCTCCAGTTAATGCAGTATAGTCAAACCAGCAGTAGTATTGATCATTATCACAGGTATTTGAAAGGTTTTTGTTTTTTTTTTTTACAGTTTTACTTTTTTTTTCCCATAAATAGAATGTTTTGCCAGCAGTATGTTGTGGCTACAATCATAGAATATATTTTCTGTATCTACTACTTTACTGATGGTGTAAGATCATAGATCATAGATTTAAAACTAGAAAGATCCTTAGAAGCTATCTAATGTAACCCCCTCATTTTAGAGAGTAACTGAGATGTCTGAGACAGGTTTTGAAGCCAGGTCTTTTTAACTCCAGAAGCAGTGTTTTTTCCATTGTAACTACAGCATGAAATTAATTACCTTGCTTAATATTGTTCTCTCCTATTACTTTAACTCTTCTGGTCTTATGTTGAATGATAGGGAGAAAAGGAAGTCCTCATTTCTATATCCTTAAATATATTCAGAAAACTTCTGGTGTTTATTATAATTAATGTTCCATCCTGATTTTAAATATTTATTTATAATATTAAAATTTTCTATTTTAGGCTCTTTCTTGCTTTCTATATTGAAATACAATTTAAATATGCATATTTGCAAAAAATATTTAATGATATTTTGTTTTTTTCTCAGCTGCCTTTTGCAATTTATCTTCTCCTCTTTCACAGAGAATCATAACTTAGAGTAAAAACATTTTTTAAAAAAACAACTCAGGAAACTGTAACAACATATTTAAAAATCTGAAATTTTTTTCAATATTCCAGACCCACTGTCTTCCAGCTATGGGGAGTGGGAGGAGGGGTCCCCTATGGAAGGGTGGAGGAGAGATTGTTTCTTATATTTTTATTTTGAGGCCAAGCTTGGTCATTGTAATTTCATGGCCTCCATTTTTTTTATTACTTTGCTATTGTGTTTTACATTTCCATTTGATTTATTGTGTATTTTTTCCTATTTTAGCTTACTTAGTGTTAGTTCATATGTCTTTACATTCTTTCAGGCAAATTCATATGGAAGAAGCCAGTAGTAAGGAGACATTGAAGATGAGACAGAGACAGAGACAGAGACAGAGAGAGAGAGAGAGAAAGAGAGAGAGAGAGAGAGATGATTGTGGGGGCAATCTGTTTGATAAAAAGAGAGGAAATGGAATCAAGGGAATGTATAGAGGGATTGATTTTTAACCTTAGATGAGCTATTTAATTTCTCATTCACCCTGACAAAAATTAAGCCTTCAAGTTACATTTTCTATATGAGGATTTTACCTCCTTAATGAAAACTATGAAATTAATCTGTTCTCTTCACCTCAAAAAGTTTCATTCTGATCACATTGTAGGGATTCAACCATGAACAGTGAATGTCTCCATTTGTTTAAATCTTAATTTAATTCTCTTAAAAATGTATTATATCTATGTTTATATAAGTCTTCTCTGTGTTCGATTCTCTCAGATCATATTTTTTATAGTAATTTTCAGTAATATGTCTGTTTTATCTTTTTCTTCTGGTTTTGTTAGTAGTATACAGGCAATGTTGTATACACTTACATAGGTTTATTTTACACTTTGCTATTTTACTGATACTATAGGATCATTGATCTAAAGCTGGAAGGGACCACAGAGATGACTAGTCCAACTCCTTCCTTCATTTTGTAGGGTAGGAAGTTGAGATACACAGAGGTTAAAGTAACTTGCCCAAGTTGACACTAGGTGGTAATTACCAGAGGTAGGTTCTGAACCCTGGTCTAACTCCAGAGCCAGCCTTCTTCCCTTTTTACAATGTACAGTTAATCATCTTTATTAATTTCTTTCTCTTGTCTTCTTGCATGATATTGAAGAAAGGAGGGAATCTTGGTTTTATCTCTGAACTTACTAAGATTCTAGTGTTTGTCCATTACAAAGAATGTCTCTCCTCTTAGTTGCAAATAAATACTTTCTTTTCTCATTTTAAAGAGTGTCACTTTCATGCCTAATTTTTACTACATGTATACTTTGAACATTTTATAAATGCTTAAAGGTTTGAAAAATTGTATTGATATTTTGTTTTTGCATTAGCTATTTTTTCCTATTTATACCACTGTGGCCCTCAGAAAGCTATATCTTAAAGAATTTGTTAAAATCAGTAAAACTAAACACATCAAAAATCTGAAATATAATGCTATATTTCAAACCTGTACAAAGAATGGAAGAAGCACTTTCTTGTATTTTTCCTTTGGTCACATGCTTGGTTGGTATACTTTCATGGTATTCATTTTTTAAAAATAATTTTGTTGTTGTATTTTCCATTTACATTGTTAGATGTACTATATATTGTTTCTTGTTTTGTCTTCACTTTTTTCAGTTCATATGCCTTTCCATGCTTGTCTGTATTAAGCAAATTCAGTATTCTCTTAAAAGTTGAAAAAGAATACACGCTGTTGGGGCAGCTAGGTGGCACAGTGAGTAGAGCACTGACACTGGAGTCAGGAGAACCTGAGTTCAAATCTGGCCTCAGACACTTGACACACTTACTATCTGTGTGACCTTGGGCAAGTCACTTAATTGCCAATTGCCTTGCCTCCCCCCCCAAAAAAAGAAGATACCCTGTAAACTGCTTTTATAAAAAAAAAACAACAAAAAACCCACTATAGTCCCAATATTTAAACCAGAAAAAGATAAAGGAAAAGAAGGCAACTGTGTACATATATCATTAATAAATATTAAAATAAAAAAATTTATATCATGGCCAAAAAGACCACAATAATATCTAAAAAATTACTCACTATGATAAAGTTGAAATTTGTACCAAGGATGCAAAGATGGTTCACCTTCAGGAACACAATATAATTAATTGTATTGAAAACTAAAACATCCAAAGCACAATTATAATTAATAGATATAGATGAAACTCTTGACAAAGCACAATGTCTGTTTATGCTAAAACAGAACAAAAACAAAAACCCCACAACCTAGAGGAATCAAGTGAACTTTTTAAGTAGAAGTATAGAAAAACTTCCTTGAGAGATAAACCAAAGAACCACAGTATGTCTCATATGTCTTATGCTTCATTTTGTAAAGCCTTTTGCAGGTACACTCTTCAGTTACTCCTGAACACCTGATTTGAAGAGTTTCCTTTCTTATTCATCAATGCAAACTGGTTTGGCTGAAGTAACCTAACAAAGTACCATAATGTTAAGCTACCTTTCAATAAAACTACTGAAATACAAAAAAAAAATTCCAGAAGTATATGTGTATATGTCTAAAGCCACAACTAGCAATATATGCAATGTAGAAACCCTTAAACGTTCCCAGTACATCTGTATGTAAAGCTAGGGTGCCCCTTTCCTACTCTTACTTGATTTAGTTCTGTAAATGCTAGTGATAGAAATAATGAAATGATGCTTTACATAGAAAATACCAGAGAATAAAAAAAAAAAACCTTATTGAGACAAGTAACAATTTCAGGGAAAGACCAGGTTACAAAATAAACTCACAGAATCAATAGCACTTCTATATAGCAATAATAAAACCCATGTGTTGTTGATAGTAAGATGAGAGAAAGATCTCATTCATTCATAATAACTACAAAATGTATAAAATATATGAGAATTAGTCTACCAAGGCAGACTTGGGATCTATACTCTTTAAAGAAATGACTGCTTTAAAATAATTGAAGTATATTCAGTGCTCAAAGCTTGATGTGGCAATATAATAAAAAAGAAAATACTTAAATGAATTCATATATTTAGTAATCTTGCTAATTAAACTATCAAGAGGTTGCCTTATTTTTTGTTGTTGTTCAGTCATTTTTCAGTTGTGTCTGACTCTTTGTGACCCCTTTTCAGATTTTTTTGGCAAAGATGCCAGAGGATTTTGCCATTTCCTTCTGCAGGTCATCTTACAGGTGAGGAACTGAGGCAAACAAGATTAAGTGATTCACCCAGGGTCACTCAGCTAGTAAGTGTGTGAGGCTGGATTTGAACTCAGAAAGATGAGTCTTCCTGACTCCAGGTCTAGCGCTGTCTCCACTGTGCCACCTAGCTGCCCCATGTTGCTTTATAAAGTTAGACAAAAATCAGAAATTTTTTAAAGGAACGAAAGTTCCAAAATCCATAGGGATTTTTTTAAAGGAGGAATGAAAAGGGAAGGAATGGGAAGATAGCATTTTCATCACCTCTTATGCTATAAAGCAGTAGTCAAGAAAATCATTTAGTATTTGTTAAAAATTACAGAAGCATTTTGGTGGAAAAGACTAGGTAAGGATGGATCAGGAACATCGGTTCTCAAAAATCTAGTGTTAGATAAGCCTAAAAATAAAAATTACTTGGGAAAGAACTCACAATTTAACAACTTGAAAACCTGGAAGTAATTGAGCTGGAATTAGTTTTAGACCAACATCATACACAATACTACAGTAAGTTCAAAATGGATATACAACCTTACTGTTACAGATCATACTTTAAAACAAAATTTAAAAGCATTAGACCAAGTATCTCTCACAGTGGTGACTGGGAATGAAAACCTAAGCAAGCAACAGATAGGGCAGTCCAAAACTAAACAACAGAGCATTTCAACTACATGAAATTGAAAAATATTAACATCACTAATCATAGCAGTTAGGATAAGAAGGGATACTATTATGTAGGAAAAACAACTGCATTTTATAGCTCTCATAATGGCATGTTCTCTAAGGTATGTAGGGAAACTAAACAAATGCCTTCCCTCAAAGGTCGAATGGTTAAGGGATATAAAAAAAACTCTTCTCAAAAGACTTATAGAGTACTATGAACAGTATCAGATATTTCTTCAAAACTCTAATACCATAATAAATGCAAATCAAAAGAACTTATGCACAGAAAATATGTAAAAGATAGAGATCTTAACCCAAAGGGAAATTGAGTAAGCAATAATTGAACTTCCAAAGGCATTATAAAACTGTAAGAGCAATCCTCCTGGTCCTGATCATTTTAGGAGTGTGTGCTTAAGTATTTCAAAGCAATGTGTACCTTTTGTAAGTAAGTATGTTTCCAGTGGTAGGGAAAGAAAGGCATCATGCTAAATTTCTTTTACCAGACACATAAGGTCTTTATACCAATTCTAGAATGAGATAAAGTAAAGAAAGAATTAAAGATAAATATCCTGATGAATATCAATACAAAAATATTATTAATAATTGAACAAAAATCTATAGTATATAAAAAAATAAATGTAGACAATTTTTCATGGTGAATAAGTCAGAAGACAGGGTTTATTCCACATTCAGATTTAACAGGGAATATTTACATTTTTACTTCTTCCAGATTGGGAAACTAGGCCTGAAACCAAGGAGCCAACTCATGAAAAACTGAGAAAGACTTTTTCCCATATTTCTAAATTGGAAGAGTCTTGGGAATATTATGTGGGATTGGAAGGACTACAGCAGAACCATGAGGAGATACATTCTAGGCAAGTAAAAAAAAACAATCAAAGGAAAACTCCCAACATATGGTAGAATTTTCTGGCTAAGTCTTATCCATTTACTTTAGTTGGTGTCCATATATGAAAATATCTCCATAAATAAAATATGCATTAATTGGATTTAATACATTATTCAGACCTAAGGAAATAAAAATCAGGGAATATAAAATGCATTCAGTTTATAATTCCTATCTTTTCAATAGCTTAGAAACCTATTGGGTAGAAACTTTATGAATGTAATGCGTATAAGTAAACCTACAACCACAATTCATCAATTATTTCTCATCACAGAATTCCTACTGGAGAAAATCTCCATAAAACTCATGAATATATAGAGGCCATCTGGAGTACACACCTTGTTGAATGTCAGACAATTCATAGTAGAAAAAAGCCTTATGAAGATAATGATTATGGGAAAATCTTTCATTCCAGCTCATTCCTTACCCAACACCAGACCCTGCATACTGGAGAGAGGCCTAATGAATCTGGAAAGGCCTTCTGCCGGTACTCACAATCTACTCAATATGAAAGATTTCATACTGGAGAGAAGCCTTATGAATATCATGTATGTCCAATAGAATTCTCCTGTAGCCAGTACCTTAACAACCATCAGAAAATTCATAATATAGAGAAGCCTTATGATTGTAACTATTGTGGGAGGGCCTTCCGTTGGAGATCACAATTAACTGCACATCAGAGAATTCATACTGGAGAGAAACCTTATGAATGTAATTATTGTGGGAAGGCCTTCTGTAGGCGATCACAGTTAACTGTCCATCAGAGAATTCATACTGGAGAGAAGCCTTATAAGTGTAATGAGTGTGGGAAGGGATTCCGCCATAGTGCAGAGCTAAATCTACATCAGAGAATTCATGCTGCAGAGAAGGCTTACAAATGTAACAGTTATTTGAAGGACTACAGTCAAAATTCAGACTTTATGCTACATCAGAGAATTCATACTGGAGAGAATCCTTATGAATGTAACTATTGTGGGAAGGCCTTCCATCAGAGTTCACAGTTAACTCGGCATCAGAGAATTCATACTGGAGAAAAGCCTTATGAGTGTAATTATTGTGGGAAGGCCTTCCGCCAGAGTTCACATTTAACTCGACATCAGAGAATTCATACTGGAGAAAAGCCTTACAAGTGTAAGGACTGTGGAAAGGGCTTTCACCAACGCTCAGAGTTAATCCCTCATCAGAGAATTCATACTGGAGAGAAGCCTTATGAATGTAACTATTGTGGGAAGGCCTTCCACCGGAGTTCACAACTGACTCGACATCAAAGAATTCATACTGGAGAGAAGCCTTATAAGTGTAACTATTGTGGAAAGGCTTTCCACCAGAGTTCACAGTTAACTCTTCATCAAAGAATTCATACAGGGGAGAAGCCTTACAAATGTAAAGATTGTGAGAAGGCCTTCCATCGTAGTTCAGAATTAACTCTACATCAAAGAATTCATACTGGAGAAAAGCCTTATAAATGTAAGGATTGTGGGAAGGCTTACAATCGGAATTCAGAGTTAACTTTACATCAAAGAATTCATACTGGAGAGAAGCCTTATGAATGTAAACACTGTGCAAAAACCTTCCGCCAAAGTTCACATTTAAATCGACATCAGAGAATTCATACGGGAGAGAAACCTTATAAATGTAACTATTGTGGAAAAGCCTTCCGCAACAAAGAACATCTTATTATACATCAGAGACTTCATACTGGAGCCTTATGAATGTCATGAATGTGGGAAAATTTTCCACAAGAGTCTACAATTAATTCTACATCAGAGAATTCATACTGGAGAGAAACAATAAACATACTGATTGTGAGAAGACCACACCTCGAGTTCATGGTTAACCTAACATCAGAGAATCCTATAGAGAAGAAACATCAAAGAACTCATTCATCAGGCCTTCCACAGGAGTTAACATTTAACTAGACAACAGAAAAGTCATACTGGACAGAAGACTTATGAAGATCATTATTGTGGGAAGTCCTTTCATATCAAAATATACTTTACAGAGATGCCACACTGGGGAAGAACCTTTTAAATGAATGTGGAAAAATCTTCCATGAGACTTCAGAATTAACATTAAATAAATTCATACTGAAGAGAAGCCTTGAAATGTAATGATTGTAGAAAGGCCTACAACTGGACTTCAGAATTAATAGACATCAGAGAATTAATACTAGAAATAAGATTTATAAATCTAAGTATTCTGGAAAGACCTTATCAAAGAACCTCTTACTCTACATCAGAGACTTCAGTTGAGGGAGAAACCTTATAAATGTAATGAATGAGGAAAAGTCTTCCCCAGGAGCTCATAACTAACTGTGTATCAAATAACTCACAACAGTTGTAACAATTGCAAGATAACCTATAGCAGGGATTCATTCAACATTAGAAGATTTATTCTGGAAAGAGGGCAGCTATTCAAGGAAGGCCTGTATTAAAGTACAACTTGGACCAAGATGTCATACTAAAGAATAGCCTTATAAATGTCATGAATATGGGAAGACCTTCCACTGGTTCTCACAGTGGATTATATTATGAATAAAAGTAAAGCAGCACCTTAAAGTGTATTTATTGGATAAAGTTCATTTTGTTGGAATTAATGGCTTACTGAACTTCAAAGAATTCATACTGGAGAGAAATTCTATGAGCATAATGATTTGTGGAAAAGTCTTTTGGCTGGCTCAACATCAGATTTCCTACAGGAGAGAAAACTTAGGAATGTGGAAACACTTTCCTGCATAGCACATCATAGAATATTAGGGAATTCATGCTAGGGAGAAGCCTTTTGAATTTAATGATTGCAGGAAGGTTTTACATTGGTCTTTCATACCTTAATCAAAATCAGAAGACATAATTGAGAGAATCCTAATAACTGCTATGAATATGGAAAGAATTTCTGCTGGACCTCAGTTTATTCAATATCAGAGCTGAAGTAATATTTTATAATTGAAATTTAACAGTGGAAAGACATTCCCCAACAACACATATCTTAGCAAGCATCAGAAGTCTCACCCTCAAGAGAAGCCTCATGAATGTAATATAATGATGGGAGGAAAGCCTTCCATGAAAGTAGAACCCTTATTCAACATTGAAGCTCTTAGGAGAAAACCTTCATGAAGATAGAACCTTGTGAATATAATTACCTTCAGAAAGCTTTCACTTTTCTCAGTTGAGCTAAGTCATGACAAAATTGGGTTTAACAAGAAGAAATGTTTAGAGGAGGGCATTATGGGGGACAGTCTCATGTCTGAGGGAAAGCAAGTAGGGACAGTGTGATAAGATCAGTATCTACTAGGATTTTTGTTCTCAAGTAGGTTAAGCTAGTTCTTTTCCTAAAAGGTAAGGAAAGTGTCCCTAAGACTTGATTAGCCCAGGGAGCTAAGGCTCACGTAGTCCAGTTAATTGAAGTAGCTTCCTGCTGGCCTCAAACCATGTTGAAGAGGCTTTCTCTTCAGCGAATGGCATTAAAAAGCCCATTCATGTTGATTCTGGCTCTTCAGACTCCCAAGGCCACTGTAGTTATCACATCCTTGTCTGTTGACCTGGCTCATTTCCATAAGGAGATGAGGAATGCCCAAACAATTGCTGCATTCTTATTAACTATCCTTAATTAACTAAAGCTAATTAAACATCCTTTTATTAACTGTTGAATGACCTATGAATATCTCATTTCATTCCAGTATTGGAGTTTTGCTACCTACCAGCTTGAATCCAGCTCACCTCATAGCATCTAGCATAGTCAGTAGTAAAATGAGTACAGGAAAAGGCTTACAGGGAAGGTACATTCATTACCAGGTCTGTCCTTCCGTAATTATTTTGAACTGCCTTAGAGAATTTGAGAAGCCAGCAGAAAGTTGCATGTGAACTGGCCTAGCACATTGCACTGAAAGAGACAAGAGTTTCCTGTTTTTAAAAACTGCAATGAGACAAGCAGCTGCTGAAGTTACCAATAAATAGTACAAGAGGAAAAAGTGATACTGTTGAGGTCAGGGACAGGCCTTAGGAAGGAACTTACAGGCAAATGATGAGAAGTGTGGTTTTTGGCCAAGAAGTTTTACTGGAATATATGCTATGTCCTCCTGAAATCAGTGTTGTATGACTTGAGAATGGAAGTGAGAATGAAACTTGAAAATTGGAGGTTAAAAAATCATGGACTTCTCCTCTTACTCTTGCTTCAAAAAAAAAAATTTATTCCATAGAGAGAATGTAGGGTGGGAGGACATTCACCACCAAGAAATGAGGAAGGTTGCACAAGAAGCTTAAATAGCAACCTGATGAGATGCTAGAGTGAGGGTGTAATTCATTAGGGCAGTTTGGGTATCCACATTAGTCCTATGAGTTTGGCAAGTTGAAAGAAGATTTACTTTTCCTGAGCCAGTTAAGTCAGTAGTTACAGATAGAGACTTCCCTTTGTCCCTTTTTAGGTAGCTTAGCTGGGGAGTAATGCATAACTGACCCCATAAAAGTGAATTCCCATTGTAGCCAGTTCCCTCACATTGCGGGGAAAGTAGGAGGAGGTCCTAAGTGAAAGGGGTGTGGTAAATTCGTTCTATGTGCCTCCCTCCATTAACTTGCCATGCTCTATGATCATGAGTTGGGGCACTTAGGTCCTACCTTGAAGTGGGTGTATTCCTCCAAATGATATCATGATATCCAAATGATATTATGCTTTAGCAGTAGGTCTCCCTACCCACAATCATCAAGATGGAAATCAGTAGACAGAATTTGACTGGGATGTCAGGAAAATGGCCAGGAGACATAACTGCTGTCATTGCAAATAGGTGCTCTGAGAATGGGGAAGGAGGAACAAAGCCTATCTTTTCGCTAGGTAAATAGAGTGTGATGAGTTATATTCTCTCTCGGATCTGTGAGTGTGGTTCCTAAAGGAGTTGATAGGTAAGCAAATGATTGTTAGCCTTTGGGGATGCTGGTAAAACTGAAATATAACAGAGGGGCAGTTAAGGCCCTTTAACCCCATCTGAACCTGATGAATCTCTGAAAGTCCCAATCCATTTGGATACAAGGAGCTGTTGGACAGTGGCAACCACATTAGTCATACCAAGGAAGACCCAGAGGTCTACCTTGAGTTTCCACTGATAGACCACCTATAGGAAGAAATATCAAGCTCTTAGGAAGCGGCATCTATACTGGCCCTTTTGGTTATCATGGGTAGGGCCAAATGGAAACTCTTGCAGTTGCACTCTAGCATCTCATGTCATTAACACCAAATATTGCCCCCCTTTACTGGAGGGTGGGACGGAGAGGGATAGTGAAAAAGATTTCCTCTCCAATGATGGAGATGAAGGAAGCTAGATTATTTTGTTTTACCAATAACCCTGTGTAACTCATGAGGAAGGCAGATGGCACCTGGTGGTTTGTAGTGGACAATAGGGAGCTCAACAAAATTGTCAGGTTCATTTCACTGTAACTGTTCCTGAACTGCCAATGCGGTAGGCCAGGCAGCCTAAGTAAAGTACTCTTTAAACCTTAAGACATTTAGCTTGCTATCAATACTAAGCTGGCTTATTGGCTTTTTGGGGACTTCCCCCAACCCTATACCCTAATGTTCTTCCTTTACTGAATTACCTGCAAGTTCACCTCTTTCAAATGGGACCCAGACCAAACTTCTGCCCTGAAAGACCTAAAGCAGCCTATATAGCAGCCCCTTCCCTAGACTCTTAGGATTCTGTGGGTACCCATGCTTTTGGAAGTCCCTGTTCTTCAAGATCTGGTTAAGTGGGCTTTGGCATCACCTTTTGGGTGATGAGAATATTTGAAAGCTCTACTACTTTTGAAAAGTTGCTTGCCTGGGCCCTAGTTGCTATTGAATAGGTGCTCAGAGTCATATCATCACTCTGGTCATAGAGTTGTGTTATCTTGAGTTGGGTGATGTAAAAAGACCCTTCTTACAAGATGGGTAAAGCGTAAAAAGCTGGTATCATTAAACCAGAATGTTATATTAAAAATTGCTCTTGTGTGGGTTCTATGTATATTAATGCACTTCAAAAACAGGATGTGGCCTCTGGATCCTTGAGAGCAAATCTAGAAGGCCCCCACTTCTGTGGATCTAACTCCTGAGCAATTATTTTGCCTGTTTTACCTATGGCTAGTCCTTCCTAAAAGCAAGGCATATGTAGCTGGATTTCACTGGCCCTAGGGAATGGGCATCCTATCAAGTCCTCATGGCTTGAGCTACAGGTAGCATGGTTGGTAGGGTAAAGAGTATTGAGGTCAGATAAGATCATCATATACACTGATTCCTGGGTGGTGGCCCTGGGTCTGGCTAAGTGGGTATGGTCTTGGAAAAAATGGGACAATTAAAGGACTTCCCCCAGGAAATCCTCAGGAACTATGAAGGAATTTTTGATTGTGGGGTGTATTAATACTGATAAGGAATATATGCCTTCTGATGAAGCAGGCAAGGAAATTGAAGCCATAATGAGAATAACAGACATTGGGGAATGATTCTATTGCCAATCTGGATGTAGGGCCATTATGCTATATTGTGCTGGCTGAGGAATCATTTAATCCTCCTAAAGATAAGGCAATTGTTCTTACACAACTCCTCTCCTTAGGCCAATATCCATTACTTTTATCCTGTCCCCAACTAGCAAACTGGCTCTTACCCCATCTCAGAGCAAGAAGTTTGTCTCTGACTGACAAGATTGGCACCTCCCAGAAGCCATGCCCATCATGATTCAGTGTCAGCCTAAGATGGGAGAAGGCTTTCTGGTTCAGCATTTTCTAGGATCCAGCCTTCATAAATATATCCAATTAGGACAGGGTGCTTTTGGACATAATTCAGACTGACCAGTTCTTCTGTTCTTCCTTTTTGCTGGCACAGGGTTGCCCCAAGTCTTTGAGGTCCTTGTCTCCTCAGAGGGCTCCACATACCCTAGGGAAGTAGCTCATGTCCCTCTCAATTGGTAGTTCTTCTTTCCTCTTGGATGGTTTGGATGATGTATAAGAAAGGGCTTGGAGAACTAAAGGGTGGGGGGCAGCTAGGTGGTGCAGTGAGTAGAGTACTGGCCCTGGAGTCAGGAGGACCTGAGTTCAAATCCAGTCTCAGACACTTGACACACTAGCTATGTGACTTTGGGCAAGTCACTTAACTTCAACTGCCCTGCCTTCCCCCTTCCAAAAAAGAAAAATAAAGGAGAAGTAAAGGATGGTGTTCTTGAGAGATGCCTTGCTTTTTGGACAGCACAGAATAGGTGAATCAGTTGCCATATAACTATTATAAATGTGTAATGTAACCCAGAAGAAAGGGGGTCCTTTAACTGATAACAGTGGCAAATCTGAGATTCTGGTTGAAGGTGGCTACTCTTTACTCAACACTTTTGAAGAAGAGGCTAGCCTCTTAGTAGAAGTCTCTAAAGAGGCAAAATTTTGGTATTTCTCCAATGTGCCTCCTAAAGAAGAGGGTATCATGGATGGTGGCCCATGGAAGAGAAGGACATAGTGATACAGGACAAATATCAACACTGGTACTAGGACAGGCTGAATATAAGTGACCTCTTAATTACCTTATTGCAGTTGATCCTGAAATGTATTTTTTTAAAAATTATGTATTTATTTTTAGTTTTCAATATTCACCTTTATAAGATTTTGAGTTCTAAACTTTCCCCCCTCCCATTCCTCCCCACTCCCCAAGATGGCATGAAATCTGATACAGGCTATACATCTATAATCATATTAAACATATTCCACATTAGTCATATTGTAAAGAAGAATCAGAACCAAAGGGGAAAACCACGAGAAATAAAAAACAAAAGAAAATAGTATGCTTCAATCTGCATTCAGACTCCATAATTCACTGTGGATGTGGACTGCATTTTCTATCATGAGTCTTTTGGAATTGTCTTAGATCACTGAATTGCTAAGAAGAGCTAAGTCTATCAAAGTTGGTCAACAAACAATGTTGCTGTTACTATGTGCAATGTTCTGGTTCTGCTCACTTCATTCAGCATCAGTTCATGTAATTCTTTCCAGGTTTTTCTGAAATCTGCCTTCTCATCATTTCTTATGGAACATTAGTATTCCATTACATTCGCATACCACAGCTTGTTCAACCATTCCCCAATTGATGGACATCGCCTCCATTTCTAATTCTTTGCCACCATAAAAAGAGCTTCTATAAATATTTTTGGAAAGTAGATCCTTTTCCCATTTTTATGACCCTTAGGGATAAATACTTAGAAATAGTATTGTTGAATCAAAGGGTATGCATGGTTTTATAGCCCTTCGGGCATAGTTTCAAATTGCTCTCCAAAATGGCTGAATCACTTCACAACTCCACCAACAATGCATTAGTATTAGAATTTCCCCACATCTTCTCCAACATTTATCATTTTCCTATTTTGTCATGTTAGCCAATCTGATAGGTGTGATGTGCTACCTCATATTTTTTAATGTTTTAATTTGCATTTCTCTAATCAGTAGTGATTTAGAACATTTTTTCATATAACTCTAGATAACTTTAATTTCTTCCTCTGAAAACTGCCTGTTCATATCCTTTGACCATTTGTCAATTGGGAAATGGCTTGTATTCTTGTAAATTTGACTTGATTATATATTTTAGAAATGAGACTTTTATCAGAGACACAGGCTGTAAAAATTGTTTCCTAGCTTTCTGCTTCCCTTTTAATCTTGGTTGCAGTGGCTTTGTTTGTGCAAAACCTTTAAAATTTGATGTCATCAAAATTATCCATTTTGCTTTTCATAATGTTCTCTGTCTCTTGTTTGGTCATAAATTCTTCCCTTCTCCAAAGATCTGACAGGTAAACTATTCCTTGCTCTCCTTATTTGCTTATAGTACCACCCTTTATGTCTAAATCATGTACCCATTTTGACCTTATCTTGGTATACGGTGTAAGATGTTGGCCTGTGCCGAGTTTCTACCATACTGTTTTCCAGTTTTCCCAACAGTTTTTGTCAAATAGTGAGTGAGTTCTTATCCCAGAATCTGAAGTCTTTGGGTTTATCAAACAGATTACTAGAGTCATTTACTACTGTGTCTTGTGTACCTAACCTATTTCACTGATCCATTCAGTTTCTTAGGCCAGTATTAAGTAGTTTTGATACTCGCTGCTTTATAATACAGTTTTAGATCTGGTACAGCTTGAAATGTGATTTTTTTTTTTAAAGTGACTTTCAGAGGTATCATCTGTGCAATGGCCATGATGTTCCTGGTGCTTCTTTTTTGCTCATTGTCATAATATTAGTATTATAAATATGAATCCTTAGTATTTGTAAAAATGAAACCATGCAAATTAACAAACAACATAAATTAAATGTTTTGTTGTTCTTATTATCCCCTTTCAGGAATTTCTGAAGCTGTGCTATCATTAACTTTGTATTGCAGTTTGATACCTCACTGATTGTCCATTTTCAGTGTCTGTCCTAGGTGGTTGTCTATCTCATTTTGTATCACAGCCTGGAAAATATTCTTTGTCCACTTAGTTTTTCTCATTTGGATAACTAGACTAAAATCTCCTGTGATTATGTGTCTTATTTAGAAGTCTCTGGATTGTTCTGAGACTTGACATAATATAAAAAGAGGAGCATCTGAGGGACCTTGCTATCTATGAGAATTCATATGTGTTTTATACATATATGTGTATATATGTCCATGTATACGCACACACACATACACACACACACATATATATATATATATATATATATATATATATATAAAAATATATGTTTGGGGTTGCATTTAGTGCCTGCATAATTCTTGTTTTGCTGCTCTTGGCTCTGTATCATTTTGTATAAGTTTTTTTGTATTTCTCACTATTGATGATACAATTATATTACATTAATATATCATAAGGAGGTCTCAATATTGTGGTATAGGAAGGGACTTTTTTTTCCCTTTTTATTAGTTTTGGGATAGTGCCCTCATAATGGAGATATTGAATTGAAATCTATGATCAGTGTTGTGACTCATATATTCCCATATTATTCCCTAAATGTATGAAAGTCTGCAATCTCACCAATGATTTAATAAAGTATCTATTTCCCCACAGCCTTTATATATTTGAATTTTATAATAATTGATGATATTTTTTATTTTCTAATGAAAGTAAGTAAAAAGGAAGGAAAGTTAGACTGTCTTTATTTGCCTATCTCTGGCTATTTCATTCTTTAATAACTGCCTTCTCATATTCTTTGATACTTGCTCTATTGGGATGTATGTGATGTTACTCTTAGGATGATAGCTGTTCTTTAGTAAATATGAATTTTAGGACTTTATCCAATATTTTTCTGCAAATACCTTTTCTCAATCTATATTATCTTTTGATTACTGAGCTTTTGCTTTCTAGTTTAGAAAATATATCTTTATGCAATTAAAAATCAAACTTTCTTAACTTTTTTCAAACTTTACATTGGCATGAATATCATTTTTATCAGTTTTCTGAACATTCAACCTTTATCCCTCACTTTTCAGGATAGGAATTTTCTGAGTATTGCCCATTCTCATAATCTCTTCTCTCTCTTTCTCTCTCTCTCTTTTACTGTAACAATGTTGTTCAATTCATTATTCCCCTTCATTTTCCCCCTTTAACCCTGGTTCTGTTATTGAGTAGTTAGAGTCGTATACAGTACTATTACTGCTTTTTATCATACTGTGCTGAATCCATTGAAATTTGAAACTGAGAGAAGTTGCCACTAAAGTGCTTTTTTTTAAGTACCCTCTGAAGGGGGGAAGCAGGGAACAACCATCTCTGTAAAGGAAAAAAAAAAAGCTTCAACACCACCTCAGCATGAAGAAATCCCCTGAGGGACTTAAGCAAAACAGTAGTAGACTATGGTGCTAAGGATTCAAACAAACAAACAAAATAAACACCCAGTACACTAAGGAAAAGTCTGAAGGAATAAAAGACTCTGCTCAGGGTAACATCTGATTAAAAAAAAAAAAAGACTGGAAGAAAAGAACCTTAACATCTTTCCTCCTTCTCAAGAAAAAGGCCTCTCCTGCCAGAGGGCATCTTCAAACTTAAAAGGATTAAAGAAAAATTCTCTCCTCATGCAAAGGAAAGGACTTCAACTAAGGCTGATGTCAAGAGAGAATTTAGGTATTCATTGTGAAGGAAAAGGCCTGAAGGAAAGCTCTTAAACTTGATTTGATCACCAGAGTATGAAAGACCTAGATCTCAACATCCTGGGACCTCAGCAACAAAAATAAATAACCAAAAATGACCAAGGCACAAACCCAGAAGAGGAGACTAACTTAAGAACACTTATAATAAAAACTTAAAAGAAAAAAGTTAGCACACGACAATTAGAATTATTCAAAGAAACAAATGATTCTAGAGCTTAAGAAAGAAATAGGAATAGGGAGAAATGAATTGGGGGAAAAATGATCAACAGCTTCACAGAAAAGGTATAAAATCTTATCTTCTAACAAACTCCCTAAAAATCAGAATGGACCAGATGGAAATTAATGTCTTCAGGAGACAGCAATAGTTCTTAAAGTAAAAAGAGAGAGAAACAACAGACTTGGAAAACAAATGAAAGAAAAATAACCACAGAACCTGAAATCTGTAACCAAAAAGGAGAACCTAGATCTCATATTTCAAGAAATCATTAAATAAAATTGCCAGGTATAGTAAATACCAGTCATTCCAAAATGAAAACTCCCAGGAAAGTCGTTGACAAATCCAGAGCTTCCAGACAAAAGAAAAATTACTTCAGTCTACCAGAAAGAATTCAAGTATCGAGGAAGCATAATAAAGATTACGTAAGACTTAGCCATCTCTTTAAAAGAGTGGAGAAAATGGAATGAGATACTCTAAAAGGCAGAAGACAAAGCTTTACATCCAAGAATAATTTACTGGTAAAATTGGCCATAATCCTATAAGGGAAAAAATGAATCTTGAAATGAAATAAAAGATCCCCAGATATTCCTGATAAAAAAAAAAACCAAGCTGAAAAGAAACTTTGAAATATGAATTTGGAAGTTAAAAAAAAAAAACAAAAGGTATCTACAAATATACAATCAAAAGTGACTTTATAAGGAGGAATAGTTTATATTTTAATGGAGAGGAGGTAATATTAATAGGTTTCTTTTAGAATCCTTATGTCAAAAGGGCCCAGAGGTGGTAGTCAGTTGAGACAGATGACCTGTAAATAGTGTTCTTATGTTTTGAAGACATAAAAAAGGGAAGGGGAGAATACATTAAGGAAAAATGGGGGGAAATGATGATAGAACATGTTGATATAATTAGAATGTGCAAGTAGAACTTTAAGCAAACATGGGAAGAATGACATTATTTGAACTTCACTTCATTTAATTGATCAAAAGAGAACAGAACACACAAAGAATTTGGTATAGAAATACATTTAACTCAACAGGGATACAGATATGAGCAATAACAGGGAAAGGGGAAATACAAGGAGGATAGGTTCATGAAGATTTTAGTCTGAAGCAAAACAGACTTGAAGAGGGGATATTGAAGAGAAAGTTTGAAGGGGAGAGAAGGGTAGTCTGAAATCATCAGCATAGGTAAGATAATTGAACCCATAATAGCTGATGAGATCATCAAGTGAAATTATATATAAGGAAAAGCAAAGGGGACCCAGGAGAGAGCCTTGGAATACTATCATTATAAGTGGCTGAGAAAGGAATTCACTATTTGACCAAAACTGCTGCGAAAACTGGAAAGCAGTCTGGAAGAAACTAGGTAAAAACCAATTATGTCACACCATATACCAAGACAAGTTCCAAATAGGTATATGATTTAAACATAATGGGTGACCTAATAAACAAATTAGAGGTGCCTGGAAGAACTTACCTGTCAGACCTATGGATATGGGAAGAATTTATGATGAAACAAGAGATAGTAAGGTTGACAGGAGATATAATGGACAATTTTAATTACATAAAATTAAAAATTTTGTTCACAAGCAAAACTAATTCAGAATTAGTTAGAATTAATTAGAATTGGAAGAGAAGCAGGAAATGGGAGAAAATCTGCAGCAAGTTTCTCTGATTAAGGTCTCATTTCTAAAGTATATGGGGAACTGAATCAAATTTATAAGACTAAGAGCCAAATGATAAATGGTCAAAGAATATGAATTAGTTTTCAGAGGAAGGAATCTAAACTATCAAATAGCTTTATAAAAAATGTTCTAAATCACAAATTGAGAAATATAAATTAGACAACTTTGGGTTACCACTTCATACCCATCAGGTTGGCCGAGTTGACAAAAAAGGAAAATAACAAATACTGGAGGGGCTGTAGGAAAATAGGTACATTAATGGAGTGCTAATGGAACTGTGAACTGGTCCAGCCATTCTGGAAAGGAATTTGGAATTATGCCCCAAAAGCTATTAACCCAGCAATACTGCTACTGTATACGTCAAAGAGATTTAAGAAAGAGGAAGAGGATGTATATGTACAAAAATATTTTTAGCAGCTCTTTTTGTGGTGGCAAATAATGGGAAATTGAAGGATGTTAATTGGGAAGTGGCTAAACAAGTTCTAGTATGTGAACATAATGCTGTTGCTATAAGAAATTGTGAAAGGTATGAAACTTGGGAAAATATATATATGAACTGATACAAAGTGAAATGAACAGAAATAGGAGAACCTTCTCCTTTAGCATACCCCAGAAAAAAGAAGTCAAGGGGACTAAGGTCCCTTAATATTCCAAATATTTCAAAATATGCATTTTTGCCTGTGCTCAGATTTTAGGGACACCCTGTATTCATCATTCCTTATAGCATAGTAATATTCCATCATATTCACATATACTGCAGTTTGTTTGGTCCTTCCCTAATTGATGGGCATCTTCTTTATTTCCAATTCTTTAGTATAAAAATGCTGCTATAAATATGTGGGTGTATATAGAGACTTTCTTCTTATCAATGACCTCTTTGGGGTTTATTCCTAGTCATCATTCAGTCAAGAAGCATTTATTAAGCACTTAACATATGCCAGACACAGTACTAAGTGCTGAAGATAAAAAGAAAAGACAAAAGACAGCCCCTGCTCTCAAGGAGCTCACAGTCTAATGGGGAACACAACATGAAAAAAAAAACTATAAAAACTGGATAAAGGAGATCATCAATAGAGGGAAGGAATTAACATAAAGGGAGTTCAGAAATGGCTTCTTGTAAAAGATAACAATATACTTGGACTAGAAAGAATCAAGAGAATCAAGGAGGTGAAAATGAGGAAGGAGAGTATTTGAGATATGGGCAACAGCCAGTGAAAATGTCCAGAGTCTGGAGATAGTTTGTTTTGTATGAGGAATGCCAGTGTCTTGGGATTCACAATATATTGTTTGTCCTTCCTTCTGGAAGGGCACCATGACATCAGAGAGGGAGTAAGGTATAAGAGGACTAGAAAGGTAGAAGTTATAAGGCAGATTTTATATTTGATCTGGGAGCCACCAGAGGTTTTTTATTTTTTTGGAGGGGGGAGGACAGGGCAATTAGGGTTAAGTGACTTGGCCAAGGTCACACAGCTAGTAAGTGTGTTAGGTGTCTGAGGCCAAATTTGAACTCAGGTCCTCCTGACTCCAGGGCTGGTGTTCTACTCACTGCACCACCTAGCTGCCCAGGGCCACCAGAGTTTATTGAATGAGGCAAGGGTTGACATGATCAGATATATACTTTAGGAAAATTAATTTGACAGCTAAGTAGAGTATGAATTAGAGTAGGGAGGGATTTAAGGCAGGGAAATGAAATAGCAGGTTAATCTGATAGTTCAGGCATGAGGTAGTAAGGGCCCATACAAGGAGCAGTGTCAGAGTAGATAAGGGGTCATGTATGACAGATGTGAGGGTAAAATGGATGAGCCCTGACAACAGTTTGCCTGTGGGGAAGAGTGAAGATTCAAGGATGACACCTAGGTTGTGAGCCGGGTGACTGGGAGGATGGTAGGGCCCTTGACAGTAATAGGGAAGTTTAGAAGTGGGGAGAGTTTGGGAGGAAAGATGAATCCAATTTGTGACATTTTGAGTTTAGCATGTCTACGGGACATTTAGCTTGCAGTGTCCAATAAGCAGTTGGAGATGTGACTCAGAAAGTAAGAAGGGAGGTTAGGATTGGATAAGTAGATTCAAGAATCATCAGCATAAGAACATACTATTTGTTCTCCTATTCTTAGGTTGTTTTGTTCTGTTTCTTCTTTCAAGTTGTTCCTCCCATTAGTTCTAATTCTTCTTTACATCATGACTAATGTGAAAATATATTATATATGAATATATAAGTAGAGCCTATATCAGATTGCATGCCATCTTGAAGGTGGAGGGAGGAATTTAAAACTCAAAATCTTATGGAGGTGAACGTTGAAACTAAAAGTAGGTTAATGATTTAAAAAAATCATTAGCATAGATGATAATTGAAATCAAGGGAGCTGATGAGATTACCAAGTGAAATAACAGAGGGAGAAGAAAAAAGGGACGAAGACAGAGTCCTAGGGGACTCTCACTTTTATCAGGAATAATGGCTGAAGAGCCACAAAGCAGCTGTCAGGCAGAAAGGAGACAAACCAGGATAATAGTGGGTGAATCCAGAGCGTTTTATTGTTGCTGAGACCCAAACCAAGATCAGAAACTTGCAGAACCCAGGCCAGAGGGACAAGGCTCAAAATGTGTCCTGGTTCAGATCACTATGGGAGCACTGAAAGTTTACAGGTTCCCCAATCTGAGGTGTTCCTGAGAGCCTGGAAAAATGCAATACTCAATACTTCAAGAACACAGCAATGAGACCAACCTAAAACCTCCCTCCAGAAGTGTGCAGAGCATGACCTTATTAACATCAAGCCTGAAGTCAGAAATTAGGCTGGAAAACTGAATAAACCAAAAAGAATCCCATCACAAAATGCAATTGGAGTGAGGGGATACCCAAGACACAAACTCAGAAGAAGAGAATGACTCCAAAACATCTACAAGCAAAAACTCAGAGAAAAATACAGTTTGGGCACAATTCAAAAATTCCTGGAAGAGATGAGACAAGAGTTTTAAAATGTTTTTTTTTTAATAAATGAAAGAATGTTAGAGGAAAATTGGAAAAGAAATGAGAGCTATGGGAGAATTGGAAAGAAAATTAATAGTTCAGAACAAGAGATACAAAACTTTATCCAAGAAAGTAATTCCTCCAAAATTATAATGAAACAAATATAAACCAATGGCTCTAAGAAATATTAAAACAAAGCCAAAAAGACTGAAAAATGGAAGACTACTGTATTTCACTGCATAAATCGTTGTGGATTTTATGCCAATTTTTTTTTATTTTTGCAGAAAAGCAGGGTGCAACCATTATGTGAAGCTTTTTTTTTTAAGCACTCTAACAATTTTATTAAACAAGTGCAGCATTACGGAATTTCAGTCTAGTCAAAGCCACAGGGCTCACCTTAATATGGAAGAAAGGCTTCCATAAATCAGTTTATGGAAGCTTCTTCCAGATCAAATAGCATGGTGGGAGGGGGGAGGGCCACATTCTGCCCCATGGCAAGTTGTTGGGAGGGGGGAGGGCTGATGGGAATGCTCACTATAATGTAAGGTCCAGTACAGAGCAAAACGGAGGCTTGATGACAAATTTTTCTAGCTTCTTCCAACTCTAGCAGTACCATCAATGACCAGGATTCCCATAGCCTTAATGGAGGAGAGCTAGGGATTTTCATACAAGGAGGGGCCTGGCAACTGACAGATTGCCATTAGAGTAGTTGAGTCAAAGCTGGCTCCCTTGACAGCTTTCCGTATAGATGATGCTCAAAATCTGGCACCTCCTAAAGTGACAGGTGTCATAGAGTTAACATAAAAATATTTCCATTCTCCATTGCTTGAGTCACGCATTGTCACATGATGGAAGTTTTGAGAAGGGACTTTCAAAATGAGGAAGTTGAAACACATCTCCAGTTTGTAGATTCTGTTCATGTTTCAATGGTTTGGGGCCTCAAAGGTGTAACAGCTACAGTTGCCTGCAGAAGATGAACCCGGTCACCATGAAGATTCCTGATGACTTGGCAGGCTGCTCAGTCAGAACTGGTCAAATGAACTGGCCACAGCTGCTCAGCCTTCACAACTCTGTTTTTTTGGAAAGGAAAAATATGGTAGCCACCATCCATACCATATGTCTCCTCTTGGCCAGAGGGAGCACTGTATTGGGATCAGAGGAACTTCTGAAAGGAAAACTTTGAATTCACTTCCGAGCATCTGGAGCCAAAGGATGGAGTATCTGGTTCCTGTAACAGCCAGGAGGCCAGTGTCACTGGATTGAAGAAACGTGCTGGGGTGTAAGATGCAAGAAGGTTGGACACTGAAGCATTAACAGCATTATTGGGTACCCTTCCTTGAGGTATTATACAGCCTGACTATAATATAGGGAGCCAGATTCCACTTTCAGCTGGCAACCAAATCAAACACCTATATGAAGCTTTTAAAATTTTTTTGCCAGTATTACTTAAAAATAATTTATTACCAAACTGTCTTTGGTGCAAGATTAGGATGTATGGAATACTTGCAAATATACGTTAAAGTTAAATATTGACAATGCCTGTGTGCTGAGAATTCTAGGCTTGTGGCTCACAGTGTGCAAGAGATAAATGTGTATCCATATGCCACTGGTTCTGTTGCTGTTCTGTTCACCTTTTAAGTGGTGTGATGAACAGAATTATTCCATATGATGATTATGCAATGAAAGGTTAAAAACCAGTTTTTGGACTGGAAAAAAAAAACCCAAACAGGATGTGATGATTATGCGGTGGCAACAATTGTGTGGTGAAATACGGTATCTCATAGTAAAAACTGACCTGGAAAACAGCAAGGAGAGATAATTTAAGAATCACTGGATCACCTGAAAGCTATGTCCCAAAAATGATCTTTGACATAGTATTTCAAGAAATCATAAAACTGTACAGATCTCTTAGAACCAGAAGGGAGTATAAATAGAAAGAATCCACCAGTCACCTCCTTAAAGATATCCTAAAATGAAAATTCCCAGGGGCACAATAGCAAAATTCAGAGTTTCTGGGCCAAAGAAAAAGTCCTGCAATCAATCAGAAAGAACTAAAATACAAAGGAGCTAGAGATAAGATCACATAGGAATTAACAGCCAGCACTATGAAGAAACAGAGCTTGAAGTGTGATATTCCAGAAGGCAAAGGATATAGACTTTTAGAGTCAAGAATATTTTATCCAGGAAAACTGAAAGTAATCATACAGGTGAAAAAATGAATTTTTAACGAAATAAAGGACTTCCTATCATTCCTGTTGAAAATACCAGAGCTACATGAAAACTTTGTCTTTCCATCACAGAAATCATGAGAAATATAAAAAGGTAAACACAAACAAAAAATCATGAGGGACTAAGGGTTTTAAACAGTTTACATTCTAATATGGGGAGATGATACATGTGTTTCCTCTGAACCATATTATCATTAGGGGGTCATAGGAGTATAATTATTGGGAAAGCCAGTAAGTAATTCTGTTATGGCTTGATTTTAGGGGTAGCTGGGTGGCAGAGTGGATAGAGCACTGGGCGGCACAGTATAGATAGAGCATTGGTCTTGTAGTCAGGAAGAACTGAGTTCAAATCTAGCAGCACTTACTAGTTGTGTGATCCTGGGCAAGTAACTTACCTTTGGTCTACTTCAGTTTCCCCAGCTGTAAAATGGGGTTAATAATAGTACCTACTTCTCAGAGTTGTTGCGAGGATAAAATGAGATAATATTTGTAACACATTTAGCTCAATGACTATCAAATAGTAAGAAATCTTATCAGCTCCTATGGTTTCAATTATTATCTCTGTGCAGATGACTCTGAGATGAGGTCCACCACTAACCTCTCTTCTGACCTCTAATCTCATATCTCTAACTGCCAAATAGATAGGTCACATTGGATGTCTAGTAAGTATTTTACATTCAACATGTCTAAGATGTAACTCGTTTTCCCCCAAAACCTTCTCCTCTTCCTAACCTTTCTACTACAATTAAAGGTACGATTGTTCCAGTCACTCAGGCTCTCAACATAGGTGTCAACTTGGACTTTGCTCATTCTCACCCCCATATCCAGTCAGTAGTGAAGTCTTACCTTAGTAATATCTCTCATATACTCACCATTCTCTCCTCTAACACTACAACCACTTGGGTAATGATGACCCTTATCACTTTTTTCCTGGACTATTGTAATTGCCTGATAGTTGGTCTCCTTGCCTTATCTCTTCATTCCAATCTATCCTCCATACTGTCAAACTGATCTTTCTAAGGCCTAAACCATTCTTAAATCTGACCTTATCCTTCTATTCAATAACCTTATTACTTCATAAAATTCTCTGGCTTTTGAAGTCCTATGAAAGTCTGTCATTATGAAACCTGGGCCCTTCCTATCCTAGTCTTTTTTATACTGTACTCTCCTTCTCATAATGTGATCCAGTGAAATTGGCATCCCTGCTATTTCTCACACACAAGACTCCATCTCCCAATTTCCATGTGTTTTCAATGGGCTGTACCTCATGCTCTCCCTCATCATATCTGCCTGGCTTTCCTGGTTTCTTTCAAGTTTGAACTTAAGGCCCATCTTCTGAAAGAAGCCTTTTCTAGTACAAAAGATGCCCCTGTGCCTTCCCTCAGACTAATCATAATTTCTCATATATATGTATATATATATACATATATGTGTATGTGTATATATGTATATGCATACATGCACATATATATCTGTGTATGTATATATATGTATATATAATTGTTTACATGTTGTCATCCCCATTAGATTGTGAGTACCTTGAAAGCAGAGTCCATTTTTTTGCCGTTCTATCCCCAGCACTAAACAGTGTCTGGCACACTGTTGCTTAATAAATGTTACTTGAATTAGTGACCGACAGCTATGGAGAGGGAAAGAATTTTTGACAAAACAAGAGATGGATGGAATCAGATGAGATAAAACGGACAATTTTCTTCATGACATTCAAATTTTTTTTAATTGTAGTTAGAAATATTTAACTGGGGAAAATCTTTGTGGCTAATTCTTTGATAAAGAATCTAATATCGAAGGTATATAGGAAATTGACCGAAATATAATAGAGGCACCACGAAGTACTGAATCGAGAGCTCACCTTGATAGCACATAGACCTGGGTTCATGTCTTACCTTTGACACACAGTAACTTAAGAAAGTTGAGTAAGCAGCATCTTATTTTTCTCATCTGTAAAATGGGGGTGATAGTGCCTTCCTCCCAGGATTGTTGTGAGGATAAAATGAGATAATACTTATAAAACATTTTGCAAAATACTAGCTATTGTTATTATCAGAAGAAATTCTAACAATTACAAAGAAGTAAGATACTAATGAAACAGATTTAGCTGAAGGATTTTAAGTGCTGGGGTAGAACTTTTTAAAGAGAAGAAAGGGAACAGAGATTTGAAGGAATGAAAACACAAACAGCATTTAAGAACTGAGCCTGACACTTAATATGCACCCAGAATTTAATCCTACCTAGCTCTTGTTATTTCTGTTGTTTTAGCACAGACCTGCACAACTTGGCAGTAGGTAGGGGCCAAAATTAGAATAGGCTAAACTTTTTTGGGCCACAGATATGTTAGACTAGAGACAGACTGATGATGGTTGGTTGCTGTGGGTCATGTAACAAACCGAAGAATGCACAATGGCAAACCTACATTGTTTGTGGGCTGCCCGAAATCCTTTGGTGGGGCTGCAAGTGTCCTGCAGGCTGTATGTTGTACAGGCCTGAGTTAACTGAACATCTGCAATTACTGTAAGTCCTTCCTGCTACTGGTGAAAGGCTTCTAGTAAGGTTGTTTTTTCTTTTTGAACCAGCCCACAGAGTTAAGAGACATCCCTAGACCTTCTACACCCCAAGCACTATGCTCTGACAGTCACTGGAAGTCTTCTTTTTTAAACCTCCAGCTAATTTTGAATCAGAGGGACCTGCCCTCTTATCAACAGTGTTTCAGTGCAATCACATGAATCAGGACACAATTTTTAAAGACTAATTGTTCTGTATGGAAGCATATGTAACAACAATATTACTAGCAGCTGCTGTGGAGGTATAAGACCAACAACACCAGCACACAGGAGGGCTGCTAGCATGGGTTCTTTGATTTGATTTTCTAGGGAAAGCAACTTTTAGGGGTTTACAATCTCACTTTAAATATACTTAGTTCAGGGGGAAAAGTCAGCACCCTGAACTTCAGAGCAAATACAAACAGAAATTACAAACAGAGAAAATAATACAAATCAACAGAAAGGCTTCTGTCTGACCATAGCAATACATGCATAGTTACCAGAAAGAGAAGCACCAAAATCTGGGTTTTCAAAGCCAGGGGGTTCACAACCATGTGACTCAAACTCATGTGACTTAGGCTTTCTTGTGACTTAAGCAGGTCATCAAAGATTCTTGATTCAATCAAAGACTCAGTCAAAGGCACTTGATTACCTTGGTGCTGAGAAGAACTAGAACTCCAAAAGAAAAAAGAGCAAAACAAAAAGTCCCACTTTGCTTGATATAACACCATATTGGTAAGCAGTGGGTTATTATATTCTCTAATTCCAAAAAGTTATGCAAAACCCCACATGGAAGAGACTGGGAAGGTTGCTGCTAGGAGAGTTGTGATGAAATGTGATGGGGTGTCTGGTAGAAACTATGAAGAATATATAGGTATTTTATAGCTGCCAGTCTGCTAAATACTTGGTGAATAGCAGTCCCTTTGATTTGATTCAATTGTGGAACCAGAAATGGGGGCTTATCCTCATACTTAATCTTAGACATTCATCCTCTTTGATGGCTCTCAGTGTATACCTCTTCTTGGTTTGACTCCTTTGCTAACAAATCTCTTATGAACTGTTTTGTGGGATTTACCTTTTATAACAGATATATTTTTCCCCAGTCTTTCCATTTTGTGCTAATATTTCTTGCTCTTTCATGAAGTCACTGATATCCATTTTGTCTCTTTTCATTTTCAGGGAATCTCT
The DNA here is from genome assembly GCF_011100635.1 of Trichosurus vulpecula. Lineage (NCBI taxonomy): Eukaryota > Metazoa > Chordata > Mammalia > Diprotodontia > Phalangeridae > Trichosurus > Trichosurus vulpecula. The sequence goes on from NC_050575.1 coordinate 362,886,207, forward strand.
TACTTTTCAGTCAGTTGATAAACATATTAAGTAGCTACTATGTGCCAAGCACTTTGCTGAGCACCAGGGACACAAATAAGAAAACAGTCCCTGACTTCAAAGAGTTTACAGTCTAACAAAGAAAGACAATACACAAAAGAAAGATGAAAAGGGGGAGGAGGATGGATAGGTGTTGCAACAATTTGGCCAGCAGCTGCTGTGGGGGTGAAAAACCAACACAAGCCCAACAACAAGAATGCTGCAAGCCCAAGTTCTTTTGATCTGCTTTAATAAGGAAAGCAACATTAAGGGGTTAACTATCTTACTTTAATCCAACATACAAATATCATTCACTCAGCTCAGGGGGAAAAGCCAGCACCCTGAGCCTAAGAGCAAATACAAACAGAGCAAATGAACTCAAATCAACAGACAGATTTCTGTCTGGCAAAATCACAACATATAGTTACTAGAGAAGCATCAACATCAAAGCCGGGGAGCTAATAACAACGGCTGGTGTAGAGTCAGGCACCACTCCTGCTGTGGATCAGAGCTCCAAAAGAGAAAGCCAACCTCTGCGTTTATATATCTTGTTCAGGGTCAAAGGTGAGTCACACATGCGACTGACCCACGTGACCTAAAATCATCACAAAAATGGGACTTAAACCCATTTGGTCTAAAAGCCTCTAATGTTTCAAACGTCACTCAAATCCATGTAAACTAGGCTTTTCCTTGAGGCAAGGAGGTCATCAAGGCCTCCTAATTTAATCAAGGAAACAAAGGCTAAACTCTTCAAGGGCAGTTGGTTGAATTAGTGCTAAGGGCCCATCTTGATCCCCAGTACAATGGGGAAGGAAGTACCCAGTACAGGAGCATGCTGGATTGTAGTCCAAGGAATGCAGTTGGTGGGAAATGATAAATTTGCTGATTTGTGAACCTTCTTTAAAATGGAGACTGTGAGAGTTTCTAGCTCTGCCCCCCAGAGGGCCAGAGGGTACTGAAGAGGTATAAGTAATGATGACTGTGCATTAGCATATAAAACTAAATCAGTCTCTCAGAATGATTAGTTTACTGGTGAAAGTCTCCTGGGAGCATAATGTGCTAAGTCAAGGCTCTACTCCAGCTGTGCTTTTAGAAGGAGGGGTTGGCCCTGCTTGGTTGCTCTGAAAATCAGAATGGATCAAAATGGAAAAACAAGAGTACAGAACAAACTTAACTTATATGATATTAGAGTGGAGGGGGACCATTGATTCTATCACAACCCATCCTTCAGAATACAAGGAAGTGAGGCAATAGTTTCTTATATACTGTGTCCTGAATCATTTGGTTTATTCCCTTTCACTTTAGTCCACAAAATTTGATCAAGCTAGACCCTGCATTTTATTAGGTTTGATTGCCCATCCTTTGCCCTTCTGGTGGACAGGCATCATATAATGTCATCAGTATAGTAGTAGATATTAATGCTCTCAGGAAGAGAAGCCTTTTTCCGATCTCTTCTCACTAGAAGGTACCAGCAGTAGGAGAGAGAATTTAATTAGCCCTGGGAAAAGATGGGGAAGATATGCTACATTCCTTCTTAAGTGGAAAGAAAGTACTCTTGTCTATTCTCAGCCACAGAAATAGAGAAAAATGTTTGTGAGATTCATAAAGCCACAAGATTTACCGTGGTCCTGGGAAACATGGTCAATCATATTGACTATATTGAGAACAGCTGCAGGGATTTAGCTCCTTGTAAGAAACCAGTTGCCATCTGCCTTCTTCAAAAGTCACACAGGATTGTTGGTAAAGCAAAGTATTACAGTTTCCTGGATGTCCCTCTTTAGTCAGAATAAGTCAACACATTTATTAGGCACATGCTATGTACCAGACACTGTACTGAAGGATAAAGAAAGGCAAAAATAGTCCTTGCTTCAAGGATGGGGGAGACATCATGCAAGCAACCATATGTGTATATACATAAATATACCCACACATTTGCTATATATATACTGTAAATGGGAGATAATATTAGAAGAAAGACAATTATGAGTTAATGGAAAAGGCCTCTTGCAGATTTGATCTGAGTTTTCAAGATGGAAGCAGGAAACAGAAATAAGGAGGAAGAGCATTCCATGCATAGTGGGCAGCCAGCGAAAAAGTAAATGGAGCTGGGAAGATAGAGTATTATGTGCAAAGAACAGCAAGTAAGTCAGTGTAGCTGGGTTGTAAAGTACATGGAGAGAAGTGTAAGAAAACTGGAAAAGAAAGAAAGGGTCAAGTTGTGAAGGTCTTTGATATTCATTGAGGAGATGGTGTGTATCACATGTGAAGATCAGCAAGTAAGCCAGTGAAGCTTAAAGGGAGTATAAGATTGGAAAGTAGGAAGGGGCCAGGTTGAGAAAGGCTTTAAAATCCAAACTAAATATTCAATATTTGATCCTGGAGGTAATACTAAGACATTGATTTTTACTTAGTTGGGGGTTATTTGGTTAGACTTGGACTTTGGGAAGATTAGACAGCTGAGTGAAAAATAGACTGGAATATACATGAGAAGACAGAAGGGGTACCTAAGATGTAAATTCCCAGATGAGGGAAAAAGGATGGACAGCACAAAGTCTTAAGGTAGAGGGGTAAATTGGGGGACAAGAGGTGATAATGATTTTTTTAAATTAAGATTTTGATTTTTAGTTTACAACACTCAGTTCTGCGTGATTTTGAGTTCCAGATTTTCTTCCTCCCCCTTCCCCATCCTCCCACAGATGGCATGGAATCAGATATATCTTCTACATACAACTTTGCATTAAACTTATTTACACAATAGTCAAGTTGTAAAGATGAATTGTGACCAATGAAATGAATCATGAGAAAGAAGAAACAAAAACAAAAACAAAAAGAACCAAAAGAAAAACAAAAAAAGGAGAGCAAATAGTTTGCCTCAATCTGCATTCAGACTCCATAGTTCTTTCTCTGGATGTAGATAGCTATCTCCATCATGAGTCCTTTGGAGTTGTCTTTGAACCTTGTATTGCTGAAGAGAGTGAAATCTATCAAGGTTAGTCATCACAGAATATAATCTGTGGTTGTGTCTAATGTTCTTCCTGTTGTGCTCCACTCACTCAGCATTATATCATGTAGGTTTTTCCAGGTTATTATGAAGTCTGTATTTTCCCCATTCCTTATAGCACAATAGTATTCCATTACCTTCATATACCACAACTTGTTCAGCCATTCCCCAATTGATGGGCATCCCCTTGATTTCCAATTCTTTGCTACTACAGAAAGAGCTGCTATAAATATTTTTGTACATACGGGTCCTTTTCCCACTTGTGTAATCTCTTTGGGATACAACCCTAGAAGTGGTATTGCTGGGTCAAAGCGTATGAACATTTTTATAGTCCTTTGGGCATAGTTCCAGATTGCTCTCCAGAATGGCTGGATCAGTTCACAACTCTAACAACAATGGAAGTGTTCCAATTTTCCCACATCCTCTTCAGCATTTATCATTTTCCTGTTTTGTCATTTTAGCCAATCTGACAGGAGATATGTGGTATGTAAGAGTTGTTTGCATTTGCATTTCTCTAATCAGTGGTGATTTTGAGCATTTTTTCATATGCCTATAGATATCTTTAATTTCTTCCTCTGAAAACCACCTGTTCATGTCCTTTGACCATTTCTCAGTTGGGGAATGACTTGTATTCCTCTAAATTTGGCTCAATTCCCAGTATATTTTAGAAATGAGGCCTTTATCAGAGACACTGGTTGTAAAGATTTTCTCCCAATTTTCTGCTTTCCTCCTAATCTTTGTTGCATTGGCTTTTTTTTATATGAAAACTTTTCAATTTGACATAATCAAAATTGTCCATTTTGCATTTTGTAATGCTCTCTTTCTCTTGTTGTGTCATGAATTCTTAGCTTTCTGATAAATCTGATAAGTAAACTCTTCCTTGCTCTCCCAAATTGCCTTTATTCCTAAATCATGAACCCATTGTGACTTTATTTTGGTATATGGTGTAAGATATTGGTCTATGCCCAGTTTCTGCCCTACCGTTTTCCAATTTTCCCAGCAGTTTTTGTGAAATAGTGAATTCTTAGCCCAGAAGCTGGATTCTTTGGGTTTGTCAAAGAGTAGATTGCTATAGTCATTGACTACTGCATTTCGTGTACCTAACCTATTCCACCGATCCACCACTCTGTTTATTAGCCAGTACCAAATAGTTTTGATGACTGCTGCTTTATGGTACAGTTTAATATCTGGTATGGCTAGGCCACCTTCCCTAGCATTTCTTTTCATTAATTCCCTAGTTATTCTAGACCTCTTGTTCTTCCAAATGAATTTTGTTATTATTTTATCCAGCTCTGTAAAATAATTTTTTGTTAGTTCGATTGGTATGGCACTGAATAAATTAATTTAGGTAAAATTGTAATTTTTATTATATTAGCTCGGCCTAACCGTGAGCAACTGATATTTTTACATTTATTTAGATCTGATTTTATTCATGTGAAAAGTGTTTCATAATTATATTCATATAGGCCCTGGGTTTGTTGTCTTGGCAGATAGACTCCCAAATATTTTATAGTGTCTACAGTAACTTTAAATGGAATTTCTCTTTCTATCTCTTGCTGTTGGGCATTGTTAGTAATGTACAGGAATGCTGAGGATTTATGTGGGTTTATTTTATATCCTGCAACTTTGCTAAAGTTGTTTATTATTTCAGGTAGTTTTTTACTTGATTCTCTAGGATTCTCTAAGTAAATCATCTTATCGTCTGCAAAAAGTGATAATTTAGTTTCTTCTTTGCCTATTCTAATTCCTTCAATTTCTTTTTCTTCACTTATTGCTACAGCTAATGTTTCTAGTACCAAATTGAATAATAGGGGTGATAATGGACCTCCTTGTTTCACCCCTGACCTTATTGGGAATGCATCTAGCTTATCCTCATTACAAATAATGCTTGTTTATGGTTTTAGGTAGATGCTATTTGTAATTTTAAGGAAGGCTCCATTTATTCCTATACTTTCCAGTGTTTTTAATAGGAATGGGTGTTGTATTTTGTCAAAGGCTTTTTCTGCATTTATTGAGATGATCATATGGTTTCTGCTAGTTTTGTTGTTGATATGATCAATTATGCTGATAGTTTTCCAAATATTGAACCAGCCTTGCATTCTTGGAATAAATCCTACATGGTCATAGTGTATTATTCTAATGATAAGTTGCTGCAGTCTTTTTGCTAATATTTTTTTTAAAATTTTTGCATCAATATTCATTAGGGAAATTGGTCTATAATTTTCTTTCTCTGTTTTGACTCTTCCTGGTTTGTGTATTAGTACCATATTTGTGTCATAAAAAGTATTTGGTAGGACTCCTTCACTTATTTTCCCAAATAGTCTACAAAGTATAGGAATTAATTGTTCTTTAAATGTTTGATAGAATTCACATGTAAAGCCATCTGGCCCTGGAGATTTTTTCCTAGGGAGTTCACTGATGGCTTGCTCAATTTCTTTTTCTGAGGTGGGGTTCCTTAGGCATTTTACTTCCTCTTCTGTTAACCTGGGCAATTTATATTTTTGTAGATATTTATCCATATCCCTAAGGTTGTCAAATTTATGGGCATACATTTGGGCAAAATAATTCCTAATTATTGTTTTAATTTCCTGTTCACTGGAGGTGAATTCACCCTTTTCGTTTTTGATACTGGTAATTTGGTTTTATTCTTTCTTTTTTTTAATCAGATTGACCAAAGGTTTATCAATTTTATTCACTTTTTTCAAAAAACCAGCTCTTGGTTTTATTTATTAATAGTTTTCTTGATTTCAATTTTATTAATCTCTCCTTTGATTTTCAGTATTTCTAATTCGGTATTTAATTGGGGTTTTCAATTTGTTCTTTTTCTAGCTTTTTCAGTTGCATGCCCAAATCATTGATCTCCTTTTTCTCTGTTTTATTCATGTAAGCATTTAGAGATATAAAACTTCCTCTAACAACTGCTTTTGCTGCATCCCATAAGTTTTGGTGTGTTGTCTCATTATTGCCATTCTCTTCAATGAAGTTATTAATTGCTTATATGATTTGTTCTTTGGCCCACTCATTCTTTAGAATTAGATTATTTAGTTTCCAATTAATTTTTAGTTTATTTTTCCATAGTTCCTTATTACAAATAATTTTTATTGTGCCTTTCTGCACTGGATTGTGAGGTTTTTATGCTTTAGCACATGTTGAGTTTAATATCCCCATTCAGTTTTCTCCAGAGGTCTATCATATCTGCCTTTTCTAAAATTCTATTTACCTCTTTAATTTCTTTCTTTTTTATTTTGAGGTCAGAGAGGTGGAGGTTGAGGTCCCCCATTATTATAGTTTTGCTATCCATTTCTTCCTGTAACTCCCTTAACTTGTCCTCTAAGAATTTGCATGCTATACCACTTGGTGCATATATGTTAAATAATGATATTGCTTCATTGTGGTGCCTTTTAGCAGGATATAGTGTTCTTCTTTAACTCTTTTAATTAGATCTATCTTTGCTTTTGCTTTGTCTGAGATTAGGATTGCTACCCCTGCTTTTTTTTTCTTTAGCTGAAGCACAATATATTCTACTCCATCCTTTTATCTTTACTTTGTGTGCATCCCCCTGTTTCAAATGTGTTTCTTGTAAACAGCATATTGTGGTATTGTGGTTTTTAATCCATTCTGCTGTCCGCCATAACTGGGTAACAATGGAGACAAATCATTTTTAAAACATTTCATACTATATGTTATATTTCATGTGTACCAATCTTCTGCATATTTTAAAATACATCTAAATATTAAAACAAAAAAAATTAATAAACAACAAACATTTTATTATGCCAAATATAAAAGATGGAAAAATCAGAGCTACTGACCAAAGAGAAAAAAAAATGAAAGGAAATTTGATTATGTACTACAAATGAATATTTTTTCAAAAGAAAATGCAGTGCTTCTAAGATAGAAAGGAAGGAAACAGTCGGATATCTCTTGTTAAGGACATTTATACTAAAACCCAGACATCCAAAATTTAAGGAATGGTTTTTTAAGACCAATAAATAGGTGCTTATACATTTTGATCTGATTACACTATTAAAGGACCCTAGGAACACAGATTTAAAGGTGGAAGCCAAACTTCTCTTTTTACAAAGAACCCAAGTGTTTTATCCAAGTCACAAAGTGTCTGAGGCAGGATTTGAACACAGGTCTGTGACTTAGCTGTACTGTGAGTTTGTCTTTGGGAAGACCCTAGCAGGGAGTCTTAGAGGTTTTGGGATGGCGAGGCTCCATGTTATGATATTATGTATTAAATGTTTTTCTGCTTTGATAGATTGGATAGATGGCTTGTGGGATATGGTTCTCTAGTGTCTTAATAAATGGTTTACCTCTACCTCTGTGTGGAGAGTCTTGTATACTTTGCGATACAGAACTACATAGGCATTTTGACAATTATCATCTACATTGTTATTATTGCCTTAGGGACACATCATGTTTCTATTACATCCCATGTCTTAGCAATATTCCAGATTTTATGGTAAATATTATAGTACTTCCAGAAATCTCTCAATGTTAAGCCCTTGTCTGCATCCAAAGCTGCAATTGCTTGGACAAATGTAGTACATAAATAATATGCCTTGAAATTCACAATAATTCCCTAATCCATAGGTTGTAATAATAAGGTAGTGTTAGGGGGAAGGTAAACCACTCTTACATTTTCATTTAAATCATCCAAATGGGGAGGGTGACCTGGGGCATTATCCAAAATAAGAAAAATCTTGAAAGCAATGCCACTATCATTACAAAACTTCTTAACTTTGGAATGAAACAGTGCATAAGTCATAACTGAAATATAATAAGGGTTATCCATGCCTTAGGGTTAGCAAAATAATGCACAGGTAGTGTTGCCTTACTGATTCCTTTCAATGCTCTAGGATTTTCTGTGTAGTGCACAAGACTATGTTTTAATTTGCAAGTCCCAGATGCATTCTCTCCAAACAGAAGAGTAACTCTATTTTTTGAAGCTTTATGCTCCAGCATAGGTTTTTCCTCCACTGAGATATAGGTTCCAGATGGCATTCTTTGATAAAATAGGCCAGTTTCATCTAAACTAAAGATTGGCTCTGGCAAGTAGGGACCATCGTCTATTATTTTTTGCAGAAACTTTGGGAATGTCTTTGCTGATTCAATAGCTGTACTAGCAGCTGCTCCAGACATTTGCACATTATGAAACCCTGTATGATTTTTAAATTGTGCAAACCAACCACTGCTTGCTGTAAATGCCTGTGTTCCTTCAGGATACTTTACCTTTAAATCTTCAAAGAGACTTCTAGCTTTGGCTTGAATTGTCATTAAGCTTAAAGGAACATTCTTCTGAGTCTTGTCTTCTGTCCCCCATAGTTAATAGTTTCTCCTGAAATAGCACCTTCTCTTTGTTTTGACAGATAAGTCAACTTCACACAAGAACTGCCTTTTATGTGCTCCTTTATCTGGGCAGCATCCCTCACTATGGTGCTTATAGTCAACAATGCAAGACTAAATTCACATGCTAGTGATGACAATTTTAGTCCTCCTTATTTTCTTACTTTCATTTTCATTTCTAAGTCCATCTTAGGAGATGCTTCTCTTTTCCCCTCTAGAGCACATTTGCCGCCAGCCTTGGTGAAAATATATGGATCACTATTGCAGGTAGCAGGAGGCACAGTATCACTCACTGTTTGCAGACATGCAGGAACTGACTTAGAGATGCTTCTCAGCTTCCTACCACCCTTTAGGCTGTCTGCATCATACAGTATCTTATCATACAGAATCTATGCTTTGCATATGGAATTTTCATAAATTTTTTTTGGAATATGGATTTCTTTGTAATTTCTATGTGCTATAAAATTTGCATAATTCAAATTTATATAAAGTGAATGTAATGCAAGTCCAGGGTGGAAAACCGTTGGGTACCCCAATATGGGTTGTGGCAATGCATAGCAATAACAGCGTCATTAACAGCCCTGAGATCTAGAACCATTCGGTATTCTCCATTAGGCTTCCTTATGGGAAGGATTGGAATGTTGCAAGGAGATTGACAAGGGACAAAGATTTTATGCCTAAGGGATCTTTCAATTAATGGTTGCAGTCCCTCCCAGGCCTTGGGCTTAATTGGATATTGACAGTGATTGGGGAACATATTAGACTCTCTAAGGCGACTAAGGACAGGGGTGGCCTGAGCAGCTTTCCCAGGAATTCCCTGATCCCAAACAACTGGCTTGACTGTCTCCCACACTTCTGGGGGAGGTCTGGTGAGCAGAGGGAAATGGGAACTGCGAGGTTTAACTAGAAAAAATTGGCTCCCCAATTTCACCATCAGGTCCCTTCCTAACAAGCGGGGAAGGCCAGAGGAGAGTGTAAGGAAGGAGTGTTCAAACAACAGATCCTTGATGCCCATGACCTGACAGGTCAAGGGGCGCATAAGGCCAGAGCAATTAGTTAAAACAAGAAAACATAGCCGTTGATAAAGTGGGTAACCTTACCTTCAGCCTCAATTTCGCCCAGGGCTCCGCGAGAGAGGTGGAGAAAGTGGGAGCACTGCCAAGCGCCAGGCTTTTCCCTCCTTCCGAGTCTTCAGAATACTGGAGGACAGGGTACTGGGAGGAGGCTCTACCACTTTTCCAACCTTCGGGACAATCCTTCCTCCAATGTCCCTCTTGGTTACATGTTGGGCACGGTCCTGGAGGCCTGGATCCTGGAGGCTTCCTCCAGGGGGCCGCCCTAGAGGGGCACTCCTTGGACCAGTGACCCTCCTTGTGGCATCGAAAGCAGGTTTCCCCATGGCCCACACTGCTGGGCTTCCTCCAAGGAGGCCCCCTGGAAGGGCACTCCTTGGATCTTTTCCTGGCCATGGCAGCAGCCAAGTATAGAGCATGTTCTCTATCTCTAGCCCTTTCCTGCATTTTCTTTCCTCTGCTGCAACCAGGTCTCTATTGTTGAAAACTCCAAAGGCCATCTCCAGCAGTTGGACCTGAGGTGTTTGGGGTCCCATTGCCAATTTCTGCAGTTTCCTCCTAATATCTGGGGCAGACTGATTAATGAAATACATGCTAAGGATTGCTGCCCCTTCAACAGAATCAGGATCCAAATTTGTATACGTCTTAATAGCTTCTACTAGCCAGTTTTGGAAAAGGGCAGGGCTTTCCTTTTCTCCCTGAGTAATTTCCCTAATTTTTTGAAAATTTATCTGCTTTTGAAATGTTGTTCTTAGGCCTTCTATCAGGCAAATGACCATATGGTCTCTCTTTTCTCTATCCTCACTCTTTTGATAATTCCATCTTGGGTCACTAGTGGGAACAGCAGCTGTTCCTGGGGGGTATTTTATGGGGTTATCGCTAGCCAAACGATCTCCAAATTCTTGGACTTGTCCCCAGATCTTCCTCTTCTCCTCAGTGGTACAACAGATAGAGAAGAGGATGTGCAATTCACCCCAAGAAAGCTCAAATTGTAGGGACAGATCCCTAAAACCCTCAGTAAACTTAGTGGAGTCTTCTGAGTATCTCCCCAGCTTCTCCTTAACCTGAATGATCTCTGAAATGGAGATTAGAACGTGTACCCTGATTGTCCCCATAGAGGAGGCAGGCACTTCCCTCAGGGGAAAAGGCCTTGAAGGAGCTGTGGAGACTGAGGCTTGGGGAGGGATATAGGAAGTCCCACTTCTTGTGAGGTAGGAACTGGGCAGTGCTGGCTGAACTAGACTGGACTGCAAGGCAGGGGATCAGGCTGACAAGGGAGAAAATCAGTTGACACCTGAGGAGGGGTAGAGGTCAGAGGGGAAGATACCCCAGAGACCCAAGTGGGTGCTACCTCAGAGAGAGGAGCTAGGGGAGGAGATATTGCCATGCGGGCAGGGTCTGAGGCTGGAACCTGAGTAAGGATTGCCTTGGGGGTAGGGCCCATGGTGATAGATATTGCAGGGCCTGCAGTAGAGGCAGGCCATGAGGCCAAAACCTGAGTAGGGGTCCCTTCAGGGAAAGGGGCCACAGAGGGAGGCATCTCAACAAGACCCTTGGCTGGGACCTGAGCAGGGGTCACCAAGGTGGGAGGGGCCGAAGCCCTGGGGGCCATAAGAAAGGGGTCATCCAAAATGTCCTGTTCACCCCCATTGCCCTTTTGTGGGGCAGCTTTAGCTACAAGCATCTTACAGTCCTTTCTGAGGACAGGGTTCCAAGAGAGCTCCATGAAGGCCATCATGTAGGCAAGTTCCATCCACTTTCCTTCTTTGAGACAGTATAATTCTAACTGCAAAAGAGTATTATGTTTTAAAGTCCCCAAAATAGGCCATACTTCGTGGCCTTCTAAGTGATACTGAGGCCAAACGGTATTGCAAAGCCATACCAGCTTTTTCTTTTTAAGTTCTGAAGAGCAGCTAGATTTTTCCCAGTTTTTCAAAAGACAACCTAAAGGTGAACTTGCAGGAATTGAAAAGGTTTGACCCGTTTCAGGCGTTTGGGCTGGAAATTCCTTCCTCCTTAGTAAAGGGAAAGTTATGAGTAATTGTCGGGAGACAAACAAAATAAAACAAGACAACAAAATATACAAAAGGTACCTGAAATTCTCCCAAATTCCCAGCGCCAAAACAATTGAAAGGATCTGGCACATTCTTCCGGATGGGGCATCCGTCCATGTCCTCCATGCTTCAGAAGCCATGCTTAGGTTCATGGCCTCTGACATAACCACTGGACCGAGAACCACCTGAGAGCGTCAGGCTGAACAGGACAGCCTCCTACCTGTCTGACCCACTGGGACCTGCTGAGGTCAGGCCCGAGAAGCATCTCCAGAATGCTTGGAGAGCGAGGAGGGGGATTGGGAGAGGGGGAGGCTCACATAGCTTCAGTCTTGGCTGGAGAAGAACTTGAGATTAGCAGTGCTTCCCGGTCAGGGAACCATAATGAAGAGGGTTTGGGGTGAGAGGTGCTCGACACCCCAAAGTACTGACACACCGGGTCCTGCCAAAAGAATTCGACTCAAGCTTTCTCAGCCAAGGGAAAAGACAAAGTTTATTAAGAGTTAGCCAAATAGGCCTGCCCCAAGAGATCCCACCCCTTGTGACACCTGTAAGGAAAGCAGGCCAGATCAATCTGAGCTAGATTGGATCTGACCACCTTCATGGAGGCAAGATGGAGATTATATACACAAAGATTGTGGGAAGGATTGAGGTGTGGTCTGGGGTGACCAGAGGAGGGGTTTAGGGAGGGACTTGAGGAGGAGTCGAAGGAGGAGCTTGAAGGGACTGGGATGAGGTCAGACTCCAGGGTGAGAAATAGCTGAACCCTACATGGAAATGACAGACAATAGAGGGCTAGGGTAACAAAGCTAGGGTATAGATATTTTGATCAGGATTAAGGGTGGGAAACAGATGGACAATAGAGGGCTGGGCAAGGTAGGCATTTGGGCCTAATGGTTATAGCCTCAGGCCAAGGCCAGATCAAGTGGGAAGATTCAAGGAGAGCTCAAGGGTTCAAGGGGTTCCCAGAGACTGTACCCTCATCATAACCATTATTGGAAAGAGCGACCAGGAAAGCTGTGCCATCAGGAGAGAGACAATTCTCAGGGAGTGCAAGAAGACTTTGATTCTTGCCAGGAGCAGAGGAGACTAAGGTCATGAAACTGGCCAATCTCCTCTCTACAGGGGAGATACAGGGCTAAAATTGTATCTCTCTGCCCTCCTAACTATGTTAGGCTGTTAGTAGTCATTTTTAGACATAAATTGCAACTCCTGATAGCTATCCCCTCCTGGGGAAGGAATGTACCAAATTATACATCCAACCCTTCCCACCAAATGCTAGTTACACAAAGACCACATGCAGTGAATATAGCAAATGAATTCATTTATCCAAGCTGATGACAAACAAAAATCAGGGAAGTTACACAGATGAGAGTCTAGCAGACAAAATGCAGAGTGAAATAGATCTCCCACTGGGAGTGAGATAGCTCAACCCATTTAAGATAAAATGCCAGATCTCACCCGAGAAGAGACTGCCCAAAGTCTCTCATGTAGAAAGCTAGATATAGATCAAGGTTCTGGCTCTTTTACATTTCAGCTTCTTCCCAAAGTCTTTCTCTTCAAGGACCCAGAAGAGAACCCAGTATCATGTGCCGCCTTTCTCAAAGCTGGAAGTCAGAAAACCCAAGATCTCTCCTCTCCCAAGTTGATACCCATAACTATATAATACAAATAAAATCATTATGTCTTTGTTTTGCTAATGGTCATCATCACCCACTGCCTCAAAGGAGGCCCACTGCAAATGTCCTTTAAGGCAGTGGTTCCCAACTTTTTGTTGTTGTTCTGAGAACTCTTTTCAACACCAAAAATGTAATTTAATACACTACTCATAATATTATTTTAAATTTATTCATTAACTGCTTACAATAACTACAATGCCAGCTTTTGCTCCCCCCATTCCAAATTAAATCAGTCAGTAATCAATCAGTAATATTTATGAAGCACCTACTAAATATTAAGCATCATGCTAAGCATTGGGAATTTAAAAAAAGAGGCAAAAGACAGTCTCTGCCCTCAAAAAGCTTATAAGCTAATGGGGACAACAACTTGCAAACAAATGTATACAAAGTGAGGTGTATATGGGATCAATTAAGAAAGGGAAGGCACTAGAATTAAAATTATAATGATACATTTTTATTCTTCCATAACAATGAAAAATATGAATTTAAAATGGTAAAACTCTAACTATAAAAGTAATTACAAATATCTTATATGGGACATTCTGTAAGAATTAAAAGACATAATCCAGCAAGTGTTTATATGCTCACTATTACTATTATCTGCAAAAATTCATAGTTATAGGAAAAAATCTCCCATTGAGTTCATGTGGTAGGTTACTGATGCCAAACAAATCTATCAAAACATAGAAATTAGAGAGATAAAAACTTAGGTTTTATTATGCTTAAGCACAGTTTCAGGAGGTAGAAAAATAACCTTGAACTTCATGCTAGTGAAGTTTGGACCAAATTAAAGAGAAAAATTATATTAGGCAGAGAAGTTTGTTTTTTTTTTTAAATCAATTCAAGGTTACATAGGCATCATATCTCCTTAAATTCAGGTTGAACAAACTAAGAACAAATTAGTACAGACCAAGTTATGGATTTAAACACTGAGTTTGCAAAATCCTACACTTAGAAAACTACTATTGTTCCTTCTTTTCAGTTGCATCCAACTCTTGGTGACCGATTTTTTTTTGGCAAAGACACTGGAATGGTTTGCCATTTCCTTCTCCAACTCATTTGACAGATGAAGATACTAAAGCAAACTGGGTTAAGTGACATGCCCAGGGTCACACAGCCAGGAAGCCTGTGAGTCCAAATTTGAACTCAGGTCTTCCTGACTCTAGGACCAGTACTTTACCCACTCCATCTGCACTACACTTAGCAAACTACAAGGCCACATTTTAAAGAAGTCACAATGGGCAAATTGAGGAGGGAAATTTACATATTAAAAGATAACTAAAGGGTCTACTTTCCCTGGAATCCTTCCACCAATAAAACAAGTGAAAATACTTTAGTAAGCTTTGACTCCCTTTTTTGGCTGCTTATCTGAGGAATGTTTGTGACCTAAGTAAACTTTCACATGCCATGGGGTAGTTTTCAGCCAGCTCAATAACCTAACTAGGAGAAACAGTCCTAATCCCCAAATAAAAAGTAATTTGTAATAGTAAATTTTTAAAAATTCTCATAATATAAAATTTCTTTTTTGAAACAACCTGCAAGTTGCTGTCTTTTTCTCTGCCTTCACCACCCTAGCCTAGTTGGAGATTATAGAGATAAAAGACAACTATGAAAAGAAAGGAAATCTTTTTCCTGGTTTGTAGAAATTTATGGCATTATAAACTATTAATGACTAAATTTGTAAGTGAAGTTTAATCTTTACTGTGAATTTTCAAATTATGGTTTAAAGATTTTTGCAACTGCTAAAATATGGATTTTCTGGAGATCTGAAGCTAGGATTAAGAAAGATTATTGGCAAACAGGCAAAAAACACATGCTTCTATTACTTTCTTCCCTTCCTGGAAGGCAACATATACATTGTTTTAGAAGGTAACTTCACTAACTAAAGAATAAATAGAACTGATGATAGTTTGAAATTATCCAACAGAATTTAGTAGTTTAGGTAAATTAGTAACAAAGTCACCTAAATTGAAATAGACTATGCATCTAGAGAAGTAAAAATTTAGCAATTAATTGGTATTATATGAGGAAACCTCAACAGGATACAATGGAATGTTAGAGTAGAATACGATTGGGAAATAAGATGAAATGGACTTGAGTAGTAAAAATAAAGTGTTAAATCAGAGCTTCACAAGAAAGTTGGGAGTTTTGAAGTTTGTAGGGCTTTAAAGTGCACTGGAAGGATAGCACCACCCTCCAAAAAAAAAGAGAAGGTTTAAGCAAGTAGAGAAAAGAGAAAAATCAGTGGAACCTTAAAAAAAGGTGAAATCCTTTTGTACAGATAGTGTGAATGGAGGGTAATGTGAAGTAAGGGTTTGAAGCTTTAGAAAAGAGGTTGGAGATTTTTTTTTTTAATCTCAAGATAAACTTTTTGGAGAAATGCCTATTAGCAATTTCAGATAGAATTTATTCTATCAAGTTACAACATTTATCAAATAGACACCATATAAATAAATTTGCAGCATGAAATTAATTATAATATACTAAAATTCTGGCCTTGAAAGGTATTAGGTGTGCCCTGATGGGAATGTAAGACTGCTACCATGAATCTTTGGAAGTGAGTTAACTAATAGCAGTGAGTTCTATAATATGAAGTGCTGGCAGCTAATGGCCCTTGGAAAAACTGAGATTTTGAATATTACCATTTGTGATTGTAAATCCAGTTTTGAATTATCCTCAAACTAAATTATAATGTGGTCTTATTTTAAGTGAGATGTGTTCTTTCATTAGGATATTATGATAGATCAGAACTTAATGTAAAATACACTTGATATATTATATTAAAGCCATATGCTTTGAAAACTCCACAGAATAGGAAAAGGTAAGAGACTTTTGGCTCAGTTTCCCCATTGTGCTATTTCCTTTCTAAACAGGAAAATTTCCTACCTGGTTCAAATCTAGCCTCAGACACTTATTACCTGTCTCCTGAGCAAGTCACTTTGCCTCTGTTTACCTCAGTTTCCTTATTTGTAAAATGGGGATAATAATAGCACCTACCTTGAAGGTTAAGATAATTGTAAAACACTTAGCACAGTGCCTGGCACATACTAAGCACTATATAAATGTTAACTATTGTTGGTATTAAGTGTAATTAATCTACACTGGTTTTAAATGTCATTAGTTTGGAATGCCAAATTGATAGATAGATGAGGTGATTTTCTATTTAAGAGGATTCAGAAACAAATTCAACTGAACTGGGGTCATTTGACTGGCAAAAAGTTTGTGTTATGAGCTAAAACATCATATTCTTTATGCTATTATTAGGCTTCTACTTTTTCTTGTGTTGTGATTTTTTTTGAAAATGATTTTTGAGAAATGCTGTTTATTTGAAAAATGATACTCAGAGGGTGATACAATTATATCATTAGAAAAATAATTTCTCTTTTAGTTCAAACCTTGTGGGCAGAAAAAAATGTTGGAAATGCTAGAGATTAGGCAGGAAATGGCCCAGCAGGAGACGGAAGACTCCCTTAGCTTCCCACCTACTTTCCTCTTCCTTTTTCCTCTAGGGTCAAGAGCAACAGCAGATGGAAGGCCAGACGACAAAGAGAAGGCTCTCTGGTTTGCAGCAGAGGTTCTCCACATCATGGTTGAGAGTTCAGGCAGGCAGTGAGAGGTCAAAGTTGCCTTGTACTGGTAGATGGAAGTCTACCCAGCCCCTGGTTACTTTCCCTCAGGGATATGCACAATAAATAGGCAGAAGGTCTATTTCCTCCTCCCACCTGAGGCAGAGGCTCCTATCTGTGCCCCTTTTATCAAACTCCTCCTTTCATCCTTGAACTTTCTCTAATGCCCCTGTCCTAAAAACAAATGAAAAACACTTAACTTTGCATATCATTAAACTACTATCAAATATTCTCTTCTCTCTGGTCATCATTTTTTTTTAAAGCAACTGTCTTCATTACTGTCTCCACCTCCTCCTTTTCCTTGACTTTTCAACCCCTGGAAGTCATATTTCCAACCCCCACAACTAAATGAAAATGCTCTTTTCCAGGTTTCCAAGGATCACTTAAATGCTTAGTAGGATATCCTTGTCTCAGTCCTTCTGGCCTTCTCTGCATCATTTAATAATGTGCACCATTCTCCCCATCCTACCTCCTAAGAATACTTTCTTCCCCCTCCACACTTCCTGACATTGTTCTCTCTCTTTGTGTCTACTCATGCCTTTAGTAAATTTATTTTGCTGGATCACATCAATCCACACAGCAATCATGAGTGTCTCCCAAGGCTCTATCCTGGGCACTTTCTTCCCTATATATACCCTTAGTTGTTGATTTCATGAATTCCCCAGGGGTTCAATTATCATTTCTATATTAATAATTATTAGAGTTATTTATCCTGTATTAATTTGTCTCCTGACTTAATTTCTACATCACCAACTGCCTGCCGGCAACTGATAAAAATCTCTTACTCAGTATGGTCTAAATAAATTTTATCCCTGCCCCACCATCAACCCATTCCTCTATGAAATTCTCCTATTTCTCTTGAGAGTACTACCCTCTTTCCAGTCAATGGTTGTGTAATTTCAGTGCCATCCTTGATTATTCCCCTCCTTTTAACCTCCATTTTCTATTAGTTGCTATGCATTTTCAGTCTTACCTCCACATACTTCCTATCCACTCCCTTTTCTTCATTCACCATTCTAGTTCAGGCCTTAATCATCTCTTGTTTGGGCTACTGCAACTGGCTCCTAACTGGATTCCCTTCTTTTGGATCCTCCAGTCTCTAATCTAGAGGTTACCAAAATGGGTGATACTGCCCCCTGGGAGGCACTGGATTGATCCAGAGGGGCTATTGGGTGCAATGGGGAGGGGGCATGAATAAAAATAAGGGGGTGGTAGAAGCATAAGAAAATTTTGAAAAACCATTTGTACACATTTCATCTGTTGTGTAACAGTTAAAGTCATAGTGATTACATCATTTTCCAAATAAACACACAAAACCAATCAGTGGTCTAGTCAGCCAACAGCTCTTAAACCAGTGTTGGGAGGCGAGCATGTCTCTTATTGTTGGAAAGTCCAGCATGCATCAGCAGGAATATGTGTGTGTAATGACTTGTTTATAATATGATACTATATGGTTACATGATGCAATACTGCATCATCAACATTTCAATGCAGGAAAAAACCACAAATTTATAATAAATTATTAAATTTAAGATGTCATTAAAAATTATAAATTTTTTTAAATGATGCAAATAAAAAAAACATTAAAGGGTTAAAGAAAGTAGATTTCCAGGGGGGTGTTAAGTAAATTTTTTTTGAAAACGGGGTGGTAGACCAAATAAATTTGGGAACCTCTGCTCTAATCCATCCTCCAATTAAATATTCAAATGGATCTGTGAACTCATCAACACAGGTATTTTCCTCAGCCTTACAGATTTCAACCTATCCATGTCTGCCCATCTTCTACAATCCTCGTCTGTATCTTCCAATGTTTGCTAGAGACAGGTTCCATCCAATGTACTAGGGGACTTTCTCATAGTCTCTTGGAATCCCATGGGTATGAGTGGAACTGTTAGGCTGTGTATAGTTGGTTTTTTTTTTTTTTTCGAATGACCAGATCATGGGGGCGGGGGGGGGGGGGGCGCAGCGAATGGGAGAGTTGTTTTGAGGTCTTTTGTCTTTATATCACAGCCATTTCAATTTAATTTTTTAAAAAAAGCATTTGATACAGTGACCCCATTGGGTCACGTATACAATATTCTGGCCTAGAGAGTCCCTTGCAGCAATGCAGATTGGAATTGGTGCTGAATAAGATTAGCTGTGCTTTGAACTACAGCTATGGTGCAATAAAAGAGCCAGCTCTAGTGTACCCCAGATCATCAAGAGTGTCTGCTAAGGAAATCTTGGCAGGTTCCATAGGTGACAAATCCTTTATTCTGACCTTTTTCTACTGGCTGGGGAAGAGGTGTGAAGAAAGGGAGCGTGAATCTAGGCTCCAAGAAACCCTGCAGCTTGCCCTTTGAAAGCTTTTTGCAGCTTTTCTTCTGCTATATTACCATTTTCTTGTCAGAGAGCCATTAAGAAAAAAAGTAAATTGGTAAATCCTATGTAAGGAGGAGGTGGGGCAATGAATGAGCAGGGAAGCTTACAAGTGTTGGAACAAGGACAGAGAGGACAAATGAATGGGACGTCCAATTTTGGTAATTATCAAGCACATTTCAGGCCATGCCTCTTTAGAGCTTGAGCAAAGGGGTGCCTGCTGGTACAGGAGAGATCATAGCACAATTCACTGTGTTGTACCAGAAGCTAGCGAGACACGCCACCGAGTGTAAGTTTTAAATGGAGAATTTATTAGCCTGCGGCCATCGGGGCTGCAACCCAAATCAATGGCCCCGTGTTGGGGTGATGCTGTGACTTACATAGGGCATGTGGGGGTACAGTGGTTAATTATCTCCTGAAACCTACAGGCCAGGTCACAGGTTGGGGGGAACAGGAACAAAGGTCCTGGCTGATCAAAAGATTCAGTCAGGTTACCGTTAAGTGGGATAATGTTATTGACATTCCTTGGTGGAGTCACGGAGCCCTGGGGATATCTGCTAGACAGAAAGAGTCTGCCAGGTTATCCTTCAGTGGGATGGTCCTATCTATTGACATTCCTTGGAGGAGTCACAGAGCCCCAGGGATACCTGCTAAATGCCGAAGAGATCTGAGTCCATTCTGTCTCAGGGTGCTTGTCAGTAGCTAGAGGTTTCTCAGGGGTTCCTAATTTTTCCAGTATTACAACTGGGCACTTAGTACAATTAATGCTAGGGAAAAAGAAAACCCTTGCTCCTCTCTGATGGAGTCCATTGGTTTGGTGGCCTGAGGTTAGTGTCACCTGGTGGCCAAATTCTATATTACATCCCAATCCCAGCTCTCCTGGTGGCTTAATTAAATAACTACAAGATAGCCTGGGCACTTTGTAGATTGAAAAAAGCAGGGGAAAGACCCACATGTAAGTGTATGCACCGCCAATCGGTCCTCTACGTGCTAGAACCTGCTCTGGGTGATGGGAATACAAAGGCAAAAAAGATCGTCTGTTACTTCTGCCTGCAAGACCCTTACATTCTATGGATCACACCAACAGGTACCCACAGGTGAACACACCAGGCAAACACGTGGTGGGTTCTGGGGTGGGGGCGGAAAAAGCCCCACGTGGGAGGAGGAACTTCAACTGAGCAGGGAAGCTGGGGATCCATGGATTTGGGTAAAAGTCGCAATCTAGCCGCATACTGGAAGCTCTGTGGGTGGACACAGGGTTTTCGGTGTGGGTGCCCGGGGTCAGGCACAGGGCCTCATCCCGAAGGGAGGCTTAGGAAACAGGCCCTTGCTGGTGACTGGAAGAGAAAAGGCTCTGCCAGACCCCAGCGTCAGCTCACCTCAGCTCTCCGACTCCACTTCCGGAAATCCCAGTTTCAAGATACCGATTCCATCTGGGTAGGGCGGGACCTTTGATAGGGGTTGCCATAGAAACGTCAACACGCACAAAAGTACGGCGTCCCGGCCACTAGACACTAGAGGGAGAATGGCCGGAAAGGGCGGGAGGAAGTGGCTCTGACGTATCTTCCGGTTTCTCTCGGCTGTCACTCAGGCAGCCTGGCCTCGTGGTCTTGCCTCGTGTCTCCTCCGTCCTCCCTGTCCCGGACCGGGAGCTGGGGCTCCTGCGGCCTTCGGCCCTCCCTCAGTCCCGCCCTCCCTCAGTCCCGTCGTCTCCTGCGGCCTCTTCCCGCTCCTGCTGCTCCTGGCGAGCTGAACTGACCCCAGGGATCGGGGGTCTGCGCCGAGTGGAGCCGGCTGCCAGGTACTGCCTCGGGGGTCTTTGTGAGCGCGGGGCCGGGTGATTCTCTTGGCAGGTGCCTGGTCGGGCCCCTCCCTGGGCTAGCCGTCCCCCGCCGGCCCTTGAGCTTCTCTCGCTGCTCCCCGTCTTTGCGGAAGGAAAGTTGGGCGCAGCCCCGTGTTCTGCCCCACCTCGATCCCCCGCCCGCCACGTCCTGGTCGGGCTCCCCTCGGTCCCTGTCCGGCTTTGGGGCTGGAACTGCAAGTGCTCCTCGTGTGGTCCTTGAACCCCCCAGCCCCGAGCCTGGGTTGTTCGTGAGCTCCCTGTGTGCGGGGGAAGTGGGGCGGGAGGGCTGGTTGTGCCCATGGTCTGGAAGGGGCAGGGTAGACTAATGCTTGTCTCGGGTCGTCTTTCTTCCCCGGTTCTGCCTTCTGAGCCCTCTGTCCTTCTCCACGAGGGTGGGAATGGCCCCTGTATTTCTGACGGCGCCAGGCTCCAAAGTGAGTTCAGTTTGTTCTTGAGGAAATGTTTGTTTCTTATCCTTGGTCTGGTACCTAAGAAATGGGGTCTGTCTTGTTTGAACTAAGCATTAAATCTCTTTGGGCTTTACTTATTTGTCATTGGAGGTGTTGGACTAGATGGTGTCCAAGATCCTTGTCTCTGTTTCTACATCTGTTCTATGATCTTAACCTTACCAGAAGGTAGAATTTAAAGCTAGAGAGGCCCTTAGTAATTGTGTAGTCCAGTTCCCTCATTTTAGAGATGAAGAAAAAGCCCTACAGAGAAAAGTAATAATAATAATAATTATTATTTATGTAACATTTGAAGATTTACACAGTCTTTTCAGACAGCTCTTTTGGGCCTCATAATCATTTTACAGATGACTCACTAATGTGAGTAAGAGGTGAGGTTTCCAGGTCTTCTTGACTCCAGTTCAGCATTTAATCCTCAATGTCACTGGACCTTTCTGTGGTCACACTGGTAGCAAGTAACAGAACCAGAATTGTGTTACAGGATCCTTGACTCTTGGGGCTCTTTCTGTTTTAAACCATATCATTCTGGGTAACATTCTCCATAGCAAATGTACTTTCTAGTTTGCCTGTCTCTCACTCTTTCTATCCAAAGTTAATCATTATTCAAACTGTGTGATTGCTAAGTCCTGAGCTTGTTGCTGCAATGGATAAAAAATAAATCATGAAAATAATAGAGATTTACATCAGTCTCACATGGGTTACACAGCACTTTCTTCACAGAAATGTGCAGGTATTGAAAGCAGTATTTCCCCATTTGACAGATGAAGAAACTGACAGAGAAGTGATCTTCACTTTATCATATAGCTAGGCAAGATTAAAAAAAGTAGAATAAGTTACAAAATGAGCCAGTTTAAACAAGTATATCAAATACCTGATGTATTCATAGAAGGAAGATAATATAAAACTTTTTTGTATCTGAATTTTTTCCTTCATATCCATCTTTTTTTTCTTTTAGCTAATCTAGAGATTAACCTTACTGGCCTCAATACAGAAGCTTTTGTCATGGGAGATGCAGAGGAAAAGATAAGACTTGGTTGGCACCCACTTCTGTGTTGAGTTCAGAAGGCATATGGAGAGAGAATAATAACTGTAAGGCAATTGTAATAATACAATAATGCCCACATCTAATTTTAAAAGTTAACTGTGAAAATAGCTCTTCATGGAATTTTATTGTGTTAAGCTATAATGTGTCCTAAAAGTTAAATTGTTTTGGAGGCAGTGTGATGGAGTGATGCATATAGTTCCTGGATGACCTGGATTGCAATCCTGCCTCTTAACCGATTAACTGACACAAAGCAAGTGTTCAGTTTTGAGTTGACTAATCTCCTTAGGCCTAACTTTCTTGAAATATAAACTGGGGAAAATAATAAATTGAAAGTGCACACCTCACAGGCTTTTTTCAAGATTCAAGTGAGATAATGTCCATAAAGTCATTTGCAAACTGAAATTCTGTACAATGTTACCTATTAAAGAAGAAAATGCCATTTGGGGGTTTTAATGGTAGACATGTTTGGACTAGTCTGAAATGGTAAAGGTAGGAAGAAATGACAGTGGAGAATGTTAATCAACAGAAATGATATTTGACTATTGGAGGATGATTGCCTTTTGCTTCTGATTGGGAATCAATAATACATGAAATTTGTTAATGTTAATATTAGGTATTTAATTAAAGAACAGTTGCTATCAAATGGGCATTTGAAGGAAGTGTTGCTTTTCCATTAAGAAGATGATGATGATGATGATGAGTGTGATTGGGGGTATGGCACTTAGCCATTCTTAGGGTCATTTTCTCATCTGTAAAATGAAAGGGATAATTCTTGCCCTGTTTCATAAGAAATTTCTAAAATAAAGTACTTCATAAACTAAGCATATCCAACATATATGTGTTTTATGTATGTACACATAAACATACACACGTGCATATATTGCTGTTCATAAATGAAGATTTCTGCCAAATTTACCACTTCCTGAAGGTCCAGA
This sequence comes from Trichosurus vulpecula, assembly GCF_011100635.1. NCBI lineage: Eukaryota > Metazoa > Chordata > Mammalia > Diprotodontia > Phalangeridae > Trichosurus > Trichosurus vulpecula. Next base: position 362,909,655 of record NC_050575.1, read on the forward strand.
AGGAATTGGTGACATTCAAGGATGTGACTGTGGACTTTACCCAGGAGGAGTGGGGAAACCTGGATCCTTCTCAGAAGGAGTTGTACAGGGATGTGATGTTGGAGAACTATAGGAACTTTGTCTTCCTGGGTAAGGACAACTATCTCCAGTACCTCAGAATCTCTTTATTATGGTACTTTTCTTATTAAAATGCCATTTTCTAAGTGGTAAATGTTTGAGAATTATTATTTGGCATGCAGAGGCCAGTTTGATCTTTTGGCCAGTGAAGATGTACCTCTGTTTCTTAGTCCTAGATGAAGTCTTTCCTGTGTGTATCTGGAAACTAGCTGCTTGTGTTGCTTCTGAGGTTGTAACTTCCCCCATTCTCTGTCCCTTTAGGTCAAAGATTCTCCCCTAAAGGTCCAAAGCAGATTCTAAGGATAAGAAAGTTTTATCTTCTTAGTGGGAATGGGTCCAATATAATTTGTAATGCAAATCCTCTATATGTAGCCCTAGTATTTTTCAGGAACACAGTGAAATTTATTCTTCAGGGGCCCTGTAACATCCTTTGAGCATACCTAGCATGCTTCTTTATCCCAGGGACTGAATGAGGATATGATAGGGGCCTCTGGCCTCAACACTTTTCCATTTGCAATGAACAGGACTTCCAGTTTGGAAATCAGATGTGATCTCCCACTTGGAAGAAGGGGAAGTACCTCAGATCCAGGATGGAGAAGTACCAAGGGCCATCTGTCTAGGTAAGTCAATGAAAACCAGACACATGGAAGTCTTAAGTCACATCTTAACTGGTCGTTCTCTGGAAGAACTAATGAAATATTAGTCTTAAGGGCCTCCATGTCTCTAGAGAAGAGCTGGAGCTGTGTCATATGAGCTGTTGATAAAATAGTTTACTTACATTTGTCCCCTCCTGAATTCCTCAATTTTAGGGGAAGAGTTTCCTTCAATCAAAAATAGATCTTTCTCTTCTATTTCTTCTTTGGGGTTACTTAATCCCTAGCAGTCATTCTTTTGCCTCATGTCCCTTCATCATTCCTTTAAAAAAATTCTTTTTTCAATTAGGAAATTATTTTCTCTTTGTTTCCCCTCCCCTCCTTGAAACAAAAAAGAAAGAAAAAATCAACTTATCAAACTTAAAACTTAAACTTAAAACAAATTTGCCTAGTCAAAAAACAAATTCCTGTATTGACCATGAAATAAAAGCATAAAATAGGCAAAGAAGAGACAATTGCCCCTATTTATTGATGAAATGACAACAACAACAAAAAACTGAGTAAACACCAGCAAATAAACTTATCAAGAAAATACTAACAAAATCTTACTGAAACAGTCAACAGTCTCAGGAAACCAGGTTGTAAAATACATAAAAATCAAAGTACTTTTACGTAGCAGTAATAAAATTCAGGAGTTATTAATAGAAAGGGATATCCCATTCAAAGTAACTACAAAATGCATAAAATATCTGTGAGCCAGTCATTCAAGATCTGTATTTGAAGTAATGAAAAGCAATTTAAATAATTGAAAGATATTCACTGCTCATATTTTGTTTGTGGTAATATTAAATAGTACTTTTAATAATCAAACTATTAAGGAGTTCCTTGATAAAACTAGACAACACAATTTTTTTGGAAGGACAAAAATTCAAAAATCTGAAGGGAAATTTTTTTTAAGTAGGAAGGAAGGATGGGGGAGGGGAAGAGGAGGGAGTAGCACTTCCACTTGTAATGAAACAGACATCAACAAAATCACTTGTTATTTCTTAAAAATTACAAAAGCATTTCAGTGGAAAAGATTAGATGTATCAGGAATAATTGCAGTCAGTGTTACAAAAATAATTTTATGTATTTAATATATTTTATGTATTTAAATTAAAAATAAAAATTAGTTGAGGAGGAACTCACAGTTTGGCAAGATATGCTGGAAAAACCTTAGAGAAATTGGACTGGAATTAAGTTTGGACCATCTTACACAATACCACAATAAATTAAAAATGGATTTAGAACTGTAATATTACTGATCATACTTGAAAACATTAAAAAGAACGAGATCCAGGTTTGTATCACAGCAGTTGCTGGGAGTGGAACTTTAAGCAAATAGTAAAGGGAATCACAAACTATAAAATAGATTCTTTCAGTTAAATGAAATTGAAAAGCATTGTCACTACCAAGCTAAGCAGCTAGGATAAGAAAGGATGCTGTCATATAGAAAAAACACTTGATAATGGTATGATATCTAACTTATGTATGGAACTAACAAAATATACAATACTAAAAGCCTTTCCTCAAAGGATAAATGATTAAAGAGTATAAAAAAAACTCAGAAGAATTATAGACTAGTATCAAATATTCCCCCAAGTGTCTAATAAGATGAGAAATAAAAGTAAAAAGAACTGTTGCCCAAGAATTTAAGAAAAGATAGAAATTTTAACCTACAGGGAAATTGAGCAAGCCATAATTGAACTTCTAAAGGACAGAACAAACAACAGCCCAGCATCATGGTCTTGATCAATTTAGAAGTGAATGCTGTCAAGTGTTTACATGAAATATCCTCTTATAAATTAATTGTTTCCAATAGAGAAAGAAAAGTACTCTACTCAATTTCTTTTACTGAACAAATATAATCCTTATGCCAATTCTAGGAAGAGATAAAGCAGAGAAAGATGACTAAAGAAAAATAGCCCTGATGAATATTAATACAAAAAAAAGTAAATGTCCTGGCAAAGAATATATAGTAGTACATCAAAAAAATGTAGACAGTTTTTCTTGATAGGGAATTTGAGACTTACTATCCTTTCAGATTCTACAACTCCCTTATCAGTTTACTTTCCCAGGTGTCATAGCATCTTTTCCAAACTTTTTCATCCCTCCTCAAACTTCTTGTGGTTTCTCCTACCCCTATCCTCTCAAATAAGATCCTTGCTTCATATTTTCCTAAAAATTGAAGCCATTCCCCAAGAGCTCCCTCTTCTCCTCTAATCTTTATCTTATATAACTCAGATGCCTTTTGCCACTGTCTCCTTCTTGACCCAGAGGTGGCCCTTGTCAGTGCTAACCCCTCTACCTTCTCAAGGGATCCCATTCCATCCCATCTCCTCTAAAGAGATTGACACCTCTGTCATGCCCACTCTTTCACTTATCTTCAATTTCTCTCCATCTACTGGCTTCTCTATGATCTACAAAAATATTCCCATGTTTCCCCCATTCTCAAAAACCCCTCACTTGATCCTTCTGTTGGCACTATCTATCATCCTATAACTCTTCTGCCATTTGTGGCTAAACTCCTTAAGAAGGCCATCTATAATAGGTACCTTCTCGTCTTCTCCTCTTACCCTCTTCTTAATTCCTTACAATCCAGCTTCTAATGTTATCATTCAACTGAAACTACTCTCTCAACAGCTACCAGAGAGCTCTTAAATGCCTATCAATGACCTTTTCCCAGTCCTCATTCTTCTTGACTTCTCTGCTGTACATCTGTCCTAATGACTTTAAAATCCAGCCCTAACCTCTCTGCTCATCTCCAGTTTTTCATTTCCAGCTACCTATTAGACATCTCAAACTGGAAGTCCTATAGACATCTTCGACTCAACATGACCAAAACTAAATTTCTTATCCTTCGCCTTAAGCCCTCCTCCCTTTTAAGCTTCCATATTATGGTTAAGGGTTTCATCATCCTCCAAGACTCCCAGGCTTACAATCTAGGTGTCACCTTTGACTCCTCACTCTCCCCCTATATCCAATCTCTCACCAAGGTCTATAGATTTTACCTTCAAAAAATCTCTTGAATAAGCCCTTTGTCCCCTCCGATACTGCAATCACACTGGTGTAGGCCAAGATCACTTTATGTTTGTAGTATTGTAGTCAGCTGCTCTCAGACTACCTACCATGTATCTCCCCACTCTTGTCCATCCTCTGGTAACCTGTCAAAATGATTTTCTAAAATGCCACTGTTGTCCATGCCACCCCCATAGTCAAAAAACTCCAGTATTTTCCTATTACCTTCAGGATCAAACATAAAGTCCTCTGTTTGGTGTTCAAAGTCCTCCATAACTTAGCTACTCCCTTCACCTTTCCAATCTTCTTGCACCTTATATACCTTTTCCCACCATGTACTCTTTGATCCAGTGACACTGACCTCCTGGATATTCCATGAATAAGATACTCCATTTCAGCTCTAGGCATTTTTTTTTCTCTGTCCTAGGAAACATTCTCCCTCCTTGCCTCCACATCCTGGCTTTCCTGGCTTCCTTCAACTCTCAGCTAAAATCCCACCTCCTACAGGAATCTTTTCCCAATTCCTCTTAATTCTAGTGCTTTGCTTCTGTTAATTATTTCCTGTTTATCCTGTACATAGCTAGTTTGTATATATTTATTTGGTTATTGTCTCCCCCATTAGACTGTGACCTCCTCAAGAACAAGGGCTGTCTTTTGCCTTTCTTTTTATCCCCAGCTCTTAACACAGAGCCTGACGCATAGTAAGTACTTAATAAATGCTTGTTGACTGACTTTGAGAATTAATTGAGAATATTTACATTTTTGTTTCTTGCAGATGGGAAAATTAGGCCTGGAACTGAGTCAACTCAGGAAGAACACAGAAGGGATAGTTTCCATATCTCTAAATTGGAAGAAGCCTGGGAATATCATGTCATATTGGAGGGACCACAGAGGAACCAAGAGGAGAAACTTTCTAGGCAAGTAAAACAATCACTCAACAGAAAACTCAGAATACATAGTGCTATTTTGAGGCTAAATTCAATTTATTTACCTTAGCAGTTGTCCATATATGAAAATATCTTCATAAATGTCTGTATTGCCAACCCAATATTCATAGCACCCACAGCAACTATGAATATGCTGACATAGTTCTGAATCTCAAAACAGACTCTCTATATGGAAGACAGAACCAAAACATTTATTCAGGTACCAGAAAGCCAAATCCCAACACCAGAAAACCCAATCCATCAAAGCAACAAAGTTTATATACATTATCACTACAGGGAGCATCACCATCCCAGAGCGTTCCCACAAACAAAAACTCACAGCTAGCTGCTTCCTCTCTCTCTCCCTCATCTCTAACTGCTCTGTCCAACGTTCTGCTCCACCCTTCCTGTTCCATCCTTTCACTAAGCTCCTCCCACCACAGACTTATGTGACTCAGGCTTCCATGTGACTTAAGCAGGTCACATGGGCCTATTAATGGTTAGGAAAATCTTCCCATTAAGCAAAAGTACATTAATAATACAGTGTGGTACACATTAATAGGACTTCTAACAGTATTCAGGTTTAAGCAACTGAAATTTGAATATACTAAATATGAAAATTCCTTCAGTTTATAGTTCAAATCTTTTTAATAGTTTAGAACAGTGGCCACTAATCTATACATAAGGATCCCTATGGGCTCATTATTGACTTAGTTTTAAAATGTATTCTTATCTATGTTGTATTGTATTTTTATTTATTTTATTAAATGTTTCCCTATCACATTTTAATCTGGTTTAGGTCACACGGGAGTACTGTGGGCTGCATGTGGCCAGGGCCACCTATTTGATACTTCTGGTTTTGAATATCTATAGATATTTTGTGAATATTACACATATATAACTACTGCAATTCATCCATTACTTCTCATTATGGAGTTCCTATTGGAGAAAATTTTCACAAAAATAATGAATACAAAAAAGCCACCTGGAATACACATCTTTTTGAAAAAGATAATTCATTGTAGAGAGAAGCCTTATGAATGTATTGATTGTGGGAATACTTTTTGTTTCTAGTTTTACTCAACATCAGAGCCTGCGTATTGGAGAGAGTCCTTATGAATATGGAAAGGTCTTCTGCTGGTGCTCACAATTTACCCAACATCAGAGACTACATGCTGGAGAGAAACCTTATGAATGTCATGTGTGTGAAGCAAAATTCCCCTATAAAAAATACCTTAATGACAGTCAGAAAATTCACACTCGAGAAAAGCCATATGAACATAAGGATTATGTGAAGGCCTTTGACCAGAAGTTACAGTTATCTCCATATCAGAAACTTAATACTGGAAAGAAACCTTATGAATGTAATGATTGTGGGAAGGCCTTCCACCAGAGTTCACAGTTAACTCAACATCAGAGAATTCATACTGGAGAGAAGCCTTACAAATGTAACTGTTGTGGGAAAGCCTTCTGGATTAAAATAGACCTTACTAGACATCAGAGAATTCATACTGGAGAGAAGCCTTATGAATGTAAAGATTGTGGGAAAACCTTCTCTCAGAGTCCACCATTAACTAGACATCAGAGAATTCATACTGGAGAGAAGCCTTACAAATGTAACTATTGTGGGAAAGCCTTCCGTTGCAGTTCACAATTAAGTCGACATCAAAGAATTCATACAGGGGAGAAGCCTTATGAATGTAAAGATTGTGGGAAAACCTTCTCTCGGAGTTCACCGTTAACTAGACATCAGAGAATTCATACTGGAGAGAAGCCTTACAAATGTAACTATTGTGGGAAAGCCTTCCGTTGCAGTTCACAATTAAGTCAACATCAAAGAATTCATACAGGGGAGAAGCCTTATGAATGTAAAGATTGTGGGAAAACCTTCTCTCGGAGTTCACCGTTAACTAGACATCAGAGAATTCATACTGGAGAGAAGCCTTACAAATGTAACTATTGTGGGAAAGCCTTCCGTTGCAGTTCACAATTAAGTCGACATCAAAGAATTCATACAGGGGAGAAGCCTTATGAATGTAAAGATTGTGGGAAAGCCTTCCGTCAGAGTTCAGAGTTAACTAGACATCAGAGAATTCATATTGGAGAGAAGCCTTACAAGTGTAATGATTGTAAGAAGGCCTTCTATCAGAGTTCAGAGTTAACTCTACATCAGAGGATTCATACAGGAGAGAAGCCTCACAAATGTACTAATTGTGGGAAGGCCTTTAACCGGAGTTCAGAGTTAACTCGACATCAGAGAATTCATACTGGAGAGAAGCCTTACAAATGTAACTATTGTGGAAAAGCCTTCCGTTGCAGTTCACAATTAAGTCGACATCAAAGAATTCATACAGGGGAGAAGCCTTATGAATGTAAAGATTGTGGGAAAGCCTTCCGTCAGAGTTCAGAGTTAACTAGACATCAGAGAATTCATATTGGAGAGAAGCCTTACAAGTGTAATGATTGTAAGAAGGCCTTCTATCAGAGTTCAGAGTTAACTCTACATCAGAGGATTCATACAGGAGAGAAGCCTCACAAATGTACTAATTGTGGGAAGGCCTTTAACCGGAGTTCAGAGTTAACTCGACATCAGAGAATTCATACTGGAGAAAAGCCATAAAAGTGTAATAATTGTGAGAAAACCTTCTATTTCAAAGCACACCTTACTAGACATCAGAGAATTCACACTGGAGAGAAGCCTTATAAATGTCATGAATGTGGCGAGTCCTTCCGACGGAACTCGCAGTTAACTGTACATTGGGAAATTCATACTGGAGATGCTCCTTACAAATGTGATGATTGTGGAAAGGTCGTCTGTTGGAGATCACGGTTAATTGAACACCAAAGAATTCATACTGGAGAAAAACCCTATAAATGTAATGATTGTGGAAAGGCTTTTCGCTGGTCCTCACGATTTACTGAACACCTGAGAATTCAAACGGGAGAAAAAAAACCTATAAAGTTTAGTAGATGGACCTTCCCTAGGAGTGTATCCTTTATTCAATATCAGGAATCATACTTGAGAGAAGTTTTATAAATGTAATGAATGTAGAAAGAATTTCCACTAGAGCTCAGTTTATTCAACATCAGAGACTACACAGTGGAATGATGAAGCAAACGAAATGATTATTACAAAGCTTATTCCCACAGTTTATACTTTAGCATGAATCAGAGATTTTTCATCTCATGAATGTGATTAATGATTACGAGAAGGCTTTTCATGACCCTTTTTCAACACTGAAGCACTCATACTGGAAAAAATCCTGATGAAGATATAACTTTGTGAATGTAATTAATGTGGGAAGGCTTTCAGTCAGAGTACTTAATTGAGCTGTCTTTACAAAATAAGGGATTCCAAGTGGTAGAGATTTCAAAGAAGAAAGCTTTGCAAATATGGGGGACAATTAGTTCAAAGGAAGAGAGCTGGCCAGTTGTCATGTTGATATATCTAAGAAGAAATTCAAATACAAACTGAAAAATTAGAGAACTCTGAACTCAATTTTTTTTCAAATTTTTTTATTTTTGGCAGGGCGATTGGGGTTAAGTGATTTGCCCAAGGTCACACAGCTAGTACGTGTCATGTGTCTGAGGCCAGATTTGAACTCAGGTTCTCCTGACTCCAGGGCCAGTGCACTACTCACTGCACCACGTTGCTGCCCCATTAACTCAATTTTTATACTTGGCATTGTTCATTCTCCCATAATGAGGGTGAGTCTGCTAAGGATAATAACAGAACACTTTTTATAAGATGACCTCTAGTGCACAACTGACTTCCATGTTTCCAAGTTTCCATGTTAACTGCAATTGCAGCAAAAGATATTGGGATGAAATGTAATTTTAAAACAGTGCTTATTATACAAGTTGTTTATAATAAAACATTTTCAAGTTCTAGCCATGTTCAAATGAATAACCCCAAGAAAAGGTGGATATCTCTTTAAGGTATTTACAAAACAGACCACAAACCAGTCTTCTTGTGAGATAATTAATTGTGCCCAAATCCTTTTCATTAATACAGAACAGAAAACAGTTATGATATTAACCTCACTACATAACAGAATTATATCCTGGTTTCACAAGTCTTTATATCATTACCTAATTATCCTCAAACTCTTGTGAGAAATGTAAAGGTCCTTATCTTATACAGGAATATATAACTAGTAACAGACACATAATAAGACTAGCTACCCATTTACTTAGTTGTTTACAATATAGAAGGGACTAAAATTCTAGGCTAAATAGCTCAAATCTTATACCTGCATCTTATAGTAGTTCAGATTTGCTCCAGTATTAGCCTATGAGATAAAGGTCTACCATTGTGTTTATACTGATCACCTACCATGATTATAGAAATCTGCCATGAAAGAAGAATAGGGACACAACTTTATGATAAGGGAAGATGTTTCCCTATCTTGATGTCAGTGCCAGGATAGAGATAGCAAATTGCCTTGAGCCAGGCTTAAATGATGGGATGCTTTCCATTCAAGAGGAAATATAGTTCTGGGGAAATTGAGTTAAGAGAATATTATCTCAGCCCATGCCAAGAGTCATTCTACCAACCTCCCCCATGAGAACTCCACCTACAGTTGATACTGTCAATCCCATAAGGTTGTTGGCATCATGGATCATTGACCTAATAGCACTTCTTGATGATCATCCCTGGAGTCAGACTCAGAGCAATATCAGTTAACAACCCTGTAAGATCTTAAGTGTCAGGTTTCAATAACCATAGCTTTAGGTGGATTCAGTTATTAAGGATTACGTATCTGTCATAACAAGTATTGCCTGTAATCTCACATTGGTAACAGTAAGAGATTCATTATAAACAAAATTACAATTTAGCTTGCCTTAGAGAGATTTGCTTAGTTAGATTTGCTTTTAGAGGAAGAAGCAAAGGCATGAATTTAACACATCAATATTGTTCCTTAAAGCCTACACTACTATAAGTAACCTAGTGTATGGTGAGCAGATTTCTTGTTGGAAAAATGAATTAAGAGAGGCCAACCTTAGCGTTCCCAAGGTAACCTTATTCCCAGGAACATATCCACTAGCATTAGATCTCAGATGTCACTCCCATTCAGCTGCTGGAGTTTTTTCTTCAAGTTCTCATTTAAGATTGATCCAAGGATACAGCAAACCAAAGAATAAAACTCAAAAAGAATATTCAGGGTTTCAAAAAGGTTTCACCTCAAACAGTAAAGTCTCACTAATCATAGTAGGACTGGATACAATTGTTATCAATACTATCAAGTTGGTGTACTGAATTAGCCAAGAAATAAAATTTATTAGGCCTTCTAAGAATTACACAAAAGATTTTTATGGCTCTAATTTTTTCTTTTGGAGGGGGGAAGGGCAATTGGGTTTAAGTGACTTGCCCAAGGTCACACAGCTAGTAAGTGTCAATCATCTGAGGCTGGATTTGAACTTAGGTCTTCCTGACTCCGGGGCCGGTGCTCTATTCACTGCACCACCTAGCTGCCCCACAAAAGATTTTTTATTAAACATTCACACAAAAGATTTTTAGTTAAACCTTCCTTTCTAAAAGTATTTCTCTTTCTCAAAAACAGTTTAAAATTTATCCTGGTGTAAAAAGGCATTTATTAGAACATAAAGAAGTAATATATGATAGTTATAAGTTCACAAGGATGTGAATATATAGTAACTGTAAACCTTTAAACTGACAGATATCTCTTATTCAACCCTTAAAGCAAAAAATAAATCTTTACAATTGGAATTTATCAAAACTAAGTTGGTGTAAAATGTCTTTAAAAATTAAAAATAAATCCCCAAAATACCACATAAATTCCTAATTACCACCCTTGTCATCAAAAGGTATTTGCAATAGTGAGGAGATTCAGTTTTCTAAGTGAAGCAATGCCAAAAATATACTTATTAAATTAGCCTTATAATAATAATTCCTAATAATTTAATCAATGATCTTACAACTTTCATAAGTGATAGCCAAATAATTTTAGATGTCCCTTCCTCATAAATATAGACAAAGTTGGAAGTTTGTAATTTCTTAAATTACAGGACTTCAGAATATTGTAATATGTGGTCATCAGGGCTGATAAAATGACATAACAATTTTCAAACTTTCACATTTTAGCAGTACAATTCATAATCCAACAACATCCAGATTATAAGAAAAGATGCTTTCCTAACAGCATCTGATACAATAGTTTACCAAATTTCATAACATTAAGAAAATTTAGGAATATAACAAAACCATAAACAATATTGTGTATTTGAAACTTAAAACCTGTTACTAATCAGGTGACCTCAATTCAGTTGAATGTGTTTCCAAATTACCTTATATAGAAAATCGTTCAGAATATATTTAAGTGGAACTTATGTAAATTAATCTCAGAACATCCTACTTATAACCCTGTCAAACTTCTTGCCAGATACAAAGAAATTTTTTTCATTATTATAATCTGTATAAAATGAAATACCATATTTCACCACAGAATCATCACAACTGCATAATCTTCACATCCTGTTTTTTCAGTTTAAAAAATTAGTTTAAAATTTTTCATCCCACAATTGTTGCATGGTATAATTCTTTTCATCATGCCATTAAAAGGATAAACAGAGCAGCAATGTATTCACCAGTGGCATATGGATACACATTTATCTGTTGTGCATTATGAGCCACAAACCTAGAATTCTCAGCGCACATGCATTGTCAATATATTTCCAAGAGCCAACTTGCGAAGTTTGTTTAGAGTGCTGCAGTACAAACAGTATTGTCACTCAACCTAATGAAGAGCTATAGGATCAAGGGGAGCAGGCAGACAGGTAGGCAAAGCTGCCATGAGTAGGTCATGTGATACAGTAAGACTTGAATCTTCCCACACTAGTTAAACTGTACAGTTAGTCTGCCAGTGATACATTAATGTGCAAAGCATTTCTTTCTAATTATGGGTAAATATAAGACTATTATGTGGGCTTCAAGCTGAAAGTGATCATGTTCACAGAACAGCATGGAAACAGCTGTGGAAAGAGTTTTCAGTGAATGAAAAGTTGGTACAAGACTGGCAGAAACTAAAAGATAAGTAATACTGGCACAATTTTTTTTAAAAACTTCACATAATGGTTTCACCCCACGTTTTTGCAAAAAAAATTTGGCATAAAATCTGCAACAATCATGCATTGAAATAAATATTTTTTTATAGAAATAAAATCATTTCCTTTACAATGTCTGGTTCTTAACTAAAATCAAATCACTGTATTTTAACCTGAGTATGGGGCTAGATCTTGAAGTCTTAAGATATTGACACCCTACTCAGTTATCAATCTGTCACAAAAGCAAACACTCACTGTTACTGTTAGCAGGTCTAGTATGATTTTAGGACCCTACTTTTCACAGATGAGGACATTTTAAAGTCACTTCTTGCTATACTAACTCTGGAAACTCTATAACCATCTCCTATATTTCTAAAAAAAAACCTTATATTTACATTAGTCTTTTAACAATTAGATCCATAATCCAAGGGAATAAAAGAAGAATTCACTTTTCTAACAATATTTCTACTCCAATAAATTATCAAATTAATGTTAGGCAGTTTCTTTAACATATTACAAATCACATAATTGGGAAAACTTCACTTAAAATCACCCAGCTAACACATTTCCTGATCCATATAGTATAATAATAACAATAGTAAAATTTCATGTAAAATGAGACCAGAATAAATTCAATTGCGCCTGAATCTATTTTCCAAATAGTATCATATAGAACCTCAATTTCAATTATTTAATATATTTTACACAAGGGCTATTTATTAAAATCATTTCATTTTATGGGATTTACTATAGCCAGCTAATTCACTACAAAAGATTTTAAAAGTGACAATATTTTACCCCAATTATCACACTTAGGAATATCTTGCTTATCAAATTTCTCCTAAACCTCTATAACTGTCTTGCTGGCTTTCAAATCAAGCTACAAAATTTTCATTCGCAATCTGTCTACCTATACGAAAGTCAAACTTGCCCATCTGAAGCTGGCACATGGGTGCTCAGAACAACTGTCCATATTTAAGAGGGTCTTGGAGCACATGGCCTCGTGCTGCTGCTCACCTTCTGTGTGCTGGGTGTGTTCCCCATTTGTTTCCAAATCTTATCTTCATATTTTCTCTCCAGTCTTTGTCCAAGGCTGGATTTGAATGCAGATCCTCTTGACTCCAGAGCCCAGTGCTCTATCCACTGTGCCACTTAGCTGCCCCAGAGTCCACAATTATTTTAAGTGAGATATCTTTTACATCTTTTCTTGCAAGGCTTTGTTGATCATATATAGAAATGCTGATGATTTATGTGGATTTATTTTGTGTCTTGTGACTTTGCTAAAATTATTGTTTGAACCAATTTTCCAAGTAATACCATCTTTTCACCTGCAAAAGTGTTTCAACAATCTGGCTAGCAGCTTCTGTGGGGGTGTAAGATCCACCAATATCCAGCACCCAGAAAGCTGCCAGCACACTGCAAAAGCACAGGTTCTTTTGATCTGCTTAACTAAGGAAAGCAATGTTAAAGGGGTTGACAAGCTTACTTTAATTCAGCATACAAATATCATTCACTTAGTTTAGGGAAAAAATCCAGCACCCTGAACTTCAGAGCAAAATACAAACAAAGTACAAACATCAACAGACAGACTTTGTCTGATTCAAATCCCAATGCATAGTTACCAGAGTTTAACAAAGTCTCAGCATCTGGGTTACAAGCTGCAGGGCCCTTAGCTACAGCTTCCCAGAGTCTCCATATGCCACCAAGAGAGAGAGCCCTTGTGCAAATGGCTCTGTCTTCTCTTCTTTTTTTTTTAAATTTTTTTTTTAAATTTTATTTTTAGTTTACAACATTCAGTTCTATATAATTTTGAGTTCCAGATTTTCTTCCCTCCTTCCCCCCCTCCCTCCCCTAGACGGCATGGAATCCCATGTAGCTTCCACGTATAACTTCGCATTGAATTAATTTACACACTAGTCAAGTTATGGAGAAGAACTGTGATCAATGAAAGGAATCATGAGAAAGAAGAAACAGGACCAAAAAAAAAAACCCCTACCCAAAAACAAAAACAAAAGAGAGAAAAGGAAAAAAAAACGGGGGGGGGGCAGGAAAAGGCTATCATGAAGTGTCCCTCAATCTGCATTCATACTTCATAGTTCTTTCTCTGGATGTAGATAGCATTCTCCATTGTGAGTCCTTTGGAGTTGTCTTTGTACCTTGTGTTACTGAGAAGAGCGAAGTCTGTCAGGGTTGGTCCTCACAGAATCCATATATCTGTGGTTGTGTATATGTTCTGGCTCTGCTCCGCTCACTCAGCATTATGTCGTGTAGGTTTTTCCAGGTTGTTAGGAAGTCTGTATCATTCCCATTTCTTATGGCACAATAGTATTCCATTACCTTCATATACCACAGCTTGTTCAGCCATTCCCCAATTGATGGGCATCCCTTTGATTTCCAATTCTTAGCTACCACAAAAAGAGCCGCTATAAATATTTTTGTACATATGGGTCCTTTTCCTGCTTGTGTGATTTCTTTGGGATATGACCCTAGAAGTGGTATTGCTGGGTCAAAGGGTATGAACATTTTTATAGCCCTTTGGGCGTAGTTCCAAATTACTCTCCAAAATGGCTGGATCATCTCACAACTCCACCAGCAATGTAACAATGTTCCAATTTTCCCACATCCTCTCCAGCATTTATCATTTTCCTGTTTTGTTATTTTAGCCAATCTGACAGGAAAGATGTGGTATCTAAGAGCTGTTCTCATTTGCATTTCTCTAATCAGTAGTGATTTAGAGCATTTTTTCATATGCCTATAGATATCTTTAATTTCTTCCTCTGAAAACTGCCTGTTCATATCCTTTGACCGTTTCTCAATTGGGGAGTGGCTTGTATTCCTATATATTTGGCTCAGTTCCCTGTATATTTTAGAAATGAGGCCTTTATCGGATACACTAGTTGTAAAGATTTTCTCCCAATTTTCTGCTTCCCTCCTAATTTTTGTTGCATTGGCTTTTTTTGTACAAAAACATTTCAATTAATAATTAGGAATTATTTTGCCCAATTGTATGCCTATAAATTTGGCAACCTTAGAGATATGGATGAATATCTACAAAAACATAAATTGCCCAGGTTAACAGAAAAGGAAGTAAAATTTCTAAATAACCCCATCTCAGAAAAAGAAATTGAGTATGCCATCAATGAACTCTCTAGGAAAAAATCTCCAGGGCCAGATGGTTTTACATGTGAATTCTATCAAACATTTAAAGAACAACTAATTCCTATACTTTGTAGACTATTTGGGAAAATAGGTGAAGAAGGAGTCCTACCAAATTCTTTTTATGACACAAATATGGTACTAATACCCAAACCAGGTAGAGTCAAAACAGAGAAAGAAAATTATAGACCTAGTCACCAATCCACACCCACATAGGTTCTACACCTAATAGAGGTTTGGGCCTGGGGCTGAGCACCTAGTAAGGCTCAATGAAATACACTGAATTACTCAAAGGAAACAAAGGCCAACCAAGTGCTAAGAGTCCATTTTGCTTACCAACACAAAAAGTAATAGTTTTATTTCCTTGTTGTCCGTTTTTATCCTTTCAATTTCTTGTTCTTCTCTTATTACTACTGCCAGCATTTGTAGTTGCACTATTGAATAATATTGGTGGTAATAGGTATCCTTTTTTCACTCCTGATGTTATTGGGAAGGCATCTAGCTTATCTCCATCACAGATTATATTTGCTTATGGTTTTAGGTAGATGCGTCTCTTCATTTTAAGAAAAAATCCATTTATACTTATGCTTTCAAATGTTTTTGATAGGAATGAGCGTTATATTTTGTCAATTTCTTTATTGATATAATTATATTATTTTTGTTGCTTTTTATTGATATAATAATTTATGTTAATAGTTTTCCTTATATTGAACCAGCTCTACATTTCTAGTATAAATCTGACCTAGTCATAATCCTTGTGATATATTGCTATAGTCTGCTAGCTAGTATTTTATTTAGGATTTTTGCATGAATATTCATTAGTGAAATTAGTCTATAATTTTCTTTCTCTGCTTTTGCTCTTCCTGGTTTAGGTATCAGCACCATATTTGTTTCATAAAAGGGGTTTGGTAGGATTCCTTCTTTGCCTATTATCCCAAATTATTTAACATTAGAATTAGTTGACCTTTAAATGTCTGGTAGAATTTACCTGTAAATCCATCCGGTCCTGATGCTCTTTTCTTAGGAAGCTCATTTATGGCCTGTTCAATCTCTTTTTAAAAACAGGTTTATTTAGATCAAAGGTTCCCAAAATTATTTGGCCTACAACCTCCTTTTCAAAAAAAAATTACTCGTCACACCCGTGGAAATCTACTTTCTTTAACTCTTTAATGGTTTTTTGAAATTTATGTCATTTCAAAAAAATATAATTTTTTTAAAAAATGAAATATCTTAAATTTAATGATTTATTGTAAATTTGTGGGTTTTTTCCTACATTGAAATTTTGATGATGCAATATTGTATAATGTGACCATATAGTTTCATACTGTAAACAAGTCATTATATGCACATATTCCTGCTGATGCATGCTAGACTTCCTGTCAATGTGAGACACACTGGCCTATCAACATTTGCTTGTTAAGACCTGTTGGCAGACTTGACCACTGATCGGTTATAACTTGCATTTTGTGTGTTTATTTGGAAACTGTGACTACGACTTTAATTCTGTTACACAACAGATGAAACATATGCAAATGGTTTTTCAAAACTGTCTTCTCTTCTTTCCTTATGCTTCCACCACCCCCTTAGTTTTGTTCATCCCCACCTCCTTTCAGTTGTACTTGAGGCTACTACCATACTCCCCCAGATCGTTCCAGTGCCCCTAGGGGGCACCAATGGTTCTATTTCCTTTTTTCTTATCTGAGCAGTTTGCATTTTTGTAAGTATTTTTCCATTCAACTTAAATTGTTAAATTTATTGGCATATAATTTGGCAAAATAGCTCCTAATAATTGCTTTAATTTCATCTTCATTAGTGGTATATTCATCCTTTTCATTTTTGATACTAGTGATTTGATTTTCTCTTTTTAAAAATCACATTAACCAATAGTTTGTCCAATTTATTAATTTTTTTCATAAAACAATTCCTATTTTTATTTATCAATTTTGTGGTTTTCTTACATTGATGTTTATTAATATCACCTTTAATTTTCAGGATTTCCAATGTGGTGTTTAATTGGGGATTTTTAATTTTTTCTTTTTCTAGTTTTTTTAATTGCATATGAAATTCATTGATCTGCAGACATTTTCCTCTGATTACTGCTTTTGCTGCATCCCATAAGTTCCGGTATGTTGTCTCACTAATAAAATTATTTATTATTTCTATGACTTGTTCTTTAACCCACTCATTCTTTAGGATTAGGTTATTTATTCTCCAGTTAATTTTTTATCTATGTTTCCATGGTCCTTTATTAAATAGTTATTTTTATTGCATTATAATCTGAAAAGGATGCATTTTATGTTTCTGCTTTTCTGCATTTGATTATAAGGTTTTTATGTCCTAATATATGGTCAGTTTTTGAAAACGTGTCATGTACTACTGAGAAAAAGGCACATACCTTTCTAGTCCCTTTTGGGTTCTGTCTAGATGTCTATCATATCTAGCTTATCTAAGATTCTATTAATCTCATTGACTTCTTTCTTATTTATTTTTCGGTTAGATTTATGTAGTTTTGAGAGGGGAAGTTTGAAGTCACCCACTATTATGTTTTGCTATTTTTACATGTCACTCATTTTTCTTTTCTTTTATAAATTTGAATGCCATAACATTTGGTGCATATGTGTTTAGTGTTAATATTGCTTCATTATCTGTGGTACCTTTTAATATAATGTAGTTTTCCTGCTTATCTCTTTTAATTAAATTATTTTAGATTTAACTTCGTCTGAGATCATGATTGCTACCTAGCTTTTTTTTATATCAGCTGCAGCATAATAAATCCTACTCCAGCCCATTATTTTTACTCTATGTGTATCTCTCATTTTTAAATGTGTTTCTTTTAAATAGCATATTGTTATGCTCTAGTTGTTTTTTTTAATCCATTCTGCTCTTTCCATTTTATGAGTCAGTCCATCCCATTCACATTCAAAGTTATACTTACTGGTTGTATATTTCCCTCCACCCTATTTTCCTTCACTATTTACCCTTCTGTCTCTTTTTACACTATCCTTCTTCAGAAGTCTCTGATCACTGCCTCCCTAATCTGCCCACCCCTCTCAGAGTCCCTTCCTTATCATATCCTCTTGCCCTCCTATTTCTTAATCTGCATACCATTTTAAGAGTTTTACATAAATCTTCTTAGGGTTGTCTGTTCATTATAGTCATTGTTTATTCCATTACATTCAATATCTAGCTTGTTTAGTCATTCCCTGAATAGTAGACATATGCTTTGTCTTCAGTTCTTTGGTTTTAAATTAATGCTGCTAAAAATACTTTGGTACATATGAGAGCTTTCTTTTTATCAATGATTTTCTTGGGGTATATGCTTGGCAGTGAAATTTTTGGTTCAAAGGGTATAGAAATTTTAGTCACCCTAAGTGGTAAACTTTTGAAAAATTTATTATTTGGCTAGTAGGGCCCAAACTAGCTTGCTAGGTTTTTTTCTTTTTTGTCATCATTAATAGAGTGCTGCCTTTTGTTCCCATGTGAAAGTTCCTTGAATGGATGGGAGCTGGCAATGTGATTTTGCTGCGCCTGAGGTGGTACATTGTCCATTCTCTGTACCTTTGGGTCAGAGATACTCCCCTAATGTTCCAGAGTGGATGTCTGAAGACTAGAATCTTCCCAGTTTCTTAGCTGGACATGGAGACAATGAACTAATTTTTATTCTGAGGGCAATCCTTTCTATGACTCAACCCCACTTCCCAGTCTCTAGGAGTCCAGTATGGAAGATCCTTCACAGGTCCATTGTACTACCCCTTTAGGCTTTCCTAGCATGTGCTCTTTACTTCATAGCAAAAGAGGGTAGGATACCTTTTGCGGGGGGGGCTCTTTATCCAAAGTACCTTTCCATATCTAATGAGCAGGACTTACAGTTTCCAAACCAGATGTGATCTCCCAGTTGGAAGAAGAGGAAGGACCTTGAATGCAAAAGGAAGAAGTTCCCAGCAGCACCTTAGAGGTGAGTGAAGAAAACCAGGCAGCACCAAGTTGGCTGATCTTTTGGGGGAAATTCAATTGCACTGTTGTATAGCAAGCTCTCTAAAGGCCTCAGAGCTGAGCCTGTCTGGCTCTAGGAGCTGCTTCATGATAGGTCTCATCTACAGATCACTTTTGTGCCTGTAGATCACTTTTTTAATGTCCCTGTGGTTTGAGAGAAAGAATTCCCTTTAAAAGAGGATGAAAATTGGAACATTGTTACATTGTTGGTATAGTTGTAAACTAATCCAGCCATTCTGGAGTGCAATTTGGAACCATGCTCAAAGGGCTATAAAAATGTGCATACCCTTTGACCCAGCAATACCACTTCTAGGGCTGTATCCCAAAGGGATCACACAAGTGAGAAATGGGCCAGTATGTACAAAAATATTTATAGTAGCTCTTTTTGTGGTGGCAAAAAATTGGAAATCAAAGGGATGCCCATCAATTGAGGAATGGCTAAACAAATTGTGGTATATGAATGTAATGGAATACTATTGTGCTATGAGAAATGAGGAGCAGACAGACTTCATTACAACCTGGAAAGACTTACATGAGCTGATGCTGAGTGAGGGGAGCAGAACCAGGAGATCATTATACACAATTAGACACACGGTATCTGTAAGGACTAACTTTGATAGACTTGGCTCTTCTCATCAATCCAAGGTTCAAAGACAGCTCCAAAAGACTCATGATGGAAAAAGCTATGCACATCCAGAGAAAGAATTATGGAATCTGAATGCAGATTGAGGCAAACTATTTGCTCTCTTTTTTTCCCCTTCTTTTTTGGTTTCATTTTTTCTTTCTCATGATTCATTCCATCGGTTATAATTCTTCTTTACAACTTATCTATTATGTAAATAAGTTTAATGCAAAGGTATAGATAGAATGTACATTGGATTACATGCCGTCTTGGGCGGAGGTGGGGAGAAGGGAGGAGAGAGAGGGAGAGAAAATTTGGAACTCAAAAACTTGTGGAACTGAGTATTGTAAACTAAAAATTTTTTAAAAAGAGGATGGAGCTTATTATTTTCCACCTTTCTTTGGAATTACCTCCTTAGGATTTATTTTCTTGCCTCACCTATCTAAACCATTCAATCATTTATCCATTCTGTTTTAATGTGTGTACAAAAATTAACACAGCAATAACAAAAATATCTTTTCTTCTATGTCCCCTTTTGATCTTTTTCTTCTATGGTCTTTTAGAATTTTGCTGCTACTTCTTATAATCTATGTATATTCTTATTCTGCTTTACTGTACATTATTGGATATAAATCCTCCACTATTTCCTGGAATTCTTAGGTAATATGAAGGTGCAATAATAGTAGTCATCCTTTTTTTTTTTTTTTTTTTTTTACAGAGCAGTGAGCACTTCCACAGTTGTGTGTTGTAATTTTGGTTTAGCTTTCTTCACTTTTTGCATTTTCCAAGTCACCAATGGAGTAAAGCACCACTGTGTGCTTGCTCCCATGCTCCTTAGCATGATGTTTTCAGCAATGTTGTCAAGGATGAAAACAGCTAATGCACTGACAGTAAATTGTTTAACTTGAAAAGTCTACAAGCCAAGACTAAAGTGGAGGGAGAGAGAGTGTGTGACTTTTTGTTCATAAATGATTGTGCACTCAATGTAGCCTCTGAACTGTGATGTAATGGATTGATCCTCTGCCACTTTAATTTTGGCCTACACCACACAATCCATACATGGAAAAATCAGTTACAGTAAATGGAGAAATTTTGAATGCTGTGGATAAGTTCACTTACCTTGGCAGTTGTAGTAGCAGTTTAGATTTGAAGATTTTTCCTACCCATTAATAGGCCATGTGACCAGCTTAACTCACTGGAAGCCTAAGTCACATATGGTGGGAGGAGCTTCCTGACAGGAAAAGGAAGTTATGTCACAGGAAATGGAGAGAGAGAGAGAGAGAGAGAGAGAGAGAGAGAAAGTAAGTTATGGCTGCTAATGACTGTGAGTCTGTGTTTGGGGAATACCCCAGCAGGGGGTCAGAGAGGTTTTGGGATGGTGAGGCTCCAGGTTGTAATATTGTGTGTGGAATGTTTTACTGCTGTGATAGACTGGATAAACGGTTTGTGGGATATGGTTCTCTGGTGTCTGAGTAAATGGTTTACTTTTTCTACCTTCTATATGGAGAGTCTCATATACTTTGTGATACAGAACCACATAGGCATTTTGACAGTTATCATCTACATTGTTATTATTGCCTTACTGATACAAGAGACTGAGTCTGGAAATAAAGATCTCTTGAGTCTTTGGCATAGGATTGGTAATTAAATCTATGAGATTACCAAGAGTGTAGAGAAGAGGCGTAATACAGAATCTTGAGGAGCACCCACAGTAAGGGGTGTGAACCAGATGAGTAGTCAGTAAAACATCATAGAAGGATCAAACAAATAGAGCTAGGAGAGAGTAATATCCTCCAGAAAGGAGAAACTTTCCTAGGAAGAGAGAATGATCAGCAGTGTCAAATACTGCAAAAGGTTGATACCAAGGAAAACACCATCAGGTTGGGACATTGAGATCATTGATAACTTTAGATAGAGGTTTTTCAGTTTAGTGAAGAGGTTTGAAGCCATATTGCAAAATGTTGAGGAGTGAGAGGAAATGAAAACAGCAAATGTAGACAGCTTTTTATAGGACCTGTTTAATAGAGGAGAGTTATAAGATGATAGTTCAAGAGGATAATAGGGCTTAATAAAGGTTTTTTTAAAGTTCATTTTTTATTTTTAGTTTACAATACTCAGTTCCACAAGTTTTTGAGTTCCAAATTTTCTCCCCCTCCTCCTCCCCAGTTTCCCCTAAGATGGCATGTAATCTGATATAGGTTCTACATATACCTTCACATTAAACTTATTTTCACAATAGTCAAGTTATAAAGAAGAATTATAACCAGTGGAATGAATCATGAGAAAGAAGAAACAAAACCAAAAAAGAAGGAAGAAAAAAAGAGAGCAAATAGTTTGCCTCAATCTGCATTCAGACTCCATAATTCTTTCTCTGGATGTGCATAGCTTTTTCCATCATGAGTCTTTTGGAGCTGTCTTTGAACCTTGCATTGCTGTGAAGAACCAAGTTTATCAAAGTTAGTCATCACAGATACTACGTGCTGTAATTGTGTATAATGTTCTCCTGGTTCTGCTCCCCTCACTCAGGATCAGTTCATATAAGTCTTTGTAGGTTTTAATGAAGTCTGTCTGCTCCTCATTTCTTATAGCACAATAGTATTCCATTACATTCATATCCCACAACTTGTTTAGCCATTCCTCAATTGATGGGTATCCCCTTGATTTCCAATTCTTTGCCACCACAAAAAAAACATGCTATAATTTTTTTTGTATATATGGGTGTAACAACAATGCTGCTAGTAGCTGCTGTGAGGGTATAAGACCAATAACACTAGCACAGAGGAGGGCTGCTAGCACAGGTTCTTTGATCTGCTTTACTAAGGGAAGAAACTTTAAGGGGTTTACAATCTCACTTTAATTAAACATACATATATCATTCACTTAGTTCTGGGGGAAAAGTCAGCACCCTGAACTCCAGAGTAAATGCAAACAGAAATTACAAACAAAGTTAAGGTTTATATCCTATTTGTATTCTTTAACCAGACTAGACTATAAGAGATCCCAAAATTGATTGCTGAGCACTCAAAGCAGATGTGCATCAGTTTTTGATTAGAACAAGTCAAGACTACCTATGAATGTAGATAGGGAGGATAACTGTGACAGTACAGTAATGACAAATAAAAGAACATTTTCTTGCTTACTTGATTTAGAGAAAACAAGATGAAAAGGAACAGAATCTGGAAAAATTTAGTTTTAGTCTTAGACCAAGAAAAAGGAGGGATAGAGGAGGCTGTCTATCTAAGACCCCAAAGTTTCTCAGCCCGGCCTTTGCTTCTGATTCCTGAATCACAATGTTCATCAAAGATCAGTGAGGCTTCCAGTCTAAGCACTCTAAAATTCAATAGTTTATGTGTGATTATTCAAGAGATAAATAAATAAGCAACACAGACAAGAATACAGACCACTAACCTGTAGTTGAGTTTTCCTGCTCAGAAGTTTCCCTAAGCATATTTTACCATGTGTGCTAGATGGTTTCCGGACTAGGAGATTTATTCCTATCCCTTTGTGATCCACCAATTTGACAGCAATTTATTCAAGTCTTAATTTATAGGTACTATTGAAAACTACAACATGAAGGCTCATTTTAATAACTGGTTTGTTATATGCTTGGAGCAGTTCCAATGAAGACAAAAATCAATGGGCCCCAAATGACATATTCAGCAACCTTTTAAAGGTTTTAGCTACAAGCCAGGATAGAAACAATTAGAATTTTACAGAGGATAAACAGGAAGGTAAAGATTTATACGTCAAAGAATGAATAGCAGAAGAGGAAGATCTGCATTAGGCAAAGTGATAGATTGGCAAATATTAGGGGATAAAACTGGAATTTGCAAATAGGCAGAGCAATAGCTAACCAGATAACAGGAGGGTTGTAATTGATGCCTCAGTTTGATTTTGCAGACCCTTGTTAGTTGATGTGACTAGCTGTTTTAATGCAATGATGGTCATAAAGCCAATACAGAAAAATCCTCTCACCACAGTACAAAAATATTTATAGCAGCCCTTTTTGTGGTAGCAAAAAATTGAAAGTTGAGGGGATTCCAATCAATTAGGGAATGGCTGAACATGCATATGAATGTGATGGCATAAAATTGTGCTATAAGAAAAGATGAAAGGGGATGGTTTCAGAAAAACCTTGGGAATCGGTATAAGCTGATACAAAGTAAAATGAGCTTTAACCAGGGCAACAATTTATGCAAAAACAATGTTGTAGAGGTAATTGACTCTGAAAGATTTATTAACTTTGATCATGACTAACCACAATTCCAACTCATGATTGTGTGAGGTAAATAGAATGTGAAGACTTCACAGGGAAGATATGTTATAAATATGTATCTCTATACTAAGAAATGTTTAAAAATCAAGAACTAGGGAAGTGGAAAAATTCTGAGGCCATGAGAGTGATGGCTCAGCCTCTGGGAAAGTTTACCCTGCCTGAAACTTTTTGTTCTTTCTTCTGGTTCTGGTTTAAAGATTTTCTCAGTAAGAACAGGGTCATAATGCCCTGTTTTTCTCTATTGTAAAGAATGGAGAGGGTCTCCCCCTCCCCTTTTCCTATTCTCCTTCATTAGATTTATAGATGTCACTTCAGTCATAATCATTAACTAAGGGAATAGGAATTAGAGTTTCTGTGCCTCAATTTCTCGGTTCTTTGTCTAGCTTTCCTGCTCAAATTGCAAGCCCACCTCCCAGCCAATGGTGAGAAGGGTCAGAGGTGGGCGGGAATTCTCTTGTGTTAAGTATGGTTATGGGTACCTAGCCACTTATAAAGCGCCTCCCTTGCTGGATTCGTTCTAGTGGGGGATGCCCAATTCTCGAGAATTGAATAAAATTTATTTCTGTTCCCACCCTGAGATTGCTCCTTATTGTTACTATTTTAATTGGTGAGGGTCTTTCATCCCACACGTGATGAAACAGGCTATCCACCTCCAGATAGAAAACTAACAGGCACAGTGCAGACTGAAGTGTATTTTCTCCTTTTTTTATTGAGTGTATGGGAACATGGCTAAAGTGGAAATTTGTTTTGCATGACCACATATTTGTAATGCGTTTTGTTTTTCTTGCCCTCTCAATGGTCTGAGGAGGGGCAAGAGAAAGGAGAAAATTTGAACCTGCAAAAAAAGTAATAAGGTATACGTGCTTTTTTTAAAAAAAGTATGAAAAAAGAACCTGTTCTCAGTGATAGGTATACAAAAAGATTGTTGCCCCATACCGAAGAGGTTTGAGGTCCTCGAGACCCCAAAATACCAACACACCAGATCCTGCCGAAAGAATTGACCCAACCCTTGTCAGCCAAGGAAAAAGACAAGGTTTATTAAGGGTTTGCCATAATGGGTTGTGTTAAGTAATCCCACCCTTTGGGAAGTCTGTTTTCACAAGCCGCCAGATTCAATCTACTGAGCTAGATTGAATCTGAGCACCTTCATGGAGGCAAGATGTGACTTATATACACAAAGATTGTAGGTGGATCTAAGGAGGTCTTGAGTAGTCCGGGATGACTAGAGCAGGGGTTTAGTGGACTGGGGTGACTGGGGTAAGGTCAGACACCAGGGTGGGAAATAGCTAATGGCTACCTGGAGATGACAGACAATAAGAGAGCTAGGGTATAGATATTTTGATCACAATCAAGGGTGGGAAGCGGGCCAGAAGGCAATCCAGAGGTAACCAAACAATGAAAGGCAAGGCTAGGCTAGGCTATTTGGGCATAAAAAGCTAGATCAAGTGGGAAAATTCAGGGTGGGGCTCAAGGGGGTTCCCACAGACTGTACTCTAGATTCAAGGGGATTCCCAGAGACTGTACCCTCATCAGTACTAAGCAAACAACACGTGGTCAGGCCTGGAGTGGAGGCGGAAAAGGCCCCAAGTGGGAGGGGAACTTCAGCTGAGCAGGGAAGGAAGCTGGGGATCCACGGATTTCAATAAAAGTCGCAATCTAGCCGCATACTGGAAGCTCCATGGGTGGACACTGAGTTTTTGGTGTGGTCTGGCTGTACCCAGGGTCTGGCACAGGGCGTCAACCCAAAAAGAGGCTTAATAAACAGACCCTGCGACTGGAAGAAAAAAGTCGCATTTCCCAAAAGTCGCCCTCTTCAGTCCTAGGCATGCGCACAAACCTCCTCACACCTCCAACCTCACTTCCGGGAATGCCCCAGACCCTACTTCCCTCAGGGTAGGGCGGGATCTTCAATAGCGGTTGCCACAGAAACATCAACAGGCGCCAAAGTCCTGCATCCTGAGGCTGTGGAGACACTAGAGGGAGAATGGCCGGAAGGGGCGAGGGGAAGTGGCTCTGACGTCTCTTCCGGTTCCTCTCGGCTGTCACTCGGGCAGCCTGGCCTGATGGACTTGCTTTGTGTCTCCTCAGTCCTCCCTGTCCCTGACCAGGAGCTGGGGCTCCTCCGGCCTTCGGCTTTCCCTCAGACCCACGGTCTCCCGCGGTCTCTCCCTGCTCATGCCCCTCCGGCGAGCTGAGCTGCCCCCAGGGATCGGGGGTCTGCGCCGAGTGGAGCCGGCTGCCAGGCCCTGCCTCGGAGGTCTTTGTGAGCGCGGGGCCGGGCGATTCCCTTGGCAGGTGCCTAGTCGGGCCCTTTCCTGGGCTAGCCGTCCCCCGCCGGCCCTTGGGCCTCTCTCGCTGCTCCCCGTCTTTGCGGGAAGGAGAGCTGGGCGCAGCCCCGTGTTCTGCACCCCCCTCCCCCCAGATTCCCCCGCCTGCCACGTCCTGGTTGGGCTGCCCCCGTCCCTGTCCGGGTTTGGGGCTGAAACCGCAAGTGCTCCTCCTGTGGTCCTTGAACCCTCCAGCCCGGGCCTGGGTTGTTTGTGAGCTCCCTGTGTGCGGGGGAAGTGGGGCGGGAGGGCTGGTTGTGCCCATGGTCTGGAAGGGGCAGGGTAGACTAATGCTTGTCTTGGGTCATCTTTCTTCTGCCTTCTGAGCCCTCTGTCCTTCTCCACGAGGGTGGGAATGGCCCCAGTATTCCTGACGGCGCCAGGCTGCAAAGTGAGTTCAGTTTGTTCTTGAAGAAATGTTTGTTTCTTATCTTTGGCCTGGAACCTAAGAAATGGGGTCTGTCTTGTTTGTGCCACGCATTAAATCTCCTTGGGCTTTACTTATTTGTCATTGGAGGTGTTGGACTAGATGGTGTCCAAGATCCTTGTCTCTGTTTCTACATCTGTTCTATGATCTTAACCATACCAGAAGGTAGAATTTAAAGACCATAGTAATTAAGAAGTCTGATTGATTGGATTGAGGTAGATGGTGTCTGAAGTACTAACAGTTTTAGATCTGTGCTCCTAACCTCCTCAGAAAGAATTTAAGTCTGGAGTTGGTCATCATGTATTTCAATCCTATCATTTTAGAGATGAAGAAACGGACTTAGTGAGAGAAGTAATATTAGTTGTTATTTGTGTAGCATTTTAAGATTCACCAAAAAATTCTCAGACAGCTCTTTTGGGCCTCACAACGCTCTGTGTGCGGGTACTACAAGTGCTATCTGTATTTTATAGATGATATAGCTACTAAGAGGTGAAGTCTCATGCCAGGTCTTCCTGATTCCTTTTCAGCATTTGATCCATAATATCGTGCTCCATGTAGAGTCACACTGGTAGTAAGTAGCAGACCAGGATTCTGTACAGAACTTTTGACTCCCAGGGCTCTTTCCCGCCTCTATACCATTTTGCCACTCTGTATAACATTTATACCTTCATAGGATGTGCTTTCTACTTTGCTGCAGTCCTCTCCACATACAGTGTACTCATTCAAGTCTTTTAATTCTAGGATGGAATCCTGAGCTGGATGTTGTGGGGGGGGGGGGTAAAATACAAATAATACAATAATATAAAATATTTAAATCAGTCTCTACAAAGCACTTTCATCTTGGAAATGTATAAGTACTATAAGCAGTATTTCCCAATTTGAGAGGAGGAAACTGGCAGGGAGGGGAAGTAAACATCTCAGGATCATTCAGCTAGGTAAGACTCAAAAAGGTAGAACAACATATTGTTTAAGTTTCCAGATGACTCATTTCAATCTAAAATATTCTATGCATTCAAAGAAGTAACATTATAGGATCAAATCATATATATATTTTTCCTATGTATTTGTCTTGTTTTCTTTTTGAGCTAATATAGGGGTCTACTTCATTGGCTTCAGTACAGAAACTTGTTGTGGGAAAGGCAGAGGAAAATGTTAAGACTCAGTTGGCCTCCATTTCTGTGATTAAACTAGGCCCAGAACAAGGCAATTGTAATAATGCAAATCATGATTTTTGTTTTAAATTTATTATTAAAAGATAACCTTGTGAGAATGTCTTTTCATGGTATTGAAAAGAATGGTATACAAGATATCTTAAAGTTAAATTTTTGGGGACCTATATTATGTTGAAGTGGTTGGAATATTGCACAAGTGCAGGAGGACCTGCATTTGTAGTCCTGGACCTTTTCAGGTCACTTAATGTCTTTATACCTCACTTTCTTCATTTGTAAACTGGGGGAAAGTAATGCCCACAGCACCTACATCACCTATGTTCTTTGCAATGTTAAAACGAGATAATGTCTGTAAGGGAGTTTATTAACTGAAATACCATAGAAAAGTCAACTATTAATATTAAAACATGCCATCTTGGGAGTGCTATAGTAAGCATGTTTGAATTACTCTGAAATGGTACAAATAGGAAGGAATAGCACTGGACAGTGTTATCCAACAGAAGTTATGCTTGATTATTAATGGAAAAGGATTATGTTGTTACCTCTAATTGGAATCAGTAATATTGATATTTATGTTGGATATTTAACTTAAAAATTATATCAAATGTATAAATTGGGCATTTGAGGGAAATGTATGATTTGTGCTCTTGTAATGAGATGATGGTGTCACTTAGCCTTTCTTAGAATCATCATTCCCATGTGTGAAATGAAGATAATAATAAGGTTTTACCCTGTCTTATGGAGATTTTGTGGAAAAAGTACTTCATAAATCAAATGTGCAATAAGTTTATGAGTTCTTGTTTTTTGTGTGCAATGAAAGATATATAGATTGTATTTGATATGAATTTGACTTGGAACCCTAAAAATCAAGAACTACCTTTTAAAATTTCTACCATATTTACCACTCCCAGGAGGTCCAAAAGGATTCAATAACATTCAAGGATGTGGCTGTGGATTTTACCCAGGAAGAGTGGGGAAACCTGGACCCCTCCCAGAAAGAGTTGTACAGGGATGTGATGCTGGAGAACTATAGGAACCTTGTCTTCTTGGGTAAGGAGAGCTATGACTGAGTCTTTGCATAGTGGAGTCTTGGTCACTTCACTAAACAAATAAGCATTTTCTACATGGTAAACATTCAAGAGTTGCTGTTTGACATGTAGAAACCAGTTGCTAATCCTCTTGGTGTCAGAGTGATTTGTTCTGTTCTTTAGTCCCAAGTGAAAGGTCTTTACTATGTTTAGATGGGAAATTGGTTAGTTATTTGTGAGACACCTGAGGTTACTTCTTTACATTCTCTGTCCATTTAGATCAAAGATTCTCCTCTAAAATTCTAGTGCAGGTGACTGAGGGGTTGTGTCAAATGTAATATTTCTGTGATGGCAAGTCATCTGTGTCTTTTCTCCATCCATTTCTGGAAAACAATATAAAGGAGTCTCTCTCTTCTTGTTTTTTTTTTTTGTTTTGTTTTTTGCTTTTTGACAGGGCAATTGGGGTTAAGTGACTTGCCCAAGGTCACACAGCTAGTATATGTGTCAAGTGTCTGAGGCCGAATTTGAACTCAGGTCCTCCTGACTCCAGGGCCAGTGCTCTACTCACTGCGCCACCTAGCTGTTCCTGTAGATTCTTTAGATAAGTTTTCCACCGTCCTTTGCATATCCCTAGCATTTCCCTTTACCATAGGTAGTGATTGGGAATAAGACAGGTAGGGGTTTCTTTCCTCAACCTTTTTCCATTCTAATGAGCAGGACTTACAGTTTGGAAACCAGATGTGATCTCTCAGTTGAAAGAAGGAGAAGCACCTTGGATGCAGGAGAGAGAACTACCAAAGAGCACCTATCCAGGTTAGTCATTGAATACCAGACATATGAGACTTCAGAGGCCATCTAAGCCAACCCCTTCATTTTACTTGTTAGGAAGTTGAGACACAGAGGTTAAGCACCTTGCCTAAGTTTCAGTGGTGGTAATTTTTAGAGGCAAGTTCTGTATTCAGGTTCTTTAACTCCTGAACCAGCGCTCTTTTTGCTATACCGTCCTGCCTACACTATGAAATTAAGTAGCTTGACTGATTTCTTTCTCTAGTTTTATTGAAGCAGCTAAGTCGTATAATGGATAAGAGTGCTACACCCAGAGTCAGGAATACCTGAGTTCAAATCACAAACTTATTAGCAATGTGGCTCTGGGCAAGTCACTTCACCTCTGTTTCTTTCAGTTTCCTTATCAGTAAAATGGTCTGCTACAGTTCTCTTCTCAGTAGAATGGGGATAATAACATCATCTACTTCTGTCTATCAGACTTGTTTTGGGGATAAAATAAAGTAATGTTTTTGAAGCACTTTGCACATCTTAGAGTGCTAAATAAATGACAACTACTACTATTACTGTTATTGCTACTGCTCTGGCTCTTCTAGTAATACATTGCATAATATTGGAAAACTAACTTGCTTTAGCCTTGATGTTATTGAGAAATATTCCAGTGCTTATCTGTTATAATTAATGTCACATCTTAGTTTCAAATATATACTTTTATCATTTTTTAAAAGCAAAACTAAACATCAAAAAATATGAAACTTGATGCAATATTTCAAACCCATAGTTTGACCTCTGCAAAACCTCTACAAAGATTGGGGAAGGTACTATCTTGTATTTTTTTCTTTGGAGCCAACCTTGGCGATTATAATTCTATGAGCTCTACTTATGATTGCTTTGTTGTTGTTGCATTTCCATTTACAATAGATTTATAGTATGCTTTTTCCTATTCCAGCTTATTTTGTATTTTTTCCTATGTTTTCCCATTCTTCCTTATAGTCATCAAAGTCATTATTTTTTTAAAAAATCAACAAAGACTACAACCTATGAAACTTATTTTATGATACAACAATAGTTTCAGTAACTAAATGTGAAAGGATAAAGTACAGAAAGAGGATTATAGACATATATCATTAATGAAAATTGAGTCAAAAATTTTTCATCCTGGCAAAAGGACCATGATAATATATCCAAAAAATTATTCATTAAAACTAAGTTGTAGTTGTTCCAGGGATGCAAAGATGATTACTATTTGGAAAACAACATAATAAATTTTATTGGAAACAACAACATCCAAACCACAATTATATCAGTGGATGTAGGTATTAACTTTGACAAAGTACATCACTAACTATGCCTAACAAAAAAAAATCACATAAGAGAGCCTAAAATAAATCTAAGAAGTCATATCTAAAACTAATATCTCATAATAATAAATATCTAAAGCTATTTATTCAATGGAGAAATTCTAAAAAAGTTTCCTATTAAATCAGAGGAAAAAAAGGCTACCTTTCTCTGCTGTTGTTTGCTAATGGTAGCAATAAAACAAAAGTAAGAAATTAAAAGCATAGAAATAGGCAAAAATGAGGCCACATTATTCCTATTTACTGATAAGATGATGGATTACATAGAAATTGCAACAAAATCAACAAAGAATGTTGCTCAGGTCAACTTCACAGATGCGCAGATAACAAAATAAACCTACAAAATCATTAATACTTCTCTATAGCAATAATATACCCCAAAAGTTTTCAATAGAAAGGCTTATCCCATAATAGTTACAAAATAAATAAAATATATGGGAGTCAATCTGGAAAGGCACTACCAAGATCTATGCTTTTTGAATAAATGAACAATTTAAATATTTGGAGTATATTTAATGCCTATGGCTTGACAGAGTAATACGATAAAAATGATAATACTACCTAAATGAATTCGGGGATGTAATACTCAGCTTATCAGACTACCATTGAGATGCTTTATAGAGCAAGAAAAAGAAAAACATTTACAGAAGTATAAAAATTCCAGAATCTAAAGGGAAACTTTTAAAAAACAAGAATGAAGGGGATAGCACTTTTATACCTCTTATGCTAGAAAGAATAGTCAACAATGATAAGAATAGCTAACATTTATATATCACTTGCTATGTGAGAGACACTGTGCTAAGCACTTTACAATCATTTTCTCACCTGATTCTTACAACAACCCTCAGAGGTATAATTTGGTACTTGTTAAAAACTAGAAAAGCATTTCAGTGGAAAAAGACAAGGTAAGAATGAATCAGGAATAGTAGTACTCAAGAACCCAATGTTAGATAAGCCTAAAATTAATTGAGGAAAAACTAACAATTTGTCAAGAATTGCTAGGAGCATCTGAAAGAAAACAGGTTAGAATTAGTTTTAGACCAATATCTACAGAATAATTTATTTATGTGACCACACTTAAACAAAATAAAAAATGCACAGACCAAATAACTTTCACAGTGATGACTGGGAGCAAAAATCTTATGCACACAACAGATTGAAGCAATCATAAACTAAAAAATAAATCATTTTGGTTTAATGAAATTGAAAAAAGTATTAGCATTAACTGTCAGCAGTTGGGATAAGAAAGGATACCTCACTTGTGTCTAATATCTTGGAGAATGGCATGCTATCTGAGATATAGAGAACTAACCCAGTTATATAAAATAAAAGCCTTTCCTCAAAGTTTGGATCATTAAAGGTAATGGTATCAAATATTTCTCCAGATCTCTAATAAAATAAGAAATGTAAATCAACAGAAAATTGAGAAAGGTTAGAAATCTTAATCCAAAGGAAAATGGAACGAGTCATAATTGAACTTTCAAAGATAAAACAAAAGCAAAACTTAACAGATACCCTGGTCCTAATCAAGTTAACTGAATGCTCTTACATATTTACAGGCAATTTGTAAATAAATGTTTGTAATGTTAGAGAAAGAAAAGGACTGCAATAAACTTACCAAACAAATAGGTTCCTCATACCAATTCCAGTGAGAGATAAAGTAGAGAAAGAGAACTAAAGACAACTAACTATAAATGTAGATGTTATATAAAGTTTGAATAGAACCTATAGTAACACATTAAAAATTACATGTAGGCAATTTTTTAATATAGAATTAAGGATTTACTTTATATAAAGGATAAATTTACCCCACTTTGCTTTCAGATTCATTAGGGAATATTTACATTTTCATTTCTTTCAGGTTGGGAAAGTAAGCCTGGAACCAAGGACACAGTTCAGGAAAGATTCAGAAAGGATGATTTCCATGACTCTAAATTGGAAGAACCCTGGCGATATTATGCTAGATTGTC
Source organism: Trichosurus vulpecula (assembly GCF_011100635.1). Taxonomy (NCBI): domain Eukaryota; kingdom Metazoa; phylum Chordata; class Mammalia; order Diprotodontia; family Phalangeridae; genus Trichosurus; species Trichosurus vulpecula. Next base: position 362,942,522 of record NC_050575.1, read on the forward strand.
AGAACTGCACCATAACAATGCAGAGAAATATTCTAGGCAAGTAAAAAAAATCTCTTAAAGGAATTTGCTGGCTAAGTCTAATCCATTTACTTTAGATTATATTGATAGATGAAAATGTCTTCATAAATTTGATAGACATTGATAGACCTTTTTACAGTATTTAGACTTATGCAAATTAAAATAGAACATAATGAATAAAAATATGTTCCATTTATTCAGATTTTTTCAGTTATTTAGAATATTTATTGGATAGAAACTTTATTAATGTAATACATGTAGGTAAACCTGCAGTCAAAATTCCTCTATTATTTCTCATCACAGAGTTCCTTTTGGAGAAAATCTCCATAAAAGTCTTAAACACATAAAGATTGTCTGCAATACGTACCTTGTTGAATATCAAATAATTCAAAGCAGAGTGAACCCTTACTAAGGTAATAATCGTGGGAATTCTTTCCATTCCAGCTCATACCTTACTCAACGGCTGACCCTGCATACTGGAGAGAAGTCTAACAAATGTGAAAATGTTTCTTGCTGCTGCTCACACTTTATCCAACATCAGAGCCTATACACTAAAGAGAAACCTTATGAATGTCATATATTTGGAACAGCATTCCCCTCTAGCAAATCCATTAATCACCATCAGAGAAATAATAATAGAGAAAAGCCTTATGAACATAAAGGTTGTGAGAAAGCCATGAACAGGAGTTCACAGTTAACTGGTCATCAGGAAATTCTTATTGTAAAGGAGCCTTACAAATGTAACATTTGTGGAAAGGCCTTCTGCCAGAGTTTACAGTTAACTGTACATCAGAGAATTCATACTGGAGAGGAGCCTTACAAGTGTAAACTTTGTGGGAAGGTCTTCAGCAGGAGTTCGCAGTTAAGTGGGCATCATAGAATTCATTCTGGAGAGGAGCCTTCCAATAAATGTAATATTTGTGGAAAGACTTTCCGAAAGAGTTCACAGTTAATTCTACATCAGAGAATTCATACTGGTGAGAAGCCTTTCAAATGTAATTATTGTGAGAAGGCCTTCCGCCGAAGTTCAAGGTTAACTCAACATCAGAGAATCCATACTGGAGAGAAGCCTTATGAATGTAAAGATTGTGGGAAGGCCTTCCACCAGAGTTCGGGGTTAACTCAACATCAGAGAATTCATACTGGAGAGAAACCTTACAAATGTAATGACTGTGGGAAGGCTTTCCGTCGGAGGTCAAAATTAACTCAACATCAGAGAATTCATACTGGAGTGAAGCCTTATGAATGTAAAGATTGTGGGAAGACCTTCCACCAGAGTTCAGGATTGACTCAACATCAGACAATTCATACTGGAGAAAAACCTTTTAAATGTAATGACTGCGGGAAGGTCTTCCGCCGGAGTTCAAAATTAATTCAACATCAGAGAATTCATACTGGAGTGAAGCCTTATGAATGTAAATATTGTGGAAAGGCCTTCCACCAGAGTTCGCAGTTAACTCTACATCATAGAATTCATACTGGAGAGAAGCCTTATAAATGTAATGATTGTGGGAAGGCCTTCCATCAGAGTTCAGAGTTAACTGTACATCAGAGAATTCATACTGGAGAGAAGCCTTACAAATGTAGCAATTGTGGGAAGGCCTTTTGCCGCAGTTCTAAATTAACTGCACATCAGAAAATTCATACTGGAGAGAAACCTTTTAAATGTAATGATTGTGAGAAGGCCTTCCATCAGAGTTCAGAGTTAACTGTACATGTGAGAATTCATAATGGAGAGAAGCCTTACAAATGCAACCATTGTGGGAAAGCCTTCCACCGGAATTCAGAGTTAACTCGACATCAGAGAATTCATACTGGAGAGAAGTCTTACAAATGTGATGACTGTGGAAAAGCCTACTACTGGAGCTCAGGGTTAATTCGACATCGGAGAATTCATACTGGTGAGAAGCCTTATGAATGTAAAGATTGTGGGAAGGCCTTTCTTGGAAGTTCACATTTAATTCGACATCAGAGAATTCATACTGGAGAAAAGCCTTATGAATGCAAAGATTGTGGGAAGGCCTTCAGTATCAAAGTACACCTTACACTGCATCAGCGATTTCACTCTGGGGAGAAACCTTATCAATGTCATGAATGTGGGAAGGGCTTCCACTGGAACTCACAGTTAACTGTACATCAGAGAATTCACACTGGAGAGAAACCTTACAAATGTAATAGATGTGGAAAGGCCTTCACCCAGAGTTCAGAATTAACTCGACATCAGAGAATTCATACTGGAGAAAAGCCTTACAAATGCAGTGATTGTGGGAAGGCATACAATCAGAATTCAGAATTGACTCGACATCAGAGAAGTCATACTAGAGAGAAGCCTTACAAATGTAGTGATTGTGGGAAGGCCTTTACCCGGAATTCAGAATTAACTAGGCATCAGAGAATCCATCTTTGAGAGCAGCCTTATGAAGTTAAGTGTTATGGATAGGTGATCGTATCAAAATATGCTTTACCAGACATCAGAGACTTCACACTGGGGAGAAGCCTTATACATCAGAAAATTCATAGTGAAGAGGAACTTTGCAAATGTATTCATTGAAAAAAGTTGTAGAGCTCACAGTTCCTTGAACATCAAAGAATTCATACTGGAGAAAAACTCTATAAGTGCAATAATTGTTGAAAGGCTTTTTGCTGGCTTCCAATCTAATCAACATATAAGAATTTATATGGTAGTGAAACATTCTAAGTGACAATAATAATGAAGAATTTGCCTGGGTAGCAAAATCTTACTAAACATCAGGATTCATATGGGAGAAAAGCCTTACAAATATACAACTGTGGGAAGGTCTTTCACTGGAGTTCATCCTTTGTTCAGTATTAACATACTTATAATGGAGAGAAGCCTCATAAATATAATGAATATGAAAAGAACTTCCACCAAAGCTCACAGTTTATTTGTCATCAGAGACTGCATAATGAAAAGCAATGCTTTTAAAATGAAATGATTGTGGAAAGACATTCTCTAACAGTATACACCTTAGCAAACATCAGAAACTATACCCTGGAGAGAGGCCCCATGAATGCAATGAAATGATTGTGGAAAGGCCTTCCATGATTCAACATTGAACTGTTCATACTGGAGAAAACTTTCATGAAGATAGAACTTTGTGAATGTAAATTAATATGGGAAAACTTTAAATCAGAGTACCTAATTTAATTTTGACTTAATTGAGCACTTAATTAGTCTTAACAAAATCAGGGATAACAAGAGGAAAAGATTTAGGAGAAGAGGCCATTCTACATGCGATTAGTTAAAAGGAGAAGTGTCATGTGTGAGGAAAAGCAAGTGGGCCACTGTGATAGGTTCAGTATTTACCAAGGTTCTTCCACCTCTTTCCCAAGCAGTAGTTCTTTTTTTTCTGCTAAAAGGCAGGGTAACATAATAACACCTATCTCACAGGGATATTGTGAGGATAAAATGCTATAATAATAATAGGGCACTTACCAGTTACCAGCATGTAGTAGGCACTTAACAAATGTTTATTTTCTACCTAAAGGCATAGAAAAAAAAAGCCTGATCTATATAGCATCTAGCCCTTCAGACTCCCAAGGCCACTAGAGTCACCCTATCTTCTGGCCTGACATATCCATATGAAGATTGAAGATAAGGATGCCTTATTTTTACAACTACATTCTTACTGAGCATCCTTTCTGTGTTATGGCTAATTAAACATTATTTTGTTAACTGTTGAATAACCTGATAGTGTCTCATTTGATTCCAGTTTTAGAGCTAAACTACTAAGGAACTAGCTTGGATCCATCTCTGCTGATATGCTTATTCTTTTAGTCTACTTTTTGACTTTTGTCTGAACTCTTCAAGTTCCTAACCCAAGTTTGAGTCAGTCAGCTTGTCCTTCTTTGGGAGTTTCAGTAGACTGTTTCTACACTTAGCCAGTATTAGCTTATTTGGAGTCCCTGGAAGTTGAGTGACTGAACTATGGGATCCCCTTTGGTCTGAGAACTTCTGCCCTGGCTTCCACTGCAGGCTTCCACATTGGGCTAGAGCCTGGAACTGAGTCTCCACTCGCCTCCTAAGATCAAAGCCACATAGCTACATTGTGCTTCTGGAACTTGTCTTTGCTCAAAACGCAACTAGGGTCCATGTTTTATGCAACTCCTCTCTGCCCTGGATTTGTGACTTGGAACTGGGTAATGGGAGACAAAGCTGCCAAATGGCATCTTTTACACCCTATACTAGTTCAGCCAACCCCTGGGATCCCTTTTTGCTCTGGTGTTTCCTACCCTGATGCACAGTCTCAGCCCTCTTTCAGTCCCTGGACACTGGAATGTTCTTTGTTCAACAGCCACTGGCTGTATCTTGTCTCCAGTGTCCATAGACATCTTTGGTTCCCTAAGCTGCTGTGGGCTAAAAAGATGATTCACTGATTTTTTTTCTTAGTTTTTCCAGTCAGAATTCAGTTTGATGTGTTTTCTAGATCTTTTTGAAGGACATTTAGTGAAAAATTTGGCTGTATTGTTTCCTCTTACTATGCCATCTTGACTCTACCACCTGTGCTCACTGAATTTGTGAGTAAAAAAGTGGTGATGAAGGCTAACAATGAGTGGTATCCTGATGAGATTCTAGAATGAGGGTGTGATTTGACAGAGACAATTCGAATATCCACATTTGAGTATCATGGGCTCAGCAAGGTCTCAGAAGCTGTACTTTGCCCAGACCGCTTATATTAGTTAGATGCTCCAGATGGAGGCTATGCTTTGTCCCTTTTTAGTTAGCTTTGACAGATAGGTGGCCCTATAAAGATGAATTTCCATTGCATCTGGTTCCTGGATGAGGGATGGGGTGATTCTGTAAGAAAGGGGTTGGAGTTCCTGAAGGAAAGGATGTTGATAGACTAAATCTTTGTGCTATGTGCCTCCCTAAGGCTTTATATACTCTCTTATCAGCCTGAATTAGGGCAATTTGAATCTGCCTTCTGGACAGAGCCCCATCCAGATGGTGTCATTCTTTAGCTATAGATCTCCCTTACCAAAAAATCATACAGGATAGTACAGTTCAGTGGGTTAAATTTGAGTGGGACATTGGGAAAGTGATGAGGGCACTTAATTCTATCATTACAAATATGTGCTCTGGGAATGTGAGATGAGGCACAGGGCCCATTGTTCTATTCAGGTAGATAGAGGGGTATATATGGCACTGCCCTGATGGATATTTAGGAGTGACTCTCAAAAAATGGGGTTGATAAAAAAATGATCAATTTTCTGCTTATGGATGTGTTAATAAAATTACTTTGAAATAAAACATTGGGGCAGTAGGAACCTTAGCCCCACATGAACCTAAAATGTATCCCAAAAGCCCCCACTCCAATTGTACATAAGTATGCTGGAAACTGCTAGCCAAGTTACTCATCAGTGAACCCTCAATAGGCCAATTGGTGCCCTCCACACCCCAGCCCCCAATTACCACAGGCAGACAATTATGAGAAGAGGTGACTAGTTTTGGAGAGATGGCACTTGTACTGGGGGCAACGAGGTAGCATAGTAGATAGAGTGCTGGGTCTGGAGTCAGGAAAATTCATCTTCCAAAGTTCAAATCTGATCTCAGACACTAGCTGTGTGACCTGGGCAAGTCACTTAAACTCTACCTCAGTTCCCTCATCTATAAAATGAGCTGGAGAAGGAAATGGTGAACCATTCCAATATCTTTACCAAGAAAACCCCCAATGGAGTCATGAAGAGTTGGACATGATGGGAAAAATGAACAAAAAGGAAAAGGAAAAGTAACCTGTACTGGCCCTTTTGGTTATTGTGGGTAGGGCTAAATGCAAACCCTTGCAGTTGCTCAAACCATCCCATCATTAGCACCAAATATTATCAGGTGGTGTTGGGGTAGGGTCAAAGAGATTTCCTTTCTAATGATGGACATAAAGTAGGTTATTTGCTTTACCAACATCCCTTAGTGGCTCATGAAGGACGTAGATGACACCTTGTGAGTTATAGTAGAGAGGAGGGATCTAAACAAGTTGTCATGCCCATTACTGCAGCTGTTCCAAACCACATCAACATATTGCATCAAGTAGCTTATGTCCAGGATGAGTGGTATAAGATTATCAATCTTCCTAACACTTTTTTGGTCACTATTCAGTCTTTTACGAACTTTAGGGTTTTGTTTGTACAGATCTTTGGGAGGTGGAAAATCAAACTCCTAATCAAGTCATCCTGGCAAGAAAAGGGTTGATCATCTTTTCCACCTCATATTTTAAGAATCATATCAAAAACTCCTTATGGGACAGCATATCCAAACTTTAATCACCCTTTGCTCACATAAGATAGATGCAGACACAACAACTCCTTCCATCATCCCCAGATGTATGGGTAGCCTTATTTGCTTAGATAGCCACCAATGCTATCCCAAACTCCTTCTTGAATATCATGAGTTCTTCTGTTCAGGCCTGTATAATGAAATGGTGGAGGAAGCCTGATACTACTCAGGTGGGGCTCCACCCAGAAGTGATCAGGATGTGGTGAGTGGTGTCAACCTGAGAGTTTGGTTAAAGGAGTGTTAGAAACATACTCACATTGTCTAGCAATAAACAAGACTTTTTAGGAAGTCAGGAACATTTTAATTATAATTTACATTTATTCCCCCTGAATAAATGGGTACCTCCCCTGAACAAAGTACAGGAGAAAGTACAAAGTACTCAGATGGATGCCAGTCCTTTAATAGACCCTCACCTTGAATCTCCCGCCAGGCTCTTCATTGGCCAGATACAACCCCCTGACTGCCTATGTCATGCCCTCCTCAAATGGCTCATTTAAGCATGTGTACAAGCCTCTGACCTTTCACCTGACTGACCTGAGGCCTGTTTTCTCCTAAAGCTGGGGTGGGGAGTGGGGGGGGGGGAAGTACACCTTCAATTCTGTGGAAACAAAACTCCTCCTCCCATTTTTTACAATTTCCCCCCTCTTTTTTATTTAAATATTTGTTTCCATATTTTTAATACTCCCTTACTCTCTTTCTCATCTGAATTTTTCCCCTTAACCATCACCCCTTTAAGTAAATATGGGAAGGATTGATTGAAGCATTGATAAATCAAAAGGGGCAATCTCCTTTGTAAATACAGATACAGAGACCCAAAAGAAGATGATAATGCAGTTGTCTCTTGAAGATTCAAAAGTCTCTTCCCATAAGGCTGTCTGGCAGGGAACAACATCAGTGAAGCGTTCTGGTCCTTGGTATTTGTTCCAGCCATCTCCATAGCACAGCATCTCAGCATCATCTTCTTCTTGTCTTCTTGTAGGAATCACCTTTCTTTCCATTCTCCTACAAAAGTTACCTTAGCACAATTTTAAGTTACCATTTGTAATCCATATACCCTAATCATTTTTACAAATTCAAAATTGGAATCTTAGCCAATTGTCATGTTTAAGAAATTCACGTCAGAACCCAGTTTCTCATACTTTACGTTAACTCATTATTAATTTCTTCACCAGGAGGATGATACTTCACTAAGGAATTAATAACAGGCTCCAGTACACACATAAATACATTAAATAATCAATTTTTAATACAGTACGTATAACATCATAAACTTTTAGTCATGCCATGTTTCTTTGATGACATTTACAAAATAAACCACAAGCCATTCTTCTTTTAACATTACAATTGTAACAAAGCTTTAGACAAGCTTGATATTAACCAAATAACATTCTCACAAGTCCTTGACCATTACCAAGAAAAAACCTAACTTATACAAGGACCTATACAAGAACATTAGTCCCAGTCCTGTAGTAATCTAAGATGTTCCATAATCAATTATTTTAATAGATTTGTAACTGTACTTACAAAACCTTCTGATTATAGAAATTTGCCACTAAGAGATTAGGGACTTAGAGTAGGGGGACCATATTTTCCCCAGCTTCCTGTCAACTCCAGGAAGAGGTTGTGTCAAACTGCAAGCTGCATTGAGCCAGGCCTAGTCTGCTAGGTTTCAGTTAAGGCATCAGGTCAAGAGGGTCCCACCTCAGCACATGCTGAGTTGCCCTCTCAACTTTACCAAGAAATCATACCTGCAGTTCATGCCTGCCTTCCCCCGCAAAGGGCTGCTGGCATCTTGGGTCAGCCTTCCTTGATATTCGCACCTGGTGTTAGACTTGGAAAAACAGTCAGAAAAACAGTCCCATTAAGTCTTTGAATGGCAAGTTCCAATGGTCAGTTTAAGATATGACTATGATCTCACATTGCTTAAGGAACATCCTTAAAGCTACCTCTAAATAGCTTGCATGCATTTCCTCCCTTGTTCATAAAATCTTCCCATTAAGATCATAAGTTATTGCTCTAACACATTTGCATCAGTTTCTCCTCTATTTTTCTATTCTTCTCTAATTATGCCTGATCTGAAAGAATTGAACCATATAATTTATCTTTATGTTTTAGACAATGGAATGAATTCAAATCCACATTTAACTTTTCCCATCAATACAAACATATTCTACAACTTATCTCTCTTAAAGAGGCTTACATTGAAATTCTTTTCCTTACACTGAAGATGTCTCTGATTTAGTTCCAGTAATTAATTACACTATTTGTGTTAATACCTAATTGCTCTTATATCACTTTAAAACATCTAAGGACCCTATTCCACATAGATACAATGTAACTTTATTTTATTTAATTTATTTAATATATTTAGTTTTCAGCATTGATTTTCACAATTTTGAATTACAAATTTTCTCCCCATTTCTACCCTCCCGCCCACTCCAAGATGGCATATATTCTGGTTGCCCCTACAATGTAACTTTAAATTCCAGCCTTAGTCTATGCGATAATGATTCAACCTTACATTTGTATCTTTATTTCATGAACTATTTTTTCCCTTTGTCCAAAGTACTCCCACCAATATCCAGAAACAACACTATCTTCCATTTGACTATACAAGAGTACCAATGTAACCAGTTGTTTGATTAAAACAACAAGATTTCGCATATTTGCATTTATCCAATTTTCCATTTTTTCCCCACAAAACCAACTTCTTTCACAATGGTAAGAGATTCTGGCAGATACCTTCCCTTTTGTCACCACCTGCTTATTTCTGATTACTGAGACCTGCCATATCATCTCCCCCTGAGGGTGGGCTCTTTTCCATCAGATGGCAAGCTTTACTAATGAAAACTACCAAACCAAACCCAATCTCAAATCTAATCTTATCAGTTCTGCTGACTTTAAGAAGCTAGATTCGGAGGCTTCTGACCCCCACTGTTCTCTTTCTTTCAGAAAAACTCAAATCCCAGTAACTGCTGCTCCTCCTCCTTCCTTCCCTTCTGACAGGTGGGCAAAGGTAAAAGTCTTTCTTCTTATCTAAACCAAAGGAGAGGAGGGGAAGTGGGAGAAGAGACTGGCTTTTCAACACAGTCCTGACTTTTTAAACTTTAACTCTTTTAGAATTCCTGTCTCTGCCTTATCTTCTATCCCTGGTCCTATCCAGGAAGTCATAAAATTCAAGAATTTAAATCCAAAATCCTTGTTTTAGTTAACAGCCTCAATTTATTAAGTACAATTCTTAATCTAACAACATTCAGATCATAAGAAAAAATAGATCTCCTTTACCAAAAATTCATACAGGATAGTGCACTTCAGTGGGTTCAGTGAGTGGGACATTGGGAAAGTGATGAGGGCACTTAATTCTGTCATTACAAATAGGTGCTCTGGGAATGTGAGATGAGGCACAGGGCCCACTGTTCTATTCAGGTAGGTAGAGGGGTATGTATGGCACTCCCCATGATGGATATTTGAGAGTGACTCTCAAAAGATGGGGTTGATAAGAAAGTGATCAATTTTCTGCCTATGGATGTGTCAGTAAAATTACTTTGAAACAAATCATTGAGTCAGTAGGAACTTTAGCCCCACATGAACCTAAAATATATCCCAAAAGCCCCTACTCCATTTACACATAAGTATGGTGGACACTGCTAGTCAAAGCATTCATCACGGAACCCTCAATAGGCCAACTGGTGCCCCCTCTAACCCCGCCCATTACCACAGGCAGACAATTATAAGAAGAGGTAACTAGTTTTGGAGAGATGGCACTTGTACTGGGGACAGCCAGGTAGCACAGTAGATAGAGTACTGGGCCTGGAGTCAGGAAAATTCATCTTCCAAAGTTCAAATCTAACCTCAGACACTAGCTGTGTGACCCTGGGCAAGTCACTTAAACTCTACCTCCGTTCTGTCATCTATAAAATGAGCTGGAGAAGGAAATGGTGAACTATTCCAATATCTTTACCAAGAAAACCTCCAATGAAGTCATGAAGAGTTGGACATGATGGAAAAAATGAACAAAAAAGCAAAGGAACCTGTACTGGCCCTTTTGGTTATTGTGGGTAGGGCCAAATGCCAACCCTTGCAGTTGCTCAAACCATCCCATCATTAGCACCAAATATTATCAGGTGATGTTGGGGTGGGGTCAAAGAGATTTCCTTTCTAATGATGGATATAAAGTAGGTTATTTGCTTTATCAACATCCCTTAGTGGCTCATGAAGGAGGTAGATGACACCTTGTGAGTTATAGTAGAGAGGAGGGATCTAAACAAGTTGTCATGCCCATTACTGCAGCTGTTCCAGAGCACATCAATGTATTTGCATCAAGTAGGTATGTCCAGGATGAGAAGTATAAGATTATCAACCTTCCCAACACTTTTGTTCCTCTATTTATGTGGTTGAGACTAGTCAGAAACGTACGGTTTTCACTTGGAAAGGAGTCCAGTATACCTTCACCATCCTTCCTCGGAGTTACCTAAACTCTCCTTTGTATTACCATATTTCAGTAGACAGAGACCTGAAAAAGTCTCTTCCTGAGGGTATTGCTGTCCACCATTGCATCGATGATGTATTTACTGGGCCAGATAAGATAGACCCTAGATCAGGTGATAGCTCATGAGGGACAAAAAGTGGACAATCAATGCTAGGAGGATGTTGGGTCTAGCTTGTGCAGTTGAATGCAGGGACTACAGTGAATGAGGAGAGCCCAAATGATTCAGGACGCTGTAGGGAATAAGCTACTATCACTTTCCCACATTCTATTGTAGGCATCTAGGGAGTATGGTGCATAGAGTATAATTAGATCTAAGGCCAGGAAGACCTGAGTTCAAATCCTGCCTCAGACATTAGTTGTGTGACCCTAGGTAAATCACGTAATTTCTCTTTACCTCAGCTTCCTCACCTGTAAACTGGGGATGATGATAACATCTAACAGGTTGAGGTGCAAACTGCTCTTCAACCTTTAAATAGTATATAAATACTTGCTTTTATTAATAATAAGCCATTGAACTTTGGGGTTTTGAAAAGCCATATCATCTCTCCCCTAGTGCCCTGACAGCTTCCATTTTTTGAGTTAATGGCAAATTAATCCCATTTGAATGGGACCCAGAATAGGTTTCTGTACTAAAAGAGGGAGAGAGACCACTGATAACCTAGACATGGTGCCATAACTATCTTGTGCTGGGTGAGGAACCTATGATCCCTTTAACTAATAACAAGTCAAGTACTGCTGACAACTTGGCTTTTTCTTTTAGTTTTTTTCTTTTATTTTTATTTTCAATTCCAAATTCTCTCCCTTTCCCCTTTCCCCTGCCCACTGAGATTTAAGAAATGTAATACCCATCATACATGAAGTCATGCCGCCTGCAGAGGGTAGTATTTGAGCTGAAATCTTGGCGGAAACCAGGGAAAGTCAGGAGACAAGGGTGAGGAGGGAGAGCAATCAAGACTCTCTCCATAGTTACCAATGATCTTCTAACTGCCAAATCCAATAATCTTTTCTGAGTCATTCTTCTTGACCCCTCTGTGGCCTCTGACACTGATCGCCCTTTTCTCCTTGATATTCTCTTGTCTCTAGGTTTTTGGTTCTTCTCAGTGTCTTTTGTTGGATCTTCATCCAGGCCATGCCCACTAATGTAGTTGTCCCACAGGGCTATGTTCTGGGCCATCTTTTCTTTTCTTCTTTATTACTTCGCAGGGTGATCATATCAGCAACCATGGATTTAATTAATCATCAGCAGTAATCTACTGATCCAGCCCCTATCCTCTCTGTTGACCTCTCTCATATCTACTGCTTTTCAGACATCTTTAACTGGATATCCAACAGACATCTTAAACTCAACATGTCCAAAACTCAACTCATTGTCTTTCCCCATACACCTTCCTTCTCTTCCCAACTTCCCTGTTACTGCTAAGGGCACCATCATCCCCCACCCCCAGATTGACAATTTAGGTGTTATCTTCATCTCCTCAGAATCTCTCACTCCTATCCAATCTGTTACTAAGGTCTTCAGTTTTGTAACATCTCTAAAATACTCTCCCTTCTCTCCTCTGATATTGCCACTACCTTGATGCAGGCCTAATCACCTCATACTTGGACTAGTGCAATAGCCTGCTGATTGGTCTCTGTGCCACAAATCTCTCCCTACTCCAGTCCATCCACCATTCAGCTGACAAAATGGTTTTCCTAAATCACAGGTCCAACATGTAGCCCCCTCATCTCTGGCTACTAGCTTTCCTTGGCTAATGTTAAGCTTCAACTAAAATTCTATCTTCTATAGGAAGCCATCCCCAACCCCTCTGAATTTTAATGCCTTCCTGCTGTCAATTATTTCCCATTTTTCCTGTATATAGTTTGCATATATTTGTTGTCTCTTCCATTAAATTGTGGGCTCCTTTTTCTATCTCCAGCATTTAGCACAGTTCCTGGAAATTATTAGGTGCTTAATAAATATGTACTCATTGAATGACAGAGGAGGCCATGGTGGTGGGGGGGGGGCGATGAAGGTGAATTCGGTATTGCCTGCAATTCATGTTCTAGAGCAAACTCCATTTTTAGTGTTTTCTGATTTTAGGGGAGTTTGGGTTGAAAGGGTAGAGGAATTAGAGGTAGGATGATGGTACAAGAACTCTTAATTGAGAAATAGGTTCATTGGGGAGATGGAAGTGAGGTTAGGAGTAATTTAAAGGGACACTGTGACTCCGAGGCATGGAACCTGACATAACTTAAAATGTAATATAGTTTGGAAGACAATGTGGCTTCTTTCTTTGTGTGCCAGTGCTTAGTACAGTACCTGGTACATAGTGGGAACTTAATAAATGTTTATTGCCTGACTTATTTGGAGTTTATTTTTAATGTTTTATTGATGCATTTGTAAAATATTACTGTTACTTCCCAATCACATGCTCTCCACCATCACAATACCCTCCCTTCTAAAAAAAAAAAGTATACTCAAACAAATCAATACATTGGCCAAGTCTAACAATGCAGGCTTCAATCTGCCCCTGGCACATCTCCACCCAGAGAAAGGAGGCATGTTTTACTGTCAAATCTTCTGGAATAGAAGTTAGCCATTTCAAGTTGTTTTCTTTACATTACTGTGATAGTCTGAGTTAACAGTCCTATTGATTCTCATTATTACATACTGTAACAGTCCATACAACTCTTCCCAAGTTTCTCCAGATTCTTCAGTCTTTTTTTAACTGTTCAATAGTGTTTCTTTTCATTTCTATAGCACAATTTGTTCAACTGTTCCCCAATTGGATATCCACTTTTCCTACCAAGTTTCTTGCTACCACAAAAAGTGCTGTTATAAATATTCCATATGGGACTTTCCCCTTTGTCATTGACCTCCATAGGGTTTATGCCTAGTAGTGGGTATTGCTGGGTGAGAGGGTATGTACAGTTCAGTGATTTTTCTTATTTACCTAATCACTCACTTCCTGACTCCTTCCCCTCTGATTGTGGTTTCCTTAGGGGCTGGTTTTGAAAGCATCTCAGCATCCTCCCACACTGGGCAATTCTTGGTTCACCAAGCATAGGTCTCTGCAAGTGACTTTTGGGTTGTCAGAACTGGTGGGTACTGTGTTCTTTCCCTCAGGTGTGGTGGAGTGCTACACAGATGCCCAAATGCATGGTGTTCTGTCTTGGTGACCTGACCCCTGGGCTGGCACAAGCAGTTCAGATTGTCTGGCACTGGCAGTGCTGGTGCTTTTTAGCTGCAGCCCCTGTTAGGTTTTGCTCCTGAAGAGCTATGGCCAATCTGGAAGTCAAGGCTGGAGCAAACTTCTCTCTAGCTCTGGAAATAGGGAAGGGGAACTAGAGCATAGGAGGTTTTGATCTAAGCCTGTCTCATATTTCTTGGGTCTCCTAGTGCAGCTTCACAGCCAAGATCATAGGAGGTAACTGAGGGGTGCCAAATGAGCCTCAGGATCAGTGAGCATTGGTTTCTGGTTTTTTAAAAATCTTCTTTTGGATTTCGGTTGTCCTTGACCATGGAAACAACTGATGTTCCTTTATCTTTGGTGCATACTTTCTATTTTGGAAAGGTTTTAGATGTCATGGGGATTGTAGAAAATGTCTAGTCTGCCATCTTGTTGCTCACATCCCGGATTCATAATTTTCTAGTATAGTTCCAAATTATTTTTCCAAAATGGTGGGACAAATTCACACCTCCACTAACAGTGCGTTAGTGTTCCTGTATTCAAACATCACAACACTTATCATTTTAGTTTTTTCCTTGCCCATCTATTAGGTGTGTTATGTTTGAAAATTAAATAAAGTAAACTGAGAGATGAGGTTCCAAGCATGATCAATTTATTAGAGTAGCAGCAACCAACAAATTGGGCAACGATCTCTCTAAATGTCAAAAGACCCTGAGTGAGGGCTGACAAAGTCTTTTAAAAAACTAGGTGTGTCTTCTTTCTGATTGGCCTGACAGTGTATCTTTTGGAGCTCCTCTTGCAAAGACAATCCCAATTTGTAGACATTTTAATGAGGTGGGTTGAGTCACCTCAGCTCCTCTCTTTAGTTCTCATTGGGTTGTTGTTTAGTCTTCTGATTTTTCAACCCTTCATGACTCCCATGGATCACGGCATGCCAGTACTGTCCATGGAGTTCTTGGCAAAGATACTGCAATGATTTGCCATTTCCTTCTCCAGTGGATTAAGGCAAACAGGTTAAGTGACTTGCCCAGGGTCACACAGCATTTACTATATCTGAGGCCTTCCTGATTCCAGGCAAAACACTATCCACTGAGCCACCTGGCTGCCTCCCTGTTGGGAGATGAGAGTAATCCTCAGGTGATAAGACTAGTCTACAGGCTTGGACTGAATCAACTTGAATATGGGTTGAGTGGATGGTGGATATGATTAAAAGGTGGTCAATACCACGGTGATGATAAAAATTAATATAATTAAGACTCAAATGAGGGCTACCTGATAAAAGGGTGGAGGTAATAAGACAAGTTTGACCTTTAGGCAAGTTTCTCCAGAATGTAGGTGAAGGGTGAAATTGCACAGGTGAGGAGTATTAAAGCTTGACTATGCCTTAAAAACAATTAAAATCAATTTTCAATTTTATAAGTGTGAGGCGAAATCTGCTTTGTTCCAATTAATATTTTTCTTATTAGGGATTTGGAGCATCCTTTCACTTGTCTGCTGACAATGTGCATAAAAAAAAACCCCAGACCTGTCATTTGACCATTGGGAAATGACTTTTGTTCCTAAGCATATATATTAATTTACCATATATCAGACCTTTTATCAAATATTTGCTGCAAGAATTTTTTCATTAATCAGTGCCTTCTCTTAGACACATTTTGTTCTTGCAAAAGCTTTAAGAAATTTATGAAATCAAAACTTCTTACTTTTAGAAATGATTATCTCAAATCCTAGCTACAGTTGGGAAAGGTACTTTCAGGTTTTCCCCCATTCTTCCATTATCTTCTAATTAGTTTTATATTACCTTTTGTATTAAAATTGTATATAGTTTTGGAACTTACTGAGGCACAGCACATAAAATTTAGTCTAATACCTAATTTCTGCTAACTTGCTGTCCAATTTTTCCAGCCTTTCTTGTCAAATAACCCCAAGAGTTTGTGTAACTATTTGAACTCACCACTCATTTACTCAACACTAGGCCACTAGGCCCAATTACTTACTACCTAGGCTGTCCATTTACATACTTTAAATAAATGCCAATTGGCTTTGACTACTACTGCTTTATTTATTTTGGACTGCTAATGATAGCCTTCCTTTCTTCCCCCACCACATTTTTTTTTTTTAAATTTCATTTTAGAGTCTTGGCCTTTGATTATTTTGTGTGGTTCAGTAAATCCCTTGATAATTACAATGCTGTAAGACTAAATATGGGTATTACTGCCATTTATTAGTACAGCCCTATCATGAGCAAACTTTTCACAACTATTTGTCTTCCTTTATTTCTGTAGAGACTGCTGTAGCTGTATTCATATAGGTTTGATTGTATATTGATGGATTAGTTCTCCAATATTTTATGCATTTTGTAGTTATGTCAAATTATTTTTTCTATATCCTCCTAGGTTTTTTCCCCATAAAATACAGAAAAACAATTATTTTGTAGGTTTAATTTATATATTGCTACTTTATTAAAGTTACTGATTGAATTTTTTTTCATTCAATCTATTGGATCTCAGTAGAACAGCATGGCTGCAGAGACAATTTTGCTTTCTCTTTTCCTATGCTCATTTCTTATTTTCTTCTGGGCAAGTTACTTAACCTCATAGTGCTCTAAACCTGACTACAGGTGCAGAGAAGGTGATGACCTGTAGTAGTAGAGAAAATTTTCTTAACCAGTGAGTTCCCCAGAAAAATGAAATCACAAATCCCAAACCTTTTAGTACTTTTTTTTTACATAATTGACTTATTTTGTCAAAAGGCTTTTTTTCCCCCACATATACTGCCATAACCACAATATATTTTGAAAATGCTTTACTTTGATATTTAACTATTCCTTTGTGTTACAAACCCAATGTTGTCATCAACTTTGCTAACATTTTACTTATTAATCTGTTGTAGTGGCCTATGTTTTCTCTCTCCTGGTTTGGGTATCAGGACATTTTTTCTTATATTTCACCTTTAACAAAGTACCTTCCCATCTTTACAAAAATTTATCTAATATGGGGATTGTTCTTTGAATCTCTGATAAATTTCACTTTTAAGTCATTCCAAGGTGTTTTATTTTAGTTTATTTGTGGATTATTCAATTTTAGACTATGTATTTCTTTTTCTGCTAATCTATCGAGGTGTTTATATTTTTTGGTGCCACATTGAGTAGAATATTTTGACAATTTCCTTTAATTTCTCATTTGTTGGCAAATTTACTTTCTTTTTTAACTAGGTAATTTGGTTCTCTAAAATCACATTTAGATCTCCTAAGGGACCTCTACTGACCTCTGGAAATTGCTTCTCCCATCACATTAGGTTTGGTTTCTGGGAGTCTCTGGTGTGTAAATAAAGGGAAGTCAGCACTTGGTCCTTGCAATTAGCAGTAATTGCAAATAATTATTTTGACCACTTCAAGTTTCTTTAAATTATTTTTCTTGGTTCTCCCTTTCCCCTTTCATGCTGCCCTCTCCCAGCATATGGCTGCAATTCATATTTTTTGTTCTTCCCAAATCCATCCTCTCCTTTTGAATAATGTTCATTTCTGATGTCCTTTTCTAAGAAGTGTTAATTTACTTATTTCTCCCAGTTTATTCCGAAATCTATTTTACTGTTTCTTTATTCTTTGTAGCTCATGCAAGATGGAACTCCCAGGGGACAAAAGCTCTGCTCTCGTTTCCTTTCTTGTCATATTTTAGTTGCGTCTGACACTACACGACCCCATTTGGGGTTTTCTTGGCAGAAAACTGGAGTGGTTTGCCATTTTCTTCTCCAGTTTGTTATACAGATGAGGAAACAAGCAAACAGGGTGAAGTGACTTGCCCAGGGTCACACAGCTCGAAACCATCTAAGGCCAAATTTGAACTTAGGAAGAAGAGTCTTCCAGACTCCAGGCATGACATTCTATCCACCATGTCACAACACAGCTTCCTTTGTAAGCACAATCACAAGTCAAGTCTATACTTTCCTTCCCTATACTTTTTGTTTTACTGGAGAGATTCATTTCCTGACATTTCAATTCATAAAAGAGGTAGTTTGTTGTGGTGTGACTTTTTTTTTTTTTTTAAAAATCAGTTACGAAGCCTGGTCCTACTCCACATCTTTACATTCTTTGTTTGCCTTTCCTAATAGTATGTATTATTCTCCCCAGATGCAGGATGTCCACAAGAAATCATGTACTGCCTTGTCCCACCAACCCCCAAAACCACCACCTTGGGCAGCTAGGTGGTGCCGTAGTTAGTGTGTCAGGCCTATAGTAAAGAAGACATCTTCCTGAGCTCAAATCTGGCCTCAGACACTTTCAAGTTGTGTGACTCTGGGAAAGTCACTTAACCCTGTTTGCCCCAGTTCCTCATCTATAAAATGGAGAAGGAAATGGCAAACCACTTCAATATCTTTGCCAAGAAAACCCCAAATGGGGCCATGAAGGGTCAGACACAACTGAAATGACCAACCACCATCACCACCACCTTGAGAAGCTTGACCCTTGCTTGAAGGGGAAGGGACAAACATTTTCAAAGCTTTATCAACATCATTCTCTTTTATTAGTGTCCCTTCTTGCCTTCTGCCCTTGTCAGACCACAGCTAGAAGGAGTTCCACATTCGGAAATAAACTGACAAGATGAAGGACATCCAGAGCACCATCATGAAGGATCTGCTAAATAGGAAACTTTAACCTGGAGATTAGACTTGGGGAAATTAATGTCTTCAAGTATTTTAAAGGCTGTCATGTGGAATGATACAAATTTGGCAAACATTCCTTAAGTACCTACTGTGTGGTCGTGGTACTAAGTGTAGCGCTACAAGAACAAACGGAATAGTAGTCCCTACTCCCAAAGACTTTACATTCTCTTGGGGGAAGGGGTGGATACAATGTGTAAAAATATATATATGCATAATTTCAGGAGGAAGGAAAGAGCACCAACAACTAAGTAGACCAGGAAGTTTCCTATAGGAAATGGCACTTAAGCTGAGCCTTTAAGAAAGCTAGGGATACTAAGAGGCTGAAAAAAAAAAAAAGAGGGCACGATTTCAGGCATGGGAGACAACCTGTACAGAAGTATAGATGCAGGGGAGCAAATGCTGAATTTAAAGAACAGCAAGTAGTCTAAGTTGGCTAGACTCTAAAGTGGGAAAGGGGGAGTAATGTGTCATAGGCCTAGATAAGTGGGACAGCCAGAATGTGAAGGGTTTTTAATGTCAAACTGAGTTTATCTTAGAATCAGCAGCTATTGAAGGTTCTTGAAAAGAATCAGTAAGAAGCTTATGTTGTAGCAACCGTGTGATGGATGGATTAAAAAAGGGAGAAACTAGGAACCCAGAGCCCAATTAGAAGACTGACAAAATAATGTAACTTAAAGACAAAGGTTAAAAGAGCAATGGCCATGTGATGAGAAATAAGGGAACAGAGGCCCCTGGGTAACTAGAATGATGGCGGTGTTTTCAGAAGAAAGAGGGCAAGTCGGAGGGGATGTTTGGAGGGAAAGAGGACAGTGGGACACGGATAATGACCCAACAGAAGGAATTTGGGGAGAGTCAAATTTAGGCTAGGCATAAAGTCTTGCCTGTTTATAAATGGAAATACATAAAATTTAAAATTTATATAAAAAGATGAAGTGAAGGACGCATTTTTGCCTAGTTCACCTAGCACACCTCCTCCACAACTCAAAAACCTCAGATAAAATTCTGATTTTAAAGGCGAAGAAAAAGTCACAGTGAATGATATTTCCAGCTCAGGGCAGCTTAGGGAGCCACAAAAGTTTGCAGATGCAAGGGCTGGCCAGAAACATGCATGGCAGCAACAACAGCGAAGTGTTCCAGTGCCTAGGGAAAGAGGGTAGAGATAGGGCACCAGAACAGGAAGAAATCTCAGGGAATTCCTGAATTAGCACTTGGTGCAGAAACGCACTGCCTCCTGGCAGGAGTGTTGTCCATTACCCCAATTCTGGGTCACCCAGGGTAGAGAGGAACAGTTGCAAGTGAGCATGGGCCTTAAACATGCACTGATCAAGGAACAGGTTCTGGAACCATAGCTGTACAACTCTGATAACAGGAGCAGAGCACCAAGGACTCAGTTCTAACCTTTAGTCTACTAAAGTAAGCCTGTAGAAGAACAACCAGAGCAGGAGTCCTAGACCAAAAGGTAGCCAGTAGCTATCACTCTAAAACTGTAGGACCTTCCAGCAGGTTAACTGTGCCTGAATTTGGCAGCAGTCTAGTGAAACTCTCAATCACACACAAGCCAACAGACTCAAACCTGGTTCAGGAATTTGTCAAGTTCAGATCAGGAATGTGGTAAACATGTCTCCCTGATTATACCACTTTGGCAGCACTGGTAACTTGCAGGCCCCCAGAATGAGCTGTGAAAGCAAGCAGAAGAATGTAAAAGGCCAGACATCTCCTTCCCATACCATCCCCCTCCCCCACTACTAGAAGTATACAGTGCCTAACACTAACACAGAATTCAAAGTCAAGAAGTAGCCTGGAAGAATGAGCAAACAAAAAAAGAACCAGACCATAAAGAGCTACTATGCTAACAGGGAGGCTCAAATCTCAGAAGAGACTTGAAAACATCAACAAGCAAAGCCTCAGAGAAAAATACAATTTGGACCCATGTTCAAGAAGGATTTCAAGAAGAGTTAAAAAGTTGAGAGAGCAACAAAAAAAAGGAGGGGGGTCATGGAAGATATGAAAAGAGAATTAAGAGCTTGGAAAAAGAGGAACAAAACCTTACTGAAGAAAACTCCTTGAAAACTAGAATTGGTCAAATGGAAGCTAATGGCCACAAAACATCAAGAAATAATAAAACAAAGTCCATAGTCTGAAAAAAATAAAGAAAATGGGAACTATCTCACACACACAAAAAAACTGACCTAGAAAACAGATTGAGGAGAGAATCTAAGCATTGGGTTATGTGAAAGCCATGAAACAAACAAAAAAGCCTAGATGTCATATTACTAGAACTTTCAAAAGAAAACTGCCCAGAGAGCTTAGAATCAGAGGGCAAAGTAGAAACTAAAAGAATCCATGGGTCTTCTCCTAAAAGAAGCCCCAAAATGAAAATTCTCAGGAGTGTTAGAGCTGAAACCCAGACGTCCCAGGTAAAATTTATATATTCTCATTTAGAATAGACCTCCTAATGTAATAGATTATCTTTTTTCTTGACATCTTTTCATCGGTATTTGAATTTATCTCAGATCAGTACAAATTTAGACTATCTACTTAAAACTTTCTAAATTGTTTCCATAATCAGTGAGCTAATGGATTTTAAATTTCTGAATTCAGTTAATTTATATTTTGTTATATTAAATGCTTTTTCCTCTGTTATTCAATTTACCAATGTGGAACACAAGTACTTTTAAAATTAATTTTGCTACTAATCCATACTTAACTACCCTAGAGGTTCTTAACTTTTTTGTGTTATTGGAACTCTTTGGCAGTCTGATGAAACCCATGGACTCTTTCCCAGAATATTTTTAAATATATAAGATTACAAAGAAAATCAATCATATCAAAATAGTTATAAATTGACAGATTTTTCCTTTAAAAAAAAAAGCTTTAACTTGAGGTTCTCTTAGCGAATCCTTCCCCTTTCATTTTCCTGAAAGTGGTTTAATAGATACAATACTGACAGATCTTGATCTAAGAAGCGTGAATTACTTAGAAATTTTATTTTTTTGGCTTGGGGGCTTGGCTAACATGGGCAGCAATGTATCCCAAGCATACCCCAAAAGCTGTCCAGAACCCCATGGAGGTGTATCCTGTAGTTGCATTACGAACTGTCAAGTGCCACGTTCTGGTATATTGCTCCCTGTGTAACACCTATAAGTACTCCAGTGAGGCTACTAATACATCACCTAAACACAAAATTATTTAATTCCAAGGTAGGTATAAGTTGACAGGTGTAAGAAACAAGAAAGGGGTTATCCAGAGAAGAAAGGCATAAGTGAAATGATGAATTTCACTGCTTCCAGAATTTTTAGTCTGGTGCTACTTCTACAGCTAATCGTGTTAAAAAAAATATTGCTGTTACCAAAGGGAAAAATTCCTTGGTCTTATGGAGCTAACTAACCCAGAGTGGGGCTACATAAAAATGATCTTTCCAGGGTTAGATTTGGCTTTAACTTTGGTAAGTAGTCAGGGGGAAAACAAAGAACTCTTACCAAGATTACTTACATGAAGCATACTCAAGTCTAAGAATTATTTGAAATCTTTATACCTTTTTAACTTTTATACAGGACTTCACATGCATTATTTCATTTACATGCACCGCCACTTACTATCTTGGGCAAATTACTTATCCCTCTCTGGGCCTCGGTTTCTTAATCTATAAAATAAGGGTGTTGGCTTACATGATCCCCAAGATCCCATCTTACCTGAACTTCTACTAATCATAAATTTATCTGAGCCAACAAATAAGTATTCTTGGGAGAGTTAAAGAATTGGGGTTTCATTTAGCTACATCAACAAGAAAATATTCCTATTAAGTTGCACTAAAGGAAAATTAGCTTTGGAGGGCAGAAGGTGGGGTACAAGGGAGAAGGACTTTGGAGTATAATAAACAAAAAGTCAAGAATCAGTTTAGTCTAAGAGCAGGGGCCTTAAGCAGCTAATGAACCATTTATAAAGTCTCTCTACAATAGGATTTCCTTGATATTTCATCAGATTAAACACTTCAAATAAGTTTTCACGTCATCAACTCATTTAAGTTCATTTCAATAATCATCTTCTGTGTGAAGGACACTGTGACAGGTCCTGGGGAGAAAAACTTTTACATACAACAGTCTTTGCCATCATGAAACTCACAGTACAGAGATGACATGCCTAGAGAAATAGAATTTAAAATAATACACATTCTATTAGGCACAAAGTGCTATGTAATATCTGGGGATGGAGCAGGGTATGGAGAACACAGGGTCATGGAAGACTTCAAAAAGGAGCATTTGAGTTGAATTTGAAGAATGAATAGAATTCAAGTGATCAAAAACAATCTAAGCACAGGGAACAGCATGAACAAAAATATGTATTCAGGGAACAAATCGTCTGGTTTGACTAGAGCGAAGAGTACTTGAACTGGGATAGTATGATATAAGGCTGGAACAGCAATTGTGTCTAACTGTCTAGTTGTGGAGTACAGGTATGTTGTGTAGCAGGTGCAAGAGTTTCAATTGTTCTCTGTAGGCTATTGAGAACCATTGAAGATTTTAGATCAGAAGCATGACATGATTAATCTATGTGTGAAAATGGCAACCTTGTAAAGGATGAATTAGAGGGTCAATAAAATAGAGAAGGAAAGACCTCTTCGTATGTTGTTGTATTGTTCCAGGTAGGTGGTAGGGAAGGGGTGTATTAGGATGATAAGGGTGGGAACACCATAAAAAATGCATAAGTTATAATAAAGATAGTGTTCTACCGCCTACTAGACTGCCAAGATTATAGGTAAAACATCATTACAGCTCTGTATTCAAGCATAGACTTGCAAAGTTCTCGCTTACAGAATAGGCTAACTGAATATTTGTTAAAAGAACAAATGGTAAGTGAAATAAACTGAAATAGAACTTAGTTAAGTAACTGGGTATGTGAGGTGAGGAAGAGGGAAGAACCAAATACTAAACCAAGGTTTCAAATACTGCATCATTTTGAGAATGGTGGCACCAATGACAAATAAACGAGGCAAAAGAAAGAGTAGGTTTAGGGACAGGCAAAAAAATAAGTGCAGCTTTGAACATCTATGGTTTGAAATGATGGTGGGACTTTAATGGAATCATCCTGTAGGTAGGAGAACATGTGGGTCTGGAGCTTGGGAGAGTTAAGAGCTAGAGATAATGATCCAGGAATCACCTTCAGTTTATACAGTTGTAGGCATGGAAATAAATCATATTGCTAAGGCAAAACAAGGAGAAACAGAAGAGGAACAAGAACAGAACTTTGGGAAATAACTTCCTTAAGCGGTCTAGAGGCGGATAAGGAAGTAATTGATGAGGCAGAGGAGAAACTAAAGATATTAGAGGAGAATTGGAAGTGTGCCCCTTTTGAAGTTTAGGAAGGAGCATCTATATAGAAAGGTGTACAATGATGTCAGATACATCAAGATCAAGGTGAGAACAGAAAATGCTACTACATATGCTAACTGGCAAATTTTGACAGAACATTTTTGTTAGACATGTCAGGATGAACAGGACAAGAGGTGCACAGGGTGAGGTGTCTTTAGGCTGCAACCTGCAATAGAGTACCCACACTGATGAGCTCATGGATTTACTGAAGTACTGTTGGGATGAGGTGCTTGAGCTTCGCAAGACTTCTCTCCAACGTGACTTTTCTGATGATTAAGGGACGGGTTGTGGTTGAAGGCTTTACCGCTTTTGTTATTTTTTAGGGGTTTCTTACTTGTATGATTTCTCTGATGACCATGTTGTCGGCTCCATTTATGTGGTTCCTTTCGAGTATGAGTTTTGAGATGGGAAGTAAGGGATGAGTTGTGTTTGAAGGCTTTCCCACATTCATTACATTCATAAGGTTTTTCTCCTGTATGAATTCTCTGATGTACAGTAAGATGGATGATCTGAATGAAGGCCTTCCCACATTCATTGCATTTGTGAGGTTTCTCTCCAGTATGGATTTTTTGATGGCAAGCAAGGGATGAACAGTTACTGAAGCATTTACCACATTCATTGCATTTATAAGGTTTCTCCCCAGTATGAATTCTCCTATGGTTTTTAAGGGATGATCTATGATTAAAGGCTTTTCCACATTCATTACAAGTATAGGGTTTCTCGCCAGTATGAATTCTCTGATGATAGGTAAGGTAAGAACTATCCATAAAGGCTTTACCACATTCTTTACATTTATAGGGTTTCACTCCAGTATGGATTCTCAGATGGGAGCTAAGGGATGATCGGTGGTTGAAGGTTTTGCCACATTCATTACACACGTGAGGTTTCTCTCCAGTATGAATTCTCTGATGTACAGTAAGTTGTATGCTCTGGATGAAGACTTTCCCACATTCATTACATATGTGGGGTTTCTCATCAGTGTGAATTCTTTGATGTACAGTGAGCTGTGTCCTACGTATGAAGGCCTTCCCACATTCATTACATTTGTGGGGATGTTCTCCAGTATGAATTCTTTGATGTGCAGTAAGTTCAGTGTTCCGGATAAAGGCCTTTCCACATTCATTACATTTGTGGGGTTTCTCTCCAGTATGGATTCTCTGATGTACAGTAAGCTGTGTACTTCGTCTGAAGGCCTTTCCACATTCATCACACATATGAGGTTTCTCTCCAGTATGACTTCTCTGATGTACAGTAAGTTGTATTCTCTGGATAAAGGCTTTCCCACATTCCTCACATTTGTGGGGTTTCTCTCCAGTATGAATTCTTTGATGCACAGTAAGTTGTGTGTTCCGGATAAAGGCTTTTCCACATTCATTACATTTGTGGGGTTTTTCTCCAGTATGAATTCTCTGATGGTAAGTAAGCTGTGTGCTCTGTCTGAAAGCCTTTCCACATTCATTACACAAGTGGGGTTTCTCTCCAGTATGAATTCTCTGATGTACAGTAAGTTGTGTGCTTCGTCTGAAGGCCTTTCCACATTCATTGCACTTATGGGGTTTCTCTCCAGTATGAATTCGTTGATGTACATTAAGTTGTGTGCTACGTCTAAAGGCTTTCCCACATTCGTTGCATTTATGGGGTTTCTCTCCAGTATGAATTCTCTGGTGTTCAGTAAGGCCAGTTTTTTGACTGAAGGTCTTCCCACATTTGTTGCACTCAAAAGTTTTTTCTCCAGAATGGAGTCTATGGTTTTGAATAAGGTCTGTATTATAGCTGAAGGATGTGTCACATTCATCGTACTTAGAAAGCTTCTTTGCTGAGGAGATTCTATTGCATTTAACTAGGTGTGACTGTTCAATAGAACTCTTTCCATAGTCATCACACTTTGGGGGACTATTTCCTATAGGAACTCTCTGTTGAGGAAAAAGGGCTGACTCCTGATCAAAGCTTTTCCCAAATTTATATTCACGGCTTCTTGCTTTACTGGAACTTGTCCTGTGAGTCAGTTTTCCTTGCCTGGAATGTCTTTCTGACCTAGTATCATATTCCCTGGCTTCTCCCAACATGGGGCCCCAGGGATTATTCCATATGAACCTTTCCTTGGATGATTCTTCTATAAAAATGCCCAGCTTCCATGCTGATGCCTTGATTTCCAATTGTTCAAGTTTCTCCCCATCTGAAAGAAATAAGACACAATTATCCCATCCTCCCTGCTGAGAGGAAGAAAGCAACTATAGCTGATCCTATATTATCCAACAAGCATGAGCATCACACTAACAAACAGGCCTTGAAATCAGGAACACTTGGCTTCAAGTTCTACCTCTAAATCCTCATCCTGGTAGCATGGTTAAGCTAGTCACTTAACCTCTCAGGGCCCCAGGTACCTCTCTAAGTTGCCCAACAGGTACAGGTCTACATTGACAGAGCGAGTTTCCTCACTGGGACTTCAAAAATAACAACAATAATAAAAATACCACTTACATTTATATAGCTTTGAGGTTTGAAAAGTATTGTTATCTCACTAAATCCTAACAATAACCCCAAGGGGTAAGTGCAATCATTGTTCCCATTTTATAGGTAAGGAAACGAAGCTGAGAGAGGTCAAGTCATGGTTATGTTCATTCATTTTCAGTCATATCCAACTCTGTGTCCTTATTTGGGGTTTGCTTGGCAGAGATACTGGAGTGGTTTGCCATTTCCTTCTCCAAGTCATGGTCCAAAGACCTTTAAATATACTTTCTTATTTGTTCCTTACAACAGTCCTGTAAGTTAAGCAGGGCAGCGTTACTGATCTTTATAGACGAGGAAATAAACTAGTTAAGTGATTTACCCAAGCATACATAGGAGGTACTAGAGTCTAGTTTATGATTCTGAGTCCGGGGGCTCATGCCACTATAAAACCGAAGCCCTCAATGGTCAAGTGATGTGCCTGCCACACACATAGTTAGTAGCAGAGCGACTAGTGACTCCATACAAATCCAGTAATCTCTCAACCGTTACCAAACTGCCATCCATCTTTGATTTCCAAGTTTAAAAATACTAAAAGGATTATTTTTAAGTTAAATGAAAATTAACCTACGATTTTATGATGCTTAAAGAATCGGGACAGAAAAAGGATCTGTGATTTCACTGGTATAGGGAATTCTCAGATGAGGAACTTCCTTTTACTACTGTACTGAATTTAATTGCCCAGTAAAATCAATCTTAAAAGACAAAAAAGAACACTTTTTGAGGGATATTGAGTAAGATGAAATTGAAATTTTAACAAAATGGAAAATGTCAATTCTTGGGGCTGAAGGAACCCCTGGGGTTAGCTTTTATAAAAAGTTCTTATTAAACCCCAAAAGATAGAGATTCTAACAAATCAGATAGCAATAATGGAAACTGAGACCAAACCCAACATTAAACCCATTAATGACAATGTTTTGGGTAGCTCAGTGGCCCAGTGGATAGTGTCTGGTCTGGAGTCAGGAAGACTCATTTTCCTGAGTTCAAATGTGGCCTCAGACACTTACTAGTTGTGTGACCCTGGGCAAGTCACTTAACCCTGTTTGCTTCAGTTTCCTCATCTGTAAAATGAGCTGAAGGAAATGGCAAACCATTCCAGTATCTTTGCCAAGAAAACCCCAAACTGGTTCATGAAGAGTCAGACATGACTGAAAAATGCCCAAACAACAAGACAATAATTTATCTATTCATGTGGATAATTTAAAATATAAAAGATCTATATGCCAAGGCCAAAGTCAAATAACATGACAAGAATTTGTCTCCAATGATTTTTTTAAAAAGCCCATGATGGTGCACAGGAGAATGAGCAGAAAACTCAAGAAATTTATCTTTCTCAGAATGTATAGTTCACTGTAATGAATTTTATAAAGGAAGCTCAGAAAAGATATTAAGCAATATTATATTCTAAAAAAGCAAAAAAAAAATCAAATTCCAAATTGTTATTGTGGCATGCCACGTAATGTTCTTAAGAGTTTATAATTGATAA
Organism: Trichosurus vulpecula; assembly: GCF_011100635.1. NCBI lineage: Eukaryota > Metazoa > Chordata > Mammalia > Diprotodontia > Phalangeridae > Trichosurus > Trichosurus vulpecula. Next base: position 362,970,516 of record NC_050575.1, read on the forward strand.
TATGCATGGGCAGTCATGATTTCAGATGTTAATTTTTTTCAGGTTCCCTTAGAGTACATATTCTTCCTGTTGAACTTTATTTGCAGCAAAGATAAGGTAGAATTTATATTTTGATAAATGGAAAGAAATAATATCTCAGTTTAAAAAATATTATTTTATAAAGTCTTGGCCATTCTACTTTTATTTTTAGAAACATACTTATTGTTCCTATGCTCACTAAAGTAAAAAACTTAAATCTTGTTTTTAGAGGCTGATTAATTCTGTATTTCTCTTTCGTGAAAAAAGTTTTTCATGCCAGTTTTGGACAGATTTTTATAAATAAGAAAAAAGTAGTTGCCTTAACTACTGCCTTAACTACTCAGGTGCTTTAAAAGCACTGAAATGATGCCTTGATCATACTTTGTATGCAACAACTTGGGCCTTTAGGCATATCCACTTTCTTCCCATTACACCGTGGCCTCTGGAACCCCTGCTTCATTGTTAACAAACTCTTCTTCACTCTAGAGCCCTTCATTTAACTTTCTTTCTATCTTCTGGTGCCAAGAACTAGCCACTTTCTCTCGTGCCAAGTGGAACTTCTTTGCACCCTAAGGGCCAGGAAGAGGGAGCCATTCTCCTTGCTCTTTTTTGCCACATGCGCCCTTTTATTAACATTATCACTCAGTAACTTCTTTGCAGTTCATTTCTTTTGTTTCTATCATTTGGTCCAGACCCTTACTAGTTATCTACCAGATTCCAAAGTCTCCCTCACCTCCATATACCACCACTCTGGCTTCCAAATGCATCAACCTTTTCTATTTCCATAAGTTACATCTTCATTCCACCTTAGCAATCCACAGGGAAGGTCAGATCTTAGATTTTACCATCATCCATTTAGTATTTACCATTATTACAACTATAATAATGTCATGGTCTTAAATTTGGAAATTCCTCTCTGATCATAACTTCCTTTCTTTCTTCCTCTCTGTCTGTGCTTCATACCTACTAAACATTTGTTCTCCCTATCACCCTTAGTCCCTCCACCCCTTCCATTTCTCCCTGTCCACCGTTTTCATCCCAGTTAACCAGTTCAGCACCCTCTTCTATGTTAATCTCTTCTCCTCGGGTTTTATTGTTGCTCACATTTTGCCAATAAATGAATTGTCAGGGGAGATGAAGTAGAAGAGTGATTGCTAGTGAAAAGGTAACCCATGGGCCTGTGGATCTTTGAGGAGAGTTCCTTGGTCAACAATATTTCGAAGTTCTACCCCTATGACCGACCAGCTAAATAGCAGCTTGCAAATCTACCTGGTTTAACCCTACTCACCAAGACAGAAGCCTCTTGGGACTTTTCTTTCTGACATCCATGGTGCTTCTCCTTGTTCCAACTGGTAGATAACATCTGGTTTGGAAATTGGAACTCCTGAAATATGGAGAAAAAGTAGGGAATTTCTGAAGAGAACTAAGAATCCTAGTCCCTTCCTCTTCAAGAAAAAGAAAACATGCCTAAGTTGCACAAAGTTCCAAACTTAAGATGCACTGACAATCAATTTCCAGAACAAGAAAGGTGAGCATCTGGTTGTATTGGGTGCTGGCTGGATCACATACAGAATAGTATGTTCAATGACAGGAACCATATTTTAGGAAAGGCAGAAATGAAATAGGAGGCATTCAAAAGGCGGCAAGAAGGATAGTATGGATACTAGGGAGCATGCCATAAGGCTTGTTTAAAAGTGAGGTTGTCAGCCACGTAAAAGATAAATTGAGACTTATTTGCCTTAGCCCCAAAGGGCAGAACTAGGAAAGAAGAACAGGGTAAAAAAACTTTTTAACAATTAGATTTAACCAAAAGTAAAACAGGCTGTTTCAATAAGTAGTGGGTTTTCCTTCACTGGAAGTTTTCAAGTTGAGGATGTATGACCATCTGTGAGGGATGTTGTGGAGGGGATTGCTGTTCAAGTATAGATTGAACTAGTCTTAAGTACTTTCCAACTCTGAAATTGCGCATGTGTACATGCATGTGTGTGTGTGTGTGTGTGTGTGTGTGTGTGTGTGGGTGTGTGTGGGTGTGCATGTTCCAGGGGATTGGGATGGAAGGGAGGTAAAGTGAGGGTAGGAAGGGTCATGGGAAAAGCTAAGATGGGCTGTAGAAAAGATGCAGAATAAAAAAGAAAATGCATACATTAGTGCTCTCCAATTTAGAAGGATGGAAACATTTCGTGTCTTCAGGTGTTTACACTGGGACTTTTGAGGAGGATCTCTGATCTAAGGCATCAGAGAATGAGAAAAGTATAGTCTAAGGATACCATAATGAAACTGCCCATCTCCAATTCTAAATGAATGAATGGATCAAGAACAAAAAGCAGAAAATACTCCATTTATTAACTATAGAGGGATTATAAATTAATAATCCCTGCAAGCAAACCAAAACCCAATTAAACACATTAGGTACTTTTACACTTTTACCAACCAAGGACAAAAAGACACTCTGCCATTCTTACCCAGGGAAACGAGGTTCTTATAGTTCTCCAACATCACTTCCCTGTACAAGTCTTTTTGAGAAGGTTCCAGTTCTCGCCATTCTTCCTTAGTGAAGTCTACAGCTACATCCTTGAATGTTACTGATACCTGGAAACAGCAAGCACATTCCTATTTAACCAGGGCTTATTATCTCTTTATACTGAGTCATGAGTGGAAGAGTTTAACCTTATACATTGTTTACCTAAGTGAAGCTGCAGCATATAAAACTTTGCACAAAATTCCAAACCATGCAATTAATATGGGGCTTGTATTTCAATGCCCCAAATTAACACCAGTAACCACATTCCAAATATTAATTTCTAATTAGCTTCAGCATGGCAGTCACCATGTTATGTTAGCATTTGAGTGAAACAATCTTATCAACCATCTCTTATAAGGCAACCTGAGGGAGAGAAAAGGCCAGTGCCACAACCACCTCTACCATCAGACCCTTGATGAAGATGGCCCAGAAATTAGGCCTAAGAGCCTTGGGAACAACAATGGCCCCCAAACAACCAGAACTGGTTCCAGCTCAGCCTCTACAACCATTAATGAAGAGAGAAATCATTGTGGAGAGGGGGCCCCACTTTCCTTATCACCATCACCACCACTACCAACCACCAAGGACCTGCCACCAACAGGTAGATGGGCATAGGAGCCCTTAGAGAGACAGTAGCCTGTAAACCACTGGTCTTACATCCAGACTAGCCATCTCTTGTGGAGAAGGATTCAGTCCTTCCCACCAGCTGTCACACACAGGGCAGACAAACTAGCTAAGTTGAAGCATCTATAACAGGCATTTCTCAAGGGAAGAAATATAAAGCTATCAACAACTACATACATATCCGATAAGGATAGTAAGAGAAATGCAAGCTAAAATAAACCTGAGGCTATACCTCAACCCTATCAGATTGGCAAGAATAACAAAAAAGAAAATAAATGTTGGAAAGCTTTAGGGAAAACAGGGAACAATAATACACAATTGGGAGAATAGTGAATTGACCCAACTACTCTAAAAAGCTCTTTGAAACTACATCTAAAGTGCCACTAAATTTGGCATTCTTTTTGACCCAATGATATCACCAAAATGGCCATCTCTTCAGGTGAGACATGAAGGAAGGAGGAGGTATTAGGGAAGTAGAGAAAGCTCTTGGCAAAATGGCCTCAATTTTTTTTTTTCTGGGTAGGGGGAGAGTATGAGGCAAAGTCTTTAGCAGAGAGGTTAGGTATGAGGGATATTGTAGGAGGCTTGTGGAGGGACAAAAAGGTTTGAAACAGATGTTATGGTAAGTTACAGAGGTGTAAAGGGAATGCTTTGCGCTACAATGAAGAACCAGTTGAGGTCATCTAACAAAAATTTGTAATGGATCTAACCAGCAGTCTTATGATTTTCTCCAGCTCTGCTCTGCAGAACACAAGTAAGAGTGAAGGGGGTGGAAGGAATCCAAGGTCAGTGTTTTTAGCAAGGCGTTTTTAGTAATAAGACAAAGGCCAAGAGAATGAAGCATAGATAGGATAGCATAGAGCAGAACTGATTCACTCAGGCACTGGGATGGGGAGGGAGGAGAGTGTAGTCCTCTAAAAACTGTGGCAGGAATAGTATAGCTCAAAATGAGCTAAGGCTGGAAAGAGAAGCTAATGATAAAAGGAGCTTTTTGTTGTTGTTGTTGAGTTTACAAATTCAACAAAGCTTCAATTTAAGAAAAGAGAGGGTCAAAGAAGGGATAGAACCTTCTGCTTAATTACCTAATTAATTCCTTGGGATGATACACGACAACTGACAAGGGAAGGGAGAGCTATTCAACTTGTATTCTTTTCTTTTTTCATGTTTTTTTTTATTATTTTATTTTTATTTTTAGTTTACAACACACGGTTCTACATATTTTTGAGTTCCAGATTTTCTCTCCTCCCCCCCCCCCTCCCTCCCCAAGACGGCATGGAATCTCATATAATTACCATGTATAACTTCAAATTGAATTAATTTATACACTAGTCAAGTTGTGGAGAAGAATTATGACCAATGGAATGAATCATGAGAAAGAAGAAACAGAATAAAAAAAAAAAACCAAAAAGGCGAGCATGAAGTGTGTCTCAATCTGCATTCAAACTTCATATTATTTCTCTGGATGTAGATGGCACTCTCCATCGTGAGTCCTTTGGAGTTGTCCTTGCACCTTGTGTTGCTGAGAAGAGCGAAGCCTGTCAGGGTTGGTCCTCACAGAATCCATATATCTGTGGTTGTGTACAATGTTCTCCTGGTTCTGCTCCGCACACTCAGCATTATGTCGTGTAGGTTTTTCCAGGTTGTTATGAAGTCCATATCATCCCCATTTCTTATGGCACAATAGTATTCCATTACCTTCATATACCACAGCTTGTTCAGCCATTCCCCAATTGATGGGCATCCCTTTGATTTCCAATTCTTGGCTACCACAAAAAGAGCCGCTATAAATATTTTTGTACATATGGGTCCTTTTCTCGCTTGTGTGATTTCTTTGGGATACAACCCTAGAAGTGGTATTGCTGGGTCAAAGGGTATGAACATTCCTGTGGCCCTTTGGGTGTAGTTCCAAATTACTCTCCAAAATGGCTGGATCATCTCACAACTCCACCAGCAATGTAACAATGTTCCAATTTTCCCACATCCTCTCCAGCATTTATCATTTTCCTGTTTTGTTATTTTAGTGAATCTGACAGGAGAGATGTGGTATCTAAGAGTTGTTTTGATTATCAGATTTATGGAAAAGAAAAGAATTCATGACCCAACAAGAGATAGAGAGCATTACAAAACGCAAAATGGATAATTTTGATTATGTGAAATTGAAATGTTTTTGTACCAAAAAAGCCAATGCCACAAAAATTAGGAGGGAAGCAGAAAATTGGGAGAAAATCTTTACAACTAGTATCTCTGATAAAGGTCTCATTTCTAAAATATACAGGGAACTGAGCCAAATATATAGGAATACAAGCCATTCCCCAATTGAGAAATGGTCAAAGGATATGAACAGGCAGTTTTCAGAGGAAGAAATTAAAGCTATCTATAGGCATATGAAAAAATGCTCTAAATCACTACTGATTAGAGAAATGTTTTTTTCCTACAAAAGAAATTAAGCTGAGTTTTCTTGCAAAAATCATCTTTGGTCCTGATTGGCACAGCGGAGATGAGACACTATTATATAGATATGACATACTCTTCACATGATAGTCTTTTTTATGAACTTGAAGGAGTCTTTCTTTGTGATTCTGAAGCTTAATAAAGATATAGATATCTATGAATCTATAGATATATGTATATATACCTATATATACATATATATCTCAATCACACACAGGAGAAAATAGAACTTTAAATTTTTTGCTAGGGTTCTACAGAATCTTTTCATTTAAAGAGATAGATAAATAGGAAAAAATTATATTATCCTAACTGTAGAAGGGAGAAATTTTTTTTCAATGGCTTCAGATCTGACTTAAGAACTCAGGAATTATTGTTTTTTTCTATTGTTTCAAGGATAAAAATAATGGTAACTAATAATAATAGTGAGCATTAGAGGGAGCTTTAAGGTTTGTATAGTGCTGTACATATGATCTTTACAACAACCCTAAGAGGTAGTTCCTATTATCCCCATTTTACAGACGAGGAAACTGGAAAGAAGTGACTCACTCAGGCTCACACAACTAGTAAATATATGAGGCTGGACTTGGTCTTTGTGACTCCAAGTCCCGTGCTCCTACCCACTTTGCTACCTAGCTGTCTACAAAGACTTCAACTTGGCATTTAACACTCTTCCCAATATAAATACAAGTTACCAATTCCAGACATTTCCTATTTCTCCCCTTCATGCATTATACAGGGATGTCGGTGATAACTGACAGTGGCTCAGGAATCAGACCTGCCAATTCTTTTAGGACTCAAGGATACAGCTTATCTGAATCAGGTGACGTGAAATAATCAAAGGCATCAAGGTGCTCTATGATTATTCCTTATTTATCTTGGGTATCAACTCCCTTTCAGTCATTTATCATCTGTAAAATCTCTATTTTTATTCTCTCAAATCTATATGAGTCAGCCCCAAAACCTCTCTCAAATTCCAGTCTTTTGTAATCAATTGACTGATCAGCTCTGCTGGACATCATACTGATAGGACAAACTGAATAATTCTAGAAACAGAATTCATTATCTTTCCTCCTAAACTACAAGCATCCAGATATCCCTATTCCTGTCAAAGGCATTATCTCGAACACCAAGCTTCAAAATCTCGTAGCCACTCCCTCCACATCCAATCAATAGTGTACCAACCCAGCATCTTTCCTAACTGTCCCCTTCTTCTGACTGCAGCTGGCTTCAGGAACAGCTTGTGCTACAGTCTGGTTAGGATGTAGAGCTACTGATAGAGGTTCTGCAGATAACTATAAAGGAAAAGTCCTTTGTATTAATTATAATTATTCCTTTCCTTAAAAGAAGCAATGAAAAGTATATTATTCCTGACATTATTCCTATATAATGTTTCTTCTAATTAACTCAACTATTGAATCAGTTGGGCAAATGAAGCATTTCCAAACCTCTTCTCAATAAATTATTTTCTCCTCCCTTTTAAAGACAATCACTTGAGGGTTCAAGGGTTCTCCCTACATAGCTGAATAACTTGAAAGTCCAAAGGTTGTTCCCCCTCATTAAGAAACAGAGATCCTTGCTAGCAAGTATAAATATATACCTGCATTAGCAGAATACTACATATATCAATAGTAGTGCTGTAAGTAAATCAGTAGTGGTCTATGTCTGTCCGTCTGTCTTTGGCTAGAAGCGATTTTCTTTCTTCTACCACTCCCGTTAGGCAATGGAAGGAAAAACATTGTACTCTTGGGAGACCCACCCCCCACAACACCATCTCCAGAAGGAACTTTCTTGTGTATAAGAAAGAATCTTTGTGCCTGCTTTGTCCTTTAAGGTCTCTTCTTTGCTTTTCTATTAAACAATGTTAGCTCAAAGTGGAAGAAAAGCAGATCTGCGGGCTTCTCTTACCTGAAATATATTTTATTACCAATTATCAAACTAGACATTCCTAAGCATTGTACCAATGGATTTCTTTATGCTTTTTTCATTGTATATGTGTTTTACTATTTGAATGATTTTAATTAGGAAATAATTTGTTTTAAAGTAAGAAAACACATACATATGCACACCTATATAAATACATACATGTACCCTTTGTAAAATCTTGGTTTTGTTAAAATACCTCAGTGATCCCTTGTCATTAACTTTGCACTGCTAAGGCTGAACTCCAACCTTGCTCCTTGCTTCCAAAAAAGCTATGAGCCAAAGAGAGAGAGTACTATATAGAAACTCCTCCCTGTCATCCTGAGCCAGAGGGCAGATTTCAATGTTTCTTTAAACACTTAGGCCCAGTCTTTGAAAACAAAAACTTGGAATTGATAAAGTTAAAATTTAACTTTGGCCTCTGACTTCCTGAGCTCCAAAGTAAAGATATTAAAAATGGTTAAAATCTATTAAGCACAGTGTAACCCACGTGAGGAAGTGAGACCCCTTTCTTCACATAAGTAAAAGCCCCAAAGCCCAGACCTTTGCTTTCTTTATGGACCTACTCCCCAGCTGCTGGTGCTTCTACCACTAGATTCTATAGTGGGCCCAAAGCCAGAGATCGTTGCAGGCCTGGAGGAGCTCACCCTTTATTAGAACTACCTGAGGCCTCCACTGTCAGGTTCTCATCCACTTGAGATTAAGTACCAACCCAGCTGTTTCTCTAAATATCAACCAAATAAATCCGGCTTCCAATAGGGAGTGAGGGAGAATGAGCATTTATTAAGTGCCTATACTGTGGCAGGTACTGGGCTAACTGCTTTATAAACACCATTTTGTTTGATCCTCACAACAACCCTGGGAGATAATTGTTATCATCCTCATTTTACAGTTGAGGAATCTAAGGCAGACAGAAGAAGTGATCTGCCTAGGATCACATGGCTTTTAAGTATTTAAAACTTTTTTTGAACTCAGGTCTTCTGGACTCCAGACCTAGCATTCCATACATTTGCCAGAATATGCTGTCTTCTTTAGAGTAAGCAATTAGGGTTCAGGTCTCTGAACGGCATTTTGATGGGCAGGAAAGACTGAGGAAAGCAGAACAAAAAGCAAACACTCTGAGAACTGAATCAGGAGAGGAAAAGCCCCCAACTTACCTGGGACCTGGCTGTTAGGAGCCCAGAGATCATTCCCTCCTCTTCTTCCACTATGCTCTGTCTTGGAAGAAGGACAGAGCCCTGAGAAGGCATAGCTGGGAGAGAAGAAAGTAGTTAAGAGGGAAAATATTCTTGATTTTCAGTACCCAAATTCACTAAGCTATACATCCCCACATATTAGGTGGGTACTACTGCAAGCTGCTTACACAAGAGGTTGTCGATAATTCAGGAGCAGCCTCAGATGCTTCTGGGATCAGAGAGAAGAAACTCAGACTCTGTATGGAAGCCCTGACTCTATAGTAACAACAGGCTCCAAGGGATGCAGCTCTGGCCTGGGAATCAGCACACATGGGTTGCACTCATAGCCATGCCCCTTCTGTGATGTGGAATATGGACTCTGCACCTTGGTCATCTCATTTAGTCACTGTCTCAACATGCCCAGAAGAGAACTCATTATCTTTCCTCCCAAACGTCCTCATTTCTATTGAGGGCACCAATATCTTTCCAACCTTCTGGGTTCACAAGTCTGGTGTCATCCTTTACTTCTCACACTCTCTCATCCCACACATCCTATCAGTTGCCACACTGTGCCGTTTTTACATCCACATCGCTCACATCCATCCCCTTCTCATGACTCACAGTCACCACTTTTAGTTCAAGATTTTGTCACCTCTCATGTACTGAAATCTGCTCCTAATCGATCTCCCAGGCTCATGTCTCTCCCCATGTCAACCACACAACCAAAAGTAGTCTTGGCCTGATTTTGCCCAATCCTAATATTTAATAAACTCCATTTTATTATGGAGTCCTTACTTCTCCTGGGATAAAAAAAAATTAACTACTGTTTGGTTTTAAAAGCCCTCCACAACCTAGTGTTAAACTACCTTTCCAGCTTTATTGCTCCCTTTTCCTGTACTCCATGATCCAGCAAAAACTTAGTCTTCCTCTACTTCTCCACTTATCCTCCCAGCACTAGCATCTCTCTTCAGAGATGTCCCTCATGCCTATAATGCACAATTCCCTCCATCTCACAGACTTTCTTCAAACTCAGATCGTGTATCACTTCTTCATAAATTCTTTCCTGATCCCCCTTAACTGCTAGTGCCCTACCTCTCTGAACTACCTTATATTTATTCTGCATATACTCATATACGTACATGGTGTTTTCTCCAGACAGAATGTAAGCTCCTCAAGAGCAGGAGCTTCCTAATTTTTATCTTTGTTCCTGGTACACAGTAAGTAGGTCCACTAACCAACCTGGGCATCAGTTTCCTCATCCATATAAAGAAGGATTCAACTCTAACGTCCCTTCTAGCTCTAAATCTATGGTCCTATATGATGTTGTAGTCAAACAGTATAAATAAAGATTCTCAAAGGGAATGTGGTTCAGTTGGGAAACAGACATAATAACAGCTATTTATACATACTACATACATAATCACATACACACATAATATAGTGCTTTACGATTTGCAAAGTGCTTTACAAATATGATTTCATTTTATCCTTACAACAGTTCTCTGGGAGAGAGTTGCTATTATTATCATCCCCATTTTACAGATAAGTAAACTGAGGCAGACAGCAGTTAAATGACTTGCTGCAGAGTACAAGGCTAGGTGAGTGTCTGAAGCGTAATTTGTACTCACTTCTTCCTAATTCCAAGGCCAATGCTCTTTCTTAACCCAGGGTAGCACACACATGCCTCTCCAATTACATCGGAGAAAAATTGCCCGAGTCTTCCACCCAATTAGACACCGACATGCCTTGGAGTCAGGAAGCCCTAGCCTCAAATCTCACCTCCCAATCTCAAATCTCACCTCTCCATCTCCCAGGCGACCTTGGGCAAGTCACTTAATTTCTACGAGTCTCAATTTCCTAAGGAGGCCTTGGGGGCCTCCAAGGTCCCTTCCATCTGTGGATGGACCACTCGGGATCTCTCTCCCCTCCACTCCTTCCCACCCCACCCTCTACATTAAACACTCTCCCAAGACCTGCAAGGCAGGCTGCCCTTACGTGCAAACATACACAGTCTCCCTACTCCCTCCTGCCCCTCCAATTAGAAAGGCTCACAGCCCCACCCTGCCCCCCTCCCCCAGGCCCAGCAGGCACACTCAGACCCAGATACAGAAACAAATACACACAGATGCCCCGCCCCCTTCGCCTTTCCCTCTGCCCTAGGCCCTGCAGGAGATGCTAGTACACAGAACCACAAAGACCCACAGACACTCCGGCTCCGGCTCCGGCCCCCGTTGCGGTTACACACACGCACGCTTCCCCAGGCCCCACAGCTCAGACACAGGCCCCGCGGGGCACGCTCTTGCACACATGCATGCATATGCACACACACACACACTCTCTACCCACACAAGGCGCGTTGGTATTAAACACACTTTCTCCCCGGCCCTGCAGGGCACGCAGCTTACACGCTCGGGCGCACGCCTTTACACACCCTTTCCCTCTCCCCCAGGCCCTTCAGGGCACGTTCCTGCACAGACACAGTCACCCTCTCCGCAGGGGACGCTGATGTTACACACAAGCGCGCTGCCCCAGGCCCTGCAGGGCACGCTCACACACACTCGCCGGGCCCCTTCCCTTCCTGGTCTCCTCTTCTTCTGGCAGCCTGGCCGCCGCCCTCCAGCCCGGCAGAGTCTGGGGGTTCGCCCCCTCGCTCACCCATCCTCCTGGTTGGTGGTTGCGTCGGGAGGGAGAACAAAGGGCCGAGGAGAGCCCACTCCCACGAGGCCCCGCGCGGGGTGGCAGGCTCCGCCACGATCCGCACAGAAGCTGCCGTACTTTGGAGCTGCGGGGACCGGCGGCACCGCTTAAGTACCGGGCTGGGGAGATGGAGTCCCGAGAAAGAAATGGGTCGCGGCTCGAAGGATTCTGGGGAATGTAGTTCTGCGGCTACTCCTAAGTCACGTGTCTCGCTAGTCAAGGAATAAATGGGCGAAGGCTGCGGGTTTAAGAACCGCGAATTGACGCCCTCCTTTGTTCGGCCGTAGTGGATGATGGCGGTATTCTCGCCGCTAGCTGACTGCGTGTACTGATGCCCTTGATGCCAGCCTGCCTGGTCTACTTCTTTGAAAAGAGTTGTGTTCATTCATTGTCCGCACTGGTTTACCTTCCGTTCTTTTGCCAAACTTTTGCCATCTGGCTTCTGACCTTTGCATTTTATTGAATCTCCTCACTCCAAGATCTCCGTGTCCTCTTAATTGTTCCATTGATGGATTGAGAAAGGCTCTCAGTTTAGCTCCCAGGTCCTCCTCGTGCTGGATCTTGATGCAGCTTTGGTTTGATCCTGTTGACCCCTCTCTCTGCCTGTATATTTTCTCACCCTCTTGACTTTTGTGATAATCTCCTTTGGTTCTACATTTATGGTTCCTTTTCAATCTCCTTCTTGATCCTTCTGGGCCCTAAGCATGAGTATTTTTGATGGTTTCTCCTTTCTCTACCTTGGTGATCTCATCTGCTCCAACTGCGCTCTTGCTTTCTCTCTAGTGCTACCTTCTACTGTGAACTGTCTGCAGGATCCAATGCCTGATGGATAGATAACACTTGTCCCAAGTACCTCAAACTCAACGTGTTCCAAACTGAACTCCATAATCTTCCTCTCTAAAACTGCTCCTCCTCCAAATTTCCATCTCTGTTTATCCTCCTAGTAACTCAGATTTGAAACTCTGAAGTCAACTGAGTCTTGCACTTTGCTCCTTCTTCTCCTCTCGCTATCCAATCCAGGACTTAATTCTGTTAATCCTACCTTTACAATTTCTCTCACATTTGTCATCCTCTTCTCTCCACTCAAATTTCCACTACTCTAGTTCAGATCCTCATAACATGTGCCCTGGACTAATGCATTGTGACATTTAAAAAGTTTGAGAGACATAGTTTCTGTGTAATTAATAATTTTATTAATAATGCTAGCGTTTTATTAATAAAAGAGTCAGCGACACTCTCTTTTAGAAATATACTTACTTGTCTAGGAATAAACAATACTCGTTGGAAGGCCAAGAAGGTTTTAATTATATCTTAACATTTATTCCTCCTGAATAAATGGGTACATCCCTTGAACAGAGTACGGGAGAAAATACAAGGGACTCAGACAAATGCCAGTCCTTTTATTGGATCCTATATCTAATCTCCCACCAGGCTCTTCATTGGCCAAATGCAACCCCCTGACTGCCCACATCATGCCCTCCTCAAATGGCTTGTTTAAGCATGTGTACAAGCCTCTTGCCTTTAACCTGATCAGAAGACTGGCCTCTGCTCTAAAGCTGGGGGGGGGGGGAAGATACTTTTGACTCCATGGAAGCAAAACTGTGCCCACCATTTCTCCCACTCTCGAATGCCAAAGACAATTCATGGAGATGGGCTCACTATTTATATGCCCATGGAAGAGTGGGTGTTCCTGAGGGTGGCGCTCAACTCTGGTTTACAATTAAAGAGAGACTGAATATCATAATGAGAGGTGGGCTTATTCCAGTGAGGGTCTTGAAGTACCTGACACTGAGCACCCAAATCTTGGTCAAAGAGTCTTATCAATTTCCATATCACCTGTCTGACAAAAGGGATGAGTAGTTTGTCTTCCACAGTCACCCAGACCCTAGATACCAGCTTGGCACAAAACCACTGTTTCTACTGTGCAATTTCAGTCATTGTAATATAGAGGTCAACATTATCAGAAGCAGAGATGAAATACATGCCCAGGGCCCTCAAGGGCAGCACCACCACCACCACCACCACAATTGTTACCTCTTGAAATAGGGTAATTTCCATCGTATAGAAGAACAATGGACAATAGCAAGAGCAATAGGAAGCTGTAGGATAGATAGAAGTTCAGTGATGTATTGTGTGTTCCCAATGATCTTACCAGAAGAAGTCAAGAAGCCCCTCTGCTACCATAGCATTCTGATGGCATGACAAACTCCAAAGGCATAATGGGAGTCAGTGTAGATGATTGTACTTGTGTACGTGTAACCCAATTTGGCAGCTTGGGCACTGAGCTTAGGTGGTAGTCAGGCTGCCCAAATAGTGTCATGGTCAGAAACCAGGGCAGTGCCAGTGTAATGGATGTCATCACTCAAAAGAGAAACCATCAGTATAAAGGATGTCAACTGAGTTCTGCAAGGGGGTGTCAGAATGGTCATTGTGAGCTGGTTTCATGAAAGAAAAAAACCAATAAAATAGATAAACCTTAGGTTAATTTGATTTTAAAAAGGAAAGAAGGAAATCAAATTATTAGTATCAAAAAAAATAAACAGGGTGAATTCACCACCAATGAAGAGGAAGAGGAAATTAAATTAATTGTTAAGAGCTATTTTCCCCAATATATGCCAATAAATCTGACAGTCTAAATGAAATAGATGAATATTTACAAAAATATAAATTGCCCAGATTAAAAAAGAGGAAATAGAATATTTAAATATCCCCATTTTAGGAAAAGAAATTGAGAAAGCCATCAATGAACTCTCTAAGAAAAAATCCTTAGGGCCAGATGGATTCACAAGTGAATTCTACCAACATTTAAAGACCAATTAATACCAATATTATATAAACTATTTGGAAAAATAGGCAAAGAAGGAGTTCTACCAAATTTCTTTTATGACACAAATATGGTGCTGATACCTAAACTAGGAAGAGAGAAAACAGAATGAAAACTATAGAGCAACTTCCCTACTGAATATTGATGCAAAAATTTTAAATAAAATTCTAGGAAGGAGGTTACAACAATATATCACAAGGATCCTACACTATGACTGGGTCAGATTTATACCAGGCATGCATGGCTGATTCTATATTAGGAAAACTATCAGCATAATTGACCATATCAATATCAAAACCAACAGAAATCATATGATTATCTCAGATGCAGAAAAAGTTGTGACAAAATACAACATTCATTCCATTAAAAACATTAGAGAACGTAGGAATAAATGGAGCTTTCCTTAAGATGATAAGTAGTATCTATCCAAAACCTTCAGCAAGTATTATATGTAATGGAAATAAACTAGAAGCCTTCCCAATAAGATCAGAGATGAAACAAGGATGTCCACTATTATTCAATATTATACTAGAAATGCTAGCTATAACAATAAGAGAAGAAAAAGAAATTGAAGGAATTAGAACAGGCAGTGAGGAAAAAAAAGCTATCACTCTGCAGATGATATGATGGCATACTTAGAGGATCAACTAAAAAAACTACTTGAAATAATTAACAACTTTAGCAAAGTTGCGGGATACAAAATAAACCCACATAAATCATCAATATTTCTACATATTACCAACAAGGTCCAACAGCAAGAGATATAAAGGGAAATTCCATTTAAAATAATTATAAACAATATAAAATCCTTGGGATTCTACCTGCTAAGACAAACCCAGAAGGTATAAGAACACAATTATAAATCACTTTCCACACAAATAAAGTCAGATATAAACAATTAGAAAAAAATATTAATTGCTCCTGAGTAGGCCGAGCTGTAATAAAAGTGACAATTCTATCTAAATTAATCTATTTATTCAGTGTCATGCCAATCAAACTACCAAAAAATCATTTTGCAGAGCTAGAAAAAATAATAACAAAATTCATCTGGAAGAACAACAGATCTAGAATATCAAGGGAATTAATGAAAAAAATGCAAAGGAAGGTAGCCTATATGTACCAGATCTCAAACTGAATTATAAAGTGGTAATCATCAAAAAAATCTGGTACTGGCTAAGAAATAGAATGATAGATCAATGGAATAGATTAAGTAAATAATACATCATAGTAAATAACTATGATATTTTAGCATTTGATAAACCCAAAGATACAAGCTTTTGGGACAAAAGCTCACTATTTGACGAAAAACAGTGGGAAAAATGGAAAATGGTATGGTAGAAACTAGGTAAAGACCAACACCTCACATAGTATACCCAGATAAGGTCTGAATGGAAACTTGATTTAGACTTATGTTACCATAAGCAAATCAGGGGACCACAGAATAGTTTACCCATCAGATCTATGGAGAAGAGAAGAATTTATACCAAATAACAAACAGAATATTATGAAATGTAAAATGGATAATTGTGATTATATTAAATTAAAAAGTTTTTGCACAAGCAAAACCAGTGCTTCCAAAATTAGAAGGAAAGCAGAAAATGGGAAAAAATTTGTATGTATTTCTGACAAAGGCCTCATTTCTTAAATATGTAGAGAACTGAGTCAAATTTATAAGAATACAAGTCATTCCTCAATTGATAAATGGTCAAAAGACATGAACAGGCAGTTTTCAGAAGAAGAAATTAAAGTTACCTGTAGTCATATGAAAAAAATTCTAAATTACTATTGATTAGAGAAACGCAAATTAAAACAACTCTGAGGTACCACCTCACACCTATCAGATTGGCTAATATAACAGAAAAGGAAAATAATATATGTTGGAGAAGATATGGGAAAACTGCGACACTAATGCATTGTTGGTGGAGTTGTGAATTGATCCAACTATTCTGGAGAGCAATTTGAAACTATGCCCAAAGTGCAATCAAACTGTGCATACTCTTTCATCTAGCAACATCACTACTAAGTCAGTATCCCAAAGAGATCGAAGAAAAGGAAAAAGGCCCTGTTTGTTCTAAAATATTTCTAGCAGCATTTTTTGTGGTGGCAAAGAATTGAAAATTGAGGGAATGCCCATCAACTGGGAAATGGCTGAACAAGTTGTGGTATATTATTGTAATGGAATATTGTTGTAGTATAAGAAATGATGAGCAGTATGATTTTGGAAAAATCTGGAAAAATTTATAAGAATTGAGCAGAACCGGGAGAACATTGTACACAGTAATAGCAATATTTTATAATGAACAACTGTGGATCACTTATTCTCAGCAATACAGTGATTCAAGAGAAGCCCAAAGGACTCACGATGAAATATGCTATCCACATCCAGAGAAAAAACTGATGGTATCTGAATACAGACCAAAGTTTACTATTTCTCTCTCTCTCTCTCTCTCCCTCCCCCCCTCTCTCCCTCTCTCTCTCTTTTACTCTTCTTCCCTTCCTTCTCTCCTTTCTTTCTTCCTTTCTCCTTCCCTTTCTCCTTTCCTTCCCTTCCTTCCTTCCTTCCTCCCTCCTTCCCTTCCTTCCCTTCCTTCCTTCCTCCCTCCCTCCTTCCCTCCCTTCCTTCCTTCCCTCCTTCCTTCCTCCCTCCCTCCTTCCCTTCCTTCCCTTCCTTCCTTCCTTCCTCCCTCCCTCCTTCCCTCCCTTCCTTCCTTCCCTCCTTTCTTCCTTGTTCCCTCCTTTCTTCCCGCCCTCCCTCCCCACTATCTTTTTCTGTTTGAATTTTCTTCCATAAAATGACTAATATGGAAATATGTTTTACATGATTGCACATGTCAGATTGCCATCTCAGGGAGGAGCAAAGGGAAAGAGGGAGGAATAGAACTCGGAACTCAAATCTTTAAAAAATGAATGTAAAAAAATTTACATGTAGTTGGGGGAAAATGAAATAATATTTTTTCAAAAGAAATGTCATTGTGGGGTCTCTTGGCCATATCCACCACAGAGGAACAGTAATGGTGAGGCTCACCTGAGGCAGGTATATCAGAAAGTAACGTGGCTGGGTTGAGAACTGAAAATTTTAGTGTCAAATTTTCTTTGTCCAACAGTGTCATTCCATATTTAGCAAGTCTTTGATCAGAGAAAGCTTGAGTGTGATGTCTCAACAAAAGTGCCTCAATGGGGCCACTGTACTGTAAGTGGGGCCCCTAAAACTAAATCATATGTCTTTTCAGCTAAAAGGGCAGTGACTGTTAATGCTGGCAAGTAGGGCAGAGTTCCTGTATCTGATGAATCTAGCTGAGTGGAGTAATATGCTACAGGGTGAAGAAAGGGTCTGAGAAATTGAGTGAGGACTCCTGAAGCAAACCCTTGTATTTGTGTACAAAAAGAGAAAAGGGCTTAATATAATCTGGAAGTCCCATCAAATGAAGTTGGAGATGAAGATTGTGACTGCTGTTTTGACAGATCTCAACACTGAGTGAACAAGTATATCACCAACATATTGGACCAGAGAGGTGCCCATGAAAGTCATGGAAGCCAAGTCCTGTTGGAAGATTTGAGAGAACAAGTGGGCCTTTCTACATACCCTTGAGACAAATGAGTCCATTTCTATTGTGTGTCCTTCCAGATGCAGGCAAGCAGATCCGAATTGTCTGGGCAAATGGAAATGCCAAAAAGAAAAAAAAAGCTGAGCAAAGATCTGTCATAGTAAAACAGGAAGCCTGATAAGGAATTGAGGAAATGATGGTAGCACGATTGGGCACTATTGGGTACCTCTGTATAACATAAGCATTAATATCATGTAAGTTTTGCACAAAGTGATAAACAGGTTTACCATCAGGGCCTGGCTTGGATTTCTTAACAGGGAGGATAGGAGTGTTACAAGAGCATTTACGTGGAACAATAATACCTTTATCCTAAGGTCATTAATGGCTATAATACTAATGGCCTCTGTGGACAAAGGATATTGAGGAATGGATGGTGGGGGCCTCCCTTAGTCTTGATGGTGACAGGGACAGTGGATTTGAACAATTCTACATCTGAGGATGAACTCGCCCCCAGAGAGTCTGGGATGTAGATAGAATCTGTGGACTATTGGGAACAAAGAGAGGGAGTCCTCAGGAAGTTACAAGGACAGAGATCCACAGGGAGAGCAAGAAATAGTCACTAGTCAATTTCAGGACACTGTGAGGCTTGCTCAAGATCCTGACAATATTTAGAGATCCAAAAGAAATACAGTCAGAAACTGGTTTGTACATCACAACTGAATTAGAAACCCCAGTATCTAACAAGCGTCTTACCAACTTTAAGAGAGGCATGGGGTTCATCAGTGCATGAAGAGGCAGACATTGGGATAGTGAGGCATGGAAAATAGGATCAGGAAAAATGAAAAAATCCTCATTAGAAGCTATGGTCCCTCCTCCTCCCCCATACCTTCATTTCAAAGACTGGGTTCTTCCAGGGCCCCCTCTTTTTCTATTTGCTTCTTCCTTTTACATTCTCTGAGAAGATGGCTCTTTTTGTCACAATAAAAGCACTTGTGGAGCCTCTAGTTCCCTGATACAGCTTGAATGGGAGCTGGAGCTGCTTGGGCAGGGGCCAAGATTGTTTGAGGTTTCGACTTAGGTTTCTCCTCTTTATCTCTCCCCTCATAAGCATATTGAGTAAAGCTTTTAAGCTCACCAATGCCCTTTTCATGCCAACCGGGGCAACTCTTATGAAAAGTTTTATATTTTCTGGTAGGGGTTGAATAACAAAGACCTAATTAATAATTCTCTCATCTCTTGGATGGAACAGATCAAACCCTGCATACCACTTTGCAAACTTACACAACTTCTCATAAAAGCAGTTAGAGATTTCATTTTCTTCCTGGACAGTTTCTTGGAACTTACTTTAATTTTGGGGGCAGATAGCTCAAGCTTCCATGCCCCTAATCAAAGATTCCTTAGTCTGCTGTAGCCTGGTATAGTTGGCTGGAATTTTAGAGTTCCAATGAAGGTCTTATAAAAGCCAATTAGGAAGATCCTCAGGACCAGCAGGTACTCCTGCTACTGAGGCTTGTCTATTTGCAACTTTATAATGACAGATCTTTCTCCCCAGGGGAACCAGGTCTCCATTAAATCAGTTGCATCTCCCCCGGTAGTATTATAACCACTAAATATGGCCTGAAATTGGATTATAACAGCCCCAGGATCCTCATAAAATTTAGGAATATCTCCCCTCCATGTGGAGATGTCAGAGGAACTGAAAGTTTGGTGATTCTTATGTTAAATAGAATTTCCGGGTTAGTTGTGTCAGAAATGGGATCAGACATGGAAACTAGTCACTGGACCCTTCAGTACCAGTGGTAATGGACTAGGCACCACCAGAGATTTATGTCTTTGGAGTCTGACTCCCCCCTCTCCCCCTTGTCTGGCAAGTCTTCTGCACTTGTTCCTTTTCCAATCTCTGAGCTCCTGTTTTGGTTGAGTTCTCCATTCTTTGTGAGGAAAACTCCAGGACCCCTCCCTTGATCTGGTTTATCCTGGATCACTCTGGTAAAGATGGCCTTTCTTAACTGCACACCTCTTGTTAATTGGCCTCCCTGTGTGACCCTGCTCCTTTACTTCACGCCTCTGTAAAATTTACAATTCCATGCATGCCTCAGTAACTTGTGGGTTAAAATTAGAATTGTAATTGTGCACTTTTTTAGAATTCTTTGTGTCTGTTTGGATGTCTTGCCATTTTGTCTGTGTTTGTGTCTTGGAAAATGTAAAGTGTTTGTCGTTTTTTGTGTTATGAGCTATATTCTGTTACCTTGAAGGATTTAAAATGCAGTCAGCCAGAAAAACTTCTAAGGGCTGTAGCCAGAGAGTTTAGAATATTGGGAAAGATTAATGAACTTTCATACTTGAAGCAATTGTACCAGTAAGCAGGGCTAACCCCAACTTTAAGCTTTCTGTAGGAGATTAGGTTATAAGAAAAAAAGGAAGAAAATCTGTAAGACATTTTCTTTCCTCTCATTTCAGCTTTGGCTATGTCAGAATTACAGAAATAAAGTCAGATAATCAAAGTTTGTAGAACTGCTAAAAACATCTTAGCACATTTTGGAGGTTTGAAGCTTTATCATTTTTAAGCTTGTAGGAGAGGACTTCTGAGACTTTGGGGATAATTCCAGGAACTCACTCCCTTCTAAATATCTTAGTAAGTTTTGGTGTATCACTCTGTAGAGTTTGTTTTAAGGAAAAATAAGGATTAGATTTCATGAAAGTTTTAAAAATAAATGACCAGATTAATAGTTTCATTGTTCAAGGGCAATGAAGAAAGGCAGCTAGTTTGGAGGTAATCTCAGAGTGAAGAAAGAAAAAAAAATAGGTAAATAGTCTGCACTTTATATCAACCTCTTATTAACCCTTCCTTGAATGATTGTTTAATCTAGTGATTACCTGTTCAGAGAACCTCTCCTCCCTGTTAACCCCTCTCATCATCAGAGCAGATTCCCCAAAACAGGTGTTAAAAAAAGAATGCTGGAAATATGTAGGGAAACTTGAATTACATTCTGCCCCACCTAGTGGAGGGGCTAGGCAGCAGCTACAGTGGCCCCAATAGCCCTGTACCCCTGGGTATCCTGCAGCTTGCCCTTCTAGGCAAGCCTGAGGCCATCACCCAGATGAAGTACATCTTGTCCACCCAGCCCCAGCAGCACTTGGCCCCAAAGCTGCAGCTGTTGGGTATGGAAGCCGGGGGGGGGGGGGGGGGAGCAAAGGGGGGTGGTGTGTGTGAGGTGAGGCCACATGGCCATCATCTGTTTTGCCCTGCCATCAGGGACTACAATCAATGGCAAGGTCCTGGCACCAGCCACCCCAGCCCCTGGGATTCCTATTTTGCAGCCAATGGCCTCTGCTGTACCTTCCAAAGTCCAGTCAGTGTCTCCAGTGCAGGCCCAGCCCTTGGCAAGCCCTGCCCAGATGCTGCCTGGAAGGTCCTGGTGCCCTTGGCAGTGCCTAGCATGGCAGTTTGATGTGGGGGAGGCCAGCCAGCCTCGGCCCTTCATTAGCCCATCCTTCTCTGTTCCAGTAGCAGAAATTTATTAGCTGTGTAATCTTAGGCAAGTTATCTTATCTCTGTTTGCCTCAGTTTTCTGAATTGTGAAGAGAAAAATAATAATGGTACATACCTCCTTGGGCTGTTGTAAGGTCAAAATAATGAAATGCTTGGAAAGTGCTTAACACAGTGACTGGCATATGCTAAGCACTACATTATTATTATTTTTTAAATTGAATATAATTGTTCTATGCTTGATAACTCTAAAGAGGTTTTAAAATGCCAAAGGTAATAAGATCAATAATTTTTATGAGTGATAATTTGGAAAAGCAATTGATGTCAGCTGAAATTTATTGTTTGTGCTACTATTCTCTTATATTGTGAAATCTGAGAGACCATAAAAACAGAAATACTCTTAGACAAAAACTTTTTAATCCAGATGCTGTTGTATATGTTATACAATTATGGGAATTGTGAGAAAAACTTTATTGCATTGTTTGAACCTAGAACTGCATGGTTGGTAAACTGGACCATCTCTATGTGCTGTTTAGAGACCTTTAACCAAGGACTTATGTTATGCTGACCAGAAACTCAGATCCAAAGATTGATACAAGTTTTCTCACATGTCAACCCATATGTCTTCCCAAGATTCCGGACAGAAGCTGAGTATATTGTTGTAGTTTTTTTTTTCCCCTTTTGTTATGTGCCCAACCACCAAGGCCCTGTGCTGGCATTTTCTCCCTATGCATTCTCGGCCCCTCTCCCTTTTCTGCTTTCAAGCGAACAATGGCTAGCAATGATTCTTGGGACACACTTCTCTAATAGGTCCCCTCAAGGAACTGACCTCCTGTGATAAAAATGCTTGTCCTGGCCCAATTGACCTCTTGTGGCATCTTAGCTTACACCTGCCTCTTCTTTATTGGCCAGAAGGGTAGGGGTTCTTTCAGACCCCCTCCCTTTAGCCAAAGTGGGGAAATATTAAGATGTTAGGAGACACCCTGTTTTCCAGAGCTAAGGACCAGTAAGCAGGCTGTGATGATGCATTGTGCTCACCCTCTGGATGATGTCAACCACAGCAAAATCCCAGAATTGTTTCATATAATTATTGTATTGCTTTGACTAGCACCAAGTTTTCTCTGAACCCAGATAAGCATCTGCTGTATCCATGATTTGGTCATGCGGCCCTGCTACGAATCAAACTTGTCTCATTGTTGCTATTACCTCTCATTGTCAGGACTACAACTCACTGCATAGCCACTGGTGTAAGTATTGAGATCTCCCCACACTGCCTTGGGTCCCCCCACTAGGGGCAGGAACCCCAGCATGTGTGTCCTTTCTTGCAAGCCGTTTCCCTGACTTTGAAATTAAACTTCTGTTTCCAGGTTGAAGTTAGGTTATATCTGGCCTAAGGAGTCAATACCCAAATGTAGAAGGGGAAGTTTGAGAGTTTGCACAGTAGCACAAAGGGGTGGAGGGACAGAGTGTTGGGTTCTAATGGGTGAAGGGTAGGCATGGTTGTGTGGGACTTAAGCCCTATGACTGGCTTTAGTGGGATAGGTGAGGAGCAACCCATCTTCCTATCTTTGATCAGTTAATCACTTACTTACCCCTTGAAGTTATGTAGCCATCACTATAAAGTGCATTCACAATCTGTGTTATATTCCATTCAGTCAGCTATGTCCTGTTGAATCCCTAGTCTTTAATAAAATTGCTTATATCCTTGACCATTTCAAACATTCCTTCTACCTTCATGCTTTAACATAGCCCTATCCCCTTCCTGTGGACAACATATTTCACGCAGCCTCTCCTCTGTAGGACGATATACCTATTACATTCTCATCAATACATTTTATTTTATTTTTATTTTATGGAATAAAACAAGCATTTACATAACATAGTAAAATGAAAAAGATGACTGCACATGAAACTACAAATCCACTATACATAACTTGCTATTCCTTTCAAGTATACAACAAAATTATCATGTAGATTTGTTTTTTTTCTTTTTTCCTCCCCTCCCACCCTAGAGATGGCTACCATTAGACACGAATATATAAATGCATATATGTATATATACATACATATATGTATGTACATAATTATTCTATACATCTATTTATTAGTTCTTCTCTGGATACAGATAGCGTCATTCTTCATATGTCCTTTATAGTTAATTTGACAACTTATTTGCTCAAAATAGTTCTTTAAAACAATATTGCTGTTACTGTAGACAATATTCTTTTGGTTCTGCTTATTTTATTCTTCATTTCTTCATGGAAATCTTTCCATGTTTTTCTAAAATCATTGAGTTCGTCATTTCTTATAGCAGAGTAGTATTCCATCACCATCATATACTATGACTTGTTCAGTCATTCCCCAGTTGATGGATATCCCTGCAGTTTCCAGTTCTTTGCCACCACAAAGAGAGCTGCTACAAACACTTTAAAACATACAGGTTCTTTTCCTTTTTCCCTAATCATCTTTGGAAATAGACTTAGTAGTGGTATTGCTGGGTCAGAGGGTATAAGTATTTTAATAACTCTTTGGGCATAATTACAGATTGCTGTCCAAAATGGTTGGATCAGTTCAGAATTTCACTAACAATGAATTAGTGCCCCAATTTTTCCACATCCTCACTAACATTTGTCACTTTCCCCTTCAATCATTTTAGCCAATCTGGTAGGTGTAAAATGTTATCTCAAGGTTGTTTTAATTCGCGTTTCTCTAATCAATACTGATTTAGAACATTTTTTCATATGACTATTAATTGTTCTGATTTCTTCATTGGAAACTGTCTGTTCATATCCTTTGACCATGTATCAATTGGGGAATGACTCATATTCTTGTGGATTTGACAAAGTTCTTTATATATTTTAGATATGAGACCTTAATCTGAGAAACTGTCTATAAATTTTGCCCCCCTGCTTTCCTTCTGATCTTGGGTACATTTATTTGTAGAAAATCTTTTTAATTCAATGTAATCAAAGTTATCCATTTTACACCTGATTTGCTCTCTTGTTTATTCATAAATTGTTTGCCTATCCATAAGTCCTATAAGTAATATGTTCTATGTTCTTCTAATTTTCTTGTATTATCTCTCTTTATCCTAGGTCATGTATCCATTTTTACTTTAATGGTAAAATGGTATATGCCAAGTTTCTGCCATACTGCTTTCAGTTTTCCCAATGTTTTTCTACACTAATCTTATCCCCAAATCTTAAGTCTTTACACATGTCAGATGCAAGGTTATTATGTTTATTTGCTGCTGTAAATTAAATGTCTTCTCTATTCCATTAATCTTTCTATATCTTAGACAGTACCAGATAGTTTTGATAATTATTTTTGATAGTCAATAATACATTTTTTTTATTTTTATTTTTTTATTTTAATTTATTTATTTAACATATTTGGTTTTCAGCACTGATTTTCACAACAGTTTGAATTACAAATTTTCTCCCCATTTCTACCCTCCCCCCCACTCCAAGATGGCATATATTCTGGTTGCCCTGTTCCCCAGTCAGCCCTCCCCTCTATCACCCCCCTCCCCTCTCATCCCCTTTTCCCTTCCTTTCTTGTAGGGCAAGATAAATTTCTACGCCCCATTGCCTGTGTATCTTATTTTTTAGTTGCATGCAAAAACTTTTTTTTGTTTTTGAACATCTGTTTTTAAAACTTTGAGTTCCAAATTCTCTCCCCTCTTCCCTTCCCACCCACCCTCCCTAAGAAGTCGAGCACTTCAACCTAGGCCACGCATGTATCATTATGTATAACCCTTCCACAATACTCATGTTGTGAAAGGCTAACTACATTTTGCTCCTTCCCAACCCATCCTGCTTTATTGAATTTTCTCCCTTGACCCTGTCCCCTTTCCAAAGTGTTTGTGTTTGATTACCTCCACCCCCATCTGCCCTCCCCTCCATCATCCCCCCCCTTTTATTTTTTTTTAATCTTCCTCCCTCTTCTTTCCTGTGGGGTAAGATACTCAACTGAGTATGTATGGTATTCCCTCCTCAGGCCGAATCTGATGAGAGCAAGGTTCACTCATTCCCCCCTCACCTGCCCTCTCCCCTCCTCCCACAGAACTGCTTCCTCTTGCCACCTTTATGCGAGATAATCCACCCCATTCTATCTCTCCCTATCTCCCTCTCTCAGTATGTTGCTCTCTCATCCCTTAATTTCATTTTATTTCTTTTACATATCTTCCCTTCATCTTCAACTCCCCCTGTGTCTGTTCTCTCTCTTTTACATATATATATATATATATACATATATATGTATATACATACATAAAAGCACACACACATATATATATATATACCTACATACACATGCATACATATACACTTAGATACATACATACATACACATTCACCCATATATACACATAAACATATATATATATATGCATATTCCCTTCAACTACCCTAATACTGAGGTCTCATGAATCATACACATCATCTTTCCATGTAGGAATGTAAACAAAACAGTTCAACTTTAGTAAGTCCCTTGCAATTTCCGTTTCTTGATTACCTTTTCATGCTTCTCTTGATTCTTGTGTTTGAAAGTCAAATTTTCTATTCAGTTCTGGTCTTTTCACTGAGAAAGCTTGAAAGTCCTCTATTTTATTGAAAGTCCTCTATTTTATTGAAAGTCCATATTTTGCCTTGGAACATGATACTCAGTTTTGCTGGGTAGGTGATTCTAGGTTTTAATCCTAGCTCCATTGACCTCCGGAATATCGCATTCCAAGCCCTTCGATCTCTTAATGTAGAAGCTGCCAGATCTTGGGTTATTCTGATTGGGTTTCCACAATACTCAAATTGTTCTTTCTGGCTGCTTGCAGTATTTTCTCCTTGATCTGGGAGCTCTGGAATTTGGCAACAATATTCCTAGGAGATTTCTTTTTGGGATCTATTTGAGGAGGTGATCGATGGATTCTTTCAATTTCTATTTTGCCCTGTGGCTCTAGAATATCAGGGCAGTTCTCCTTGATAATTTCTTGAAAGATGATATCTAGGCTCTTTTTTTGATCATGGCTTTCAGGTAGTCCAATAATTTTTAAATTCTCTCTCCTGGATCTATTTTCCAGGTCAGTGGTTTTTCCAAGGAGATATTTCACATTGTCTTCCATTTTTTCATTCCTTTGGTTCTGTTTTATAATATCCTGATTTCTCATAAAGTCACTAGCTTCCACTTGCTCCAATCTAATTTTTAAAGTAGTATTTTCTTCAGTGGTCTTTTGGACCTCCTTGTCCATTTGGCTAATTCTGCTTTTCAAGGCATTCTTCTCCTCATTGGCTTTTTGGAGCTCTTTTGCCATTTGAGTTAGTCTGTTTTTTAAGGTGTTGTTTTCTTCAGTGTATTTTTCAGTATTTTTTTGGGTCTCCTTTAGCAAGTCATTGACTTGTTTTTCATGGTTTTCTCGCATCCTTCTCATTTCTCTTCCCAATTTTTACTCTACTTCTCTAACTTGCTTTTCCAACTCCTTTTTGAGCTCTTCCATGGCCTGGGACCAGTTCCTGTTTTTCTTGGAGGTTTCTGTTGTAGGCTCTTTGACTTTATTAATTTCTTCTGTCTGTATGTTTTGGTCTTCTTTGTCAGCAAAGAAAGAATGCAAAGTCTGAGACTGAATCTCGGTGTGTTTTCGCTGCCTGGCCATATTCCCAGCCAACTAACTTGACCCTTGAGTTTTTCAGTGGGGTACGACTGCTTGTAGATTACAGAGTTCTATGTTCCATGTTTGGGGGGGAGGTGCCAGCTCTGCCACACCAGCACTGCTCCTTCCCCAACCCCCATCCCGAACTGGGCTTAGATCTTCGGCAGGCTGTGCACCCCTGCTCTGATCAGCCACTTAATTCCTCCCACCAGGTGGGCCTGGAGCTGGAAGTAACAACAGCTGTAGCTGCCCCACCTCCGCTGCCCCCCCGGGGCTGAACCACGAACTCCTTCCACTCCCACAGCTTTTCCCACTAACCTTCTCCGCAGTCTTTGGTGTTTGTGGGTTGAGAAGTCTCGTAACTGCCCCAGCTCACATATTCAGGGCGCTAGGGCCCCCTCCGCCTGGCTTCTGGTCTGGATGGTCCACGCCGCTCAGGCTGGGCTCTGCTCCACTCCGTTCCCAGCTCCCAGCTCCCAGCTCCCAGCTCCGAGCTCCGTGTGGGATAGACCTCACCCAGAGACCATCCAGGCTGTCCTGGGCTGGAGCCCTACTTCCCTCTGCTGTTTTGTGGGTTCAGCCATTCTATAATTGGTTCAGAGCCATTTTTTATAAGTTTTTGGAGGGTCTCCGTACGGAGCTCACATTATTCCCTGCTTACCAGCCGCCATCTTGGCTCCGCCCCCCCCTCAATAATACATTTTAACAGGGAAATAATATATGTACACATACACCTACATACACACATAGGAAATATAAGGCAGTCTTTGAGGAAAAGGCACTAGCTGTTGGTGGTGAGGAAGGGAGAGAAAGAACAAGAAAGGCCTCTAGGAGGTGGTGCTTGAGTGGAGTCTTGAAAGGCAGTCAGGGATTCCAAGAGTCAGAGGTTAGGAGGGAGAACATTCCAGTGCAAACAAAATTGGCATTGGTTTGTTTTCCCCTCTGAAATTTTTGTTTTCTTCTGTGTGTTTTAATGTTTTATTGATGCTATTCATTCTTTTTCTTTGCATAACTATCATTGCCCACTGAAAGAAATGATTATTTTTCTCTTATAGTAATGACCAATTATTAGGATTAATACTTTCCCTTCCTATTTCTTCATTTAGGGACCAGCCCCTGTAGGTCATTCAGCCAGTCTCTGAAGGACGTTGTTGATGGATGAACTCACCCAAATCCTCTGGGAACATGCTTCTTGATCTTGGGCAGGACCCCACCCAACTAGAAGACTTTACGAACAGAATCCAGTCTAGGTGAATTCTTGACCTAGGTGAGCCTCTCTCCTTGGGACCTTCCATTAGAACTTAGGGTGACTAAACTTATGAAGGAGAAAGCCAACCAGAGCAGCCTGGGTAGAGACGGATTATTTTGTACAGAGTGCTAGAGGCAACTGAGTCTCATGATCAAGTCATGTTCTCAGTAGGTACAGCTGAAGCCTTTTAGCCTGCCTCCTCATTAATATGTCTACCCCCTTATTGATTGTTTAATAATAAGGGTTGATCTCCATCTGTCAGGGGCACTCACTTTTCCAAAGGTAGTAAAACATTCAATGATCTACATGGGTTTTGTCTTTGGTTGTCAGTGATCATGAATTTATTGATTATTAGCTAGCTAAATTAATAAACTGATTATTAATTACCCAGAAACTATATCTCTCAGGATTTTCATTCATTACATCATTAACTTAAATTCGCCCCAATTTTTCTTGTAACAAATAAGTACTTTTAAACAAAACAAATAAACACATTGACCATGTCTTCTAGTTCATCACCCCTGTTCCAAGAGGCAGGAGTCATGCTTCATTATCAGGCTTTTAAAGTTAGCATTAGTCATTGAATTAATCAGTTTTACTTTATGTTATTGGGGCCAACATACACATTTTCTCCTGGTGGTGCTAATTTTATAATGTATCAGTTAAAACATATCTCCCTAAGTTTTTCTAAATCAGTCTCTTTCATCATTTCTTGTGGTACAATAATGTTACATTATATTCATGTACCACAATTTGTTCAGCTACTCCTCAACTGATGGGGATCTACTTTGTTTCTTTGTTGCTATAAATATTTTTGTACATTCGGATCCTTTCCCTCTGTTTCAATATATTTAGGAGATACGCCTAATGTATTACTGAGTCAAAGTGATTTTTTTAGTATAGTTTCAAATTGTTTTCTAGAATTATTGGATTAATTCATAGCTCCTTCAACAGTGTACCTGTATTCCCAAAGACCTCCAATAGCCATTTTACTCTTTTACCATTTTTGCTAATCTGATGAATATGAAGAGCAACAGAGTTGTTTCAATACTTTGCATCATTCACATTTCTCTTTATTATTGATGATTTAGAGCATTTTTCATATGATTGATGATAGTTTGAATTTCTTCATTTGAAAACTGTTCATATCACTTGATTACTTACATATTGGTTATGGTTCTTATTATATTAAACATTTGAATCAATTCCTTATATATATTAGAAAGTAGACCTCTATCAGAGAAATGTGCTGCAAAATTTTTCCCAGTTAATTCTAATTATATTGATTTTGCTTGTGCAAAAGTTTTTCCAATTTTATGAAGTTAAAACTGCCCATTTTATCTTTTATGATCACCTCTCTTGTTTGGTTAAGAATTCTTCCCCTTGAATAATTGGGAAAAACATTTTCTTCATTACTCCACTATTTAATAAAAATCATAAATGTGACCTTTTATATTTAGATAATGTTCTATTTGCAGCTTATTGTGACATATGGTGTAAGATACTTGGCTAAATCTAATTTCTATCAGACTACTTTCCATTTTTTCCCAGTTCTGTTGAATAGAGAGTAGTTACCACAGGAGTTTGTGTCCTTGGGTTTATTGAGCTCTATAGTTCAATGTCAGTAATTGACTTTTAATTATTTAGTAAGGAGAATATCATTGTGTACACCTTCCGAGAAAATAAGTCTTCCTGGCAAACTAAAAGCATTTCTTCTTTTTATTTGGTCAACAATAAATAAGATATTCGTTCTGCTGATTTTATAAAGATCGCTCTACCTGTGTTTCACACAAATCCCAGAAACCTTAGGCACTTCAACCGAATCAACCAAAATTATAAATCAGGTATGAATAAGCACTATTTAAAAGTTACATTTTATTTTTTAAAAATCAGCAAAAAATTTGCCTTTTCTTGTTTGTCTTTTAAATTATGATCACTGCATATTTTTTTTTCCTGGTTAACTTCACTCTACATCAGTTCATACAAGTCTTCCCAGGTTTCTCTGTAACCATCCCCTTCATCATTTCTTATGACATAATAATATTCCATCACATTTATACACCTTAACCTGTTCAATCATTCCTCAATTTATGATTTCCCCTCAGAGTCTCATTCTTTGTCCCTTCAAAAAGATCTATAAATATTTTACAGACTCATAGAATTTATTTTGTTCATGACTAATATCTCCTTTAAACTGTTCTCCTTCTAATTCTGCCTTTCCCCTTCTCTCATTTCCCCATTGAGTGAGATGTATTTTTGCACCCAACAGTGTGCGTGTGTGTGTTCTTTCTTCCTTTGACCAGTTCAGGTGAGAGTGAGGTGTCAGCTGCTCTTTCCATCTCCTCGTGTTTATTTGTATTGTGGTAGAAAAAACTCTGACTTATTCTTCCTGCTGCTGCTGAGACAAGAAAAAAATTCTGAGAGGCTCTATCCTGAAATTCTTGCCCCCTGTGCTCGAAGTGAATATGTCATGTACTCTATTAAAGACTACAAAATCAAGCTTAAGACTATAACTACAGCTTCAGTTTTAACCATCTCTAGGCATCTATTGAATCTGGCATGAACCTGGGAGCTAAATTGCAGTTAAGCTGGTCGAGCTCTGAAGAATGAAGTGCGGGAGAGTTGATTACTTTCCTGTAGTGAGAGCATCATCTGGTGGTCAAATAGTATACTACACACTCTCAGCTAGTTAATTAATCATGAAACAAATCAAATTGTAAAACAACAGAAAGCTTTGGAATGAGCCAGGCATGGTATGGGAGGATGTAGCTCTGGTAAGTCTAACCTCTAGTACCCACCACTCACACCACTTATCATATTTGTGTCTCCTCAGGTCCCAGCACAGTTCTCTGCACAGAAGAAATTGGTGAATATTTGTTGAATGAATGGATTCTTTGCAAGCTGTTAATTGCATGTTTTCACTTGCCCTGATACATTGTGTGGATTTCCCTGTCCTCCCTGGTGTTGCCATTGTGGTTTGAAGGATTCCAAAAAGCTTTTGGACAAAGCTATTTGTCAGAGAGGCTTTTAAAAAGACTATAGATTTGAGGGGTGATTGAGTTGTTGTGAAGAAAGTGCTATATACACCTTACAGCCCTATTGAAATGTGAGCTGTCTTGGGTTGATGACAGGAGGTTCTTAAAATAATCTCTAAATTGAGTTTCTGCATTTTAAAAAATCTCACCTTGTTTTTCCCATAAGGAACGCAGTCTTTGACAAGTAATATAGCTTGGCAATTCCATCTTATAAACCCCACTGCAACGTTCTGAGTTAATGCTTGGAGCCTCTGGAACTTAGAGACAGAATGTAGTTTAACTATCTCATTTTAAGGGTGAAGAAATTGAGGCCAAGAGACTAGTGGGCATCAGACCTTTGAAGGTCTTTCAATTATACACGGGACTAATAGATTGCTTACTTGGCCTCACTATCTATAAAACAGATGCTGTGGGGATCCAACTTCAAATCACATTCTACAAGGAAGCTGTCACTTTGGTCCCAGGTCAAGTGACAGTTGTTGTGGAGACAGATATACAACTTCCCTCCCCAACTCCCAGGTGGAGAAGAGTCTCAGCTATTCTTCTGACTGGTGGATTATTGCATGGGGAAGAGATGGCTCTAACACCTGTCCGTTTTTTCTTCTCTGAAAGATGTGTGGCCTTGAGACTGAGGGTCTGAGTGGTCAGGGTCTAGGGAAAAGAAAATATAGAGAGGATTGAGGCCCAAGAACCTCAGCTGAAGGATTAGATTGATGGGGTGAAGGAAGGGGTAGCCATATGGGATAGGGACTAACCCTCCTGTTCCCCCACCCTCTGTCCAATATGAAAGATCAAGGACAAAGGGAAGAGGTGGGGGAGTAGGAAATAGTGAGGAACAGCTAGTTAGGCTGGAATGACTAGGTTTGTCAGTTCAAGCTAGAGCTGATTGGCAGCTATTTATAGAAATATAGAATTGTATCTATTTCACCTGGGGTTGTGATGTTTGTCTTTTTACTTTTTTTTTTTTCTGGGGACACAGGAACCTAAGTAATTGATAAATGAGGGTAAGGGAAGAGACCTGTGACCTCTTTCCTCTTTGCATAGGTAAGTGCCTTCTCTGCAAGGTAGCCTCTTAAGGAGTTGTTTAAAGCACTGACAGGATTTGAACTTGGCTCCAAGGATAGCTCTCTATCTGTCATAACATGCAGCCAATGATAGATATCCTATAGCAAATGGTTTCTTCTTCCCTTTCAAAATACGGACTACTGCTATAGCTCAGAAATATTAGAACCTGGGAGAAAATCTCAGCTGGTTTTCTCAGTGCCTCTATACCCACCCTTCATTTGGGAAATCTCCTGATCTCAATAAATCGACCTCATCCAAAAGATTCAAACAATTGGCTCTTCAGTGGCCAACTAGGTTATTAAAACATAGTTAAAGGAAGAACTGAATAGGAGTTGTTGAATAGCTACAATGTAAAGATTTTGCTTCTCAATAGAGCAAAGATAAAAAATAACATTTTGAGAGAACCACTCATAATATCAATTTTTATTTACCCATAATTAGCTTCCTCCTTTCCTGAGAACTCTTGTCCTAGAAATTAAACACAGTCATTTTTTTCCTTTTTTAGAGACAATGAGGGTTAAGTGACTTGCCCATGGTCAAAAAGTGTCTGAGGCTGGATTTGAACTCAGGTCCTCCTGACTCAAGGGACAATGTTCTATCCACTGTGCCACCTAGGTTCCCCAAATACAGTCATTTTTGTCTCTGTATCTCTAGTGCCTAGCACAGTGTCTGGCACATAGTAGGCTATTAAAAACGTTTTTTGATTGGCAGAGATTTAAGCACATCAGAATTGATAGGGGCAATTAAAGGGTAAATGTAAGACAGAATCTGGTTTCCTTATCCCTTTTGACTTTCTATCCATTTTTCTTTCCTTTTGATGCTCTGTAATCAAGCTTATAAACATAAATCAGTTATTTATCCTGGGGACCATTCATTCTGCATCACCAGAAATATACACACATAATTATTGTGGGGCAATATGGCTTAGTTTCTGAGCACAGTTTGAGGTATCAATACATGAAGTATCAATGAAGGATTTTCTAAAAGGTTCTTCACATCATCCCCTGGCAGTGATATCAGGAAGCAGTGCTTATAACTTTTCTATATTCTCTCTTGTGCTAACTTCACTTAGCTTTGTCTCTTCAATGAAGGAGGCAATGTGAATTTCAAAATACAAATTCGTTTACAACAGAAATTCCATAGTGGATCGTCCCTTTCAATACTTCCTCCCACCCTTGAAGACACATGAAACAGTTTCTCTTGATGGCCCCTCCCATTCCCAAACTCTAACATGGGGAGAGATTGGGGAGATGCCAGGTAAGGCAGGGATATGTATATATATATGCATTCAGATCTGTGGATTTCCTCTTTTGTGACTTGAGATTTCTGATATACTATACCACCTTTCATTCTGCCAATGGCACAAGCAGCTGTGGTATTGACACTGGCACAGGAATGGAAGCAGCTGGATGCAGCAGCAAAAGATGATAGGGGAAATATCCTGAAGAGCTGTGATAGCACCAAAGTGCTATGTGGGTGAAACAGGCAAGAAGTGCCACGTGAGTCTAAGTATCATGGAAGAGCCCAGACTGGTAACTGTTGCTAGGAAACCTTATCCTCTAGTGAGATCAGGTAGGGTGACGAATCCCAAACCCCACCACTTTAGGATTTTTTTATTGGATTGTTTATTGTAGCAGGTTCCAAACGTATCTTTCCTTTCCTTGATATTCTCATGATCCATAAGCTGGAAGGAAGTTTTGGAGAGAGAGGGGTGGGGTGGCTATGAGATCAGGAGAAGCAATTTCTTTCTAGTTTCATTCTGCAACACCTAGACAGTTTTAAATTTTATTATATAAACCATGTGGTCGCTGAAAGGTCAATTGTATGAGTCTTAAGAATGAGAGCAGATTTCTCAAATTCAGGGTAGGAGCAGAGACACAGAGGGAAATAATAAAAATCCCCCTCCCCCATAATTCCTATGTTTAAGAGTGATGTTCTTTTGCCCTTGACTAAATTTTGAATCCATCTAGTAAAGGTGACTAAACCTGTTCAGCCAAAACTCTGGTGATGGGGGAAAATTCAAGAGTTGGTGAATATTCCCTAGTGAGTTATAGGGATACATTAACCTTTGGGAAAGCCCACACATGTCGCTTTGATGCTTTCTGGTGACACTACATTGGCTTGAGTTAAGTGCCACCTATTGGACAATTTATAAATTATGTTCCCTTTCTGGTTAATTGATTGACAGCCTGCATTTGTGTAGGTTTGCAGAAAGCAGGAAACAAACCAGGCATGGACTGATATTGCTGTATTAGTACCTTGGGTCACCTCGGACACCTACTAAATATATAACTAATCTATATGACTACAAAACAACAAGAAAGGAAGATTTATTTATAGTAAAATTAAGGTTTAATGATAACACTCCTGAGACAATTAGTTAATACAGCCCTTTTAGGGGTCTAGCCCTGTGATTTCATTGGTATAAGGGGTTCCCAGTGAGTAATACCTTCTACCAATGCAGATAAGTAAAAATTCATAACTGAAGGAAATGCTAAATTTCAGTCAAAGATTAGTGAAAAAGGGGCATCTAGGTGGCTCAGTGAGTAGAGCACTGGCCCTGGACTCAGGAGGACCTGATTTCAAATCCAGCCTCAGACACTTGACACATGTACTAACTGTGTGACCTTGGGCAAGTCTCTTAACCCCAATTGCCCTGCCCAAAAATAAAAAAAGAATAAAGATTAGTGAAAAGAAAGGCATAATTTTTTCCCCATCTAAATTCGGACTTCCTGAAATTCCATGGACCTTTTAGGAGTGTGTACCTTAGAGTCAAGACATAATCCCAGGTTCTCCTGACTCTGAGGCCAAATGGCTATCTGCCCTACCACTCTGTTTCTCAATAACTGGTGATTTTTAATGAGTGATGTGTTTAGAGAATGCCTTTCAAACTCCATGAGCCCAAATATTATTTATTCTTTATAACCTCACTTCTCTAGATTTTTTTTTGCACCTTGTTGATTTAGATTTTATATTGGAAGCAGGTAAGTTAATACAATTCTTTCTCATCCTTTATCAGCCAGTATTCAAGGTCAGCCATTTCATCCTGTCTATCTTGGACCACTAGAAGATTATGTCTTAAATACTAGGCTTATGTATTGTGATTAAATACAAAGAGAAATATGTAGCTATCTGAGACAGGAATCACAGACCAAAGGGGAGCCTATGATTCTGCCACTCTGATCCAATAGTGCTTTTCAGCTGGCTGATAGGGTCTGAGTCCAGAAGCAGACTACTCTTACTCAGACCCAAACCCAGGCCAGGAACTTGCAAAGCTCAGAACAGAGGAGCAGTAATCAGACTTTGTTCTAGATCAGACCACTTTGAGAACACTGAAAGCTTGCAGGTCCCAAGATTGCCTCTGAGATCCTGGAGTAATGTTAAACTTAATAGCCCAAGAAAGCAGCAACAGGACAAGCTCAGACTTTTCCTCTAGAAGTGCATCAGAAGCCAACCTTAACATCAAGTTCAAAGACTAGAATTAGGCTGGGAAAACAGGCAAACAAACAAAAAAAAACAACCAGTAATAATGAACTATTATAGTGGCAGGGAACACTCAAGACACAAACACAGAAGAAAATTATCATAAAATATCTACAAACTTTGTCTCAGAAGGAAACATCATCTTGGGTACAAATTCAACTAGGCTTCCTGGAAGAGATGAAGCAAGATTTTTTTTTAATAATTTAAAATGTTTTAACGAATGGACTGAGAATGCTTGAGTTAAACATTGAAAAAGAAATGAGAGCTATGAAAGAAAGAATTGGAAAGAGAATTAACAGCTTGGACAAAGTGGAAAGAGAAAGACTCCATTGGTCACCTCCTGAAAGAAACCCCTAAATGAAAATTCCCAGGAATATCATAGCCAAAATCCAGAGCTCCCAGGTCAAAGAAAAAAATTCTGCAAGCAGCCAGAAAGATAGAATGCAAGCACCAAGGAATCACAGACAATATCACACACAATTTAGCAACAATTACCACAAAAGAGTGGAGAACTTGGATTATAATAACCCAGAAGGAAAAGCATGTGGGCTTATAGAAGAGAATAACTTACCTGGCAAAAATTAAGAATGATGCTAGGAATAGGAGGGTAGTATATCTTTAATGAAACAGAAGACTTATAAGCATTCCTGATGAAAAGACTAAAGCTGCAAAAGAAACTCTGAAGTACTGTGACCAGAATGGCCTTTGTTTTCTTTGGGTGGCTCAGTTTATCTCATTGGATGCTGGGCCTGGTGCTCCTCTTCCGGGCCAGGAAGCCCAGAGACCATGCCTGGGAACAGAGAACTTCCTGTGTGACAAGTCATGGGGCTGGCTGAGGGGAGGTGTTGACTCCAGAGCCACGCCCTATTGGGTGTTAACCTAGTCTATGCTAGGGGGAGGGGCCAACTCAAGAACCAATCATCCCTGGTCATTCAGGGGGCACTTGATGATGTCAAAAACTCTATAAGAGGGGACAGGACGGCTTGAAGAGTCCTTTTTTTTCCTTTTCTGGTTGGCGAGCGAGCAGTGGCAAGCGTGACTCTGGGCCAGCCCTTGCTCTCGGGCTGAGCCCAGATGTTGGTAACTATGAATTGTATTGGGTCTATCTGTTGATATTTGTAATTTGTTTGTATTTTGTTTTGAAGTTTGGGGTGCTGGTTCGTTTCCCCCGAACTAAATAAATGTTCTGAACCTCAGGGTGCTGGCTTTTTCCCCTGAAGTAAGTGAATGAATCTGTATTTGGTCTGTCTCTTGATGCTTGTCTGTATGCTCCCCTGAACTAACTGAATGCTAACTGAATGCTGGAGTTTTTCCCCTGAACTAAATGAATGTTGTCTGTATGCTAATTGAACGCTGGATTAAAGTAAGCTGTTCAACCCCTTCATGGTGCTTTCCTTGTTTAAGCAGATAAAAAGAACCTGTGTTTTCCCAGTGTGCCAGCAGCCTCCTGGGTGCTGGCTGTGACGGGATCTTACACCCCCACAGGAGCTGCTAGCCGGATTATTAAAACAAGTGCCAACACAAGAATGAAGAGAAACACAAGATAAACACAAATGAACAGTGATAAAAGACTAAACAAAGATAAACTGCTTAATTCTAATATGGGGAGATGATACATGTTTCCTCTCTAATCTCTCTCATCATTACGATTCATAGAGGGAGTACAATTAGACAAGGTCTGAGATAGATTGTGTTATACCTTGATAAGCTTAAGAAAAGAATGGAAAGAGAGAGGAAGATGAACAGATAGGGTGGGGTGTAGGGAGTTAGTGCTGACCCTGGGGCTGCTCGGACCCTAGAGCTTGGCCTGTTTCCTGGGTAAAACCAGAAAGGCTTAGTAGGAGTTGGAATGGTAGGCACCTGGAGGAAAGACTTCCATCCCTAGCAGCCCCCCTAACAGCCCCCCCTCTTGCTCTGGTAGCCATCCTTTCTCATGCAGGCAGAGTCCATTCACCAAGGACTCACAAGCCCAGTAGGAGGAACCCAGCTGGCCATTACCAAATGCTCTTGAACCAGTGCCTAACACAAACATGCTTTATTTAATGGGAACTTCTTTGATACTTTACAAGGGCATCCTGCCCCGTGCCTCACATAGCTCATACAGTTCTGATACCAGTTTGTATCCTGTCCGAACCTTCCCATGCCTCTTTAGATACTATGGGACAGCACCCCGCTTTGTTCCCGTACTCCCATGGAAACTACCTTACCACAGCCCTAGTTTTTCCCGTACACTTGTAGGAAACATAGTTTACAACAATCCAGATTCTTCCCACCAGATATCGATCTTCCCATGCTCTCATCCCCTTACCCCTTGAACACCTGCTTCTGCTTATGTAGTGCAAAACCCTATAAAACTGGATAATGTCTGCTAATAAATCAGAGTTGTATCCATCTTTGGCTCCCGCCTCATCATTGCGTATTTGAGATAGGGCTACTTGCTGGTCAAGGACCCCTAACAGTGGGGATGTGAAAGGAAGGTTGGGGATGTGAAAGAAACAGTAGGGGAAATTATCTTACATACTGATGGTGTACAAATAGACATCTTTTTAAACAAGGAGAAGTGGGTTAGGTGGGGGAGCAACTCATATCTGAACTCAACTCACTGCCATCTGAACTGGCCAAAAGAAGGTAGAATGCACACACACACACACACACACACACACACACACACACACACACACACAGAGTTGAGTACAAAAATACAACTTCACTCAACTGTGAAATAGGAGGGAAAGAAAAGAATGGGGGAAGGAGAATTAGAAGGATGGTAGGTTAAGGGACAGATTAGGACTAAGCAAAACAAATTCTAAGGCTGTACAGTTTTTTTTCCCTTTTTGAGATGGCAAAGAATGGGAATCTAAGAGGGTGCTCATAAATTGAAGAATGTATGAATAAGTTACATAAATGTGATAAGTTACATAAATGTGATGGAATATTACTGTGCTGAACTCTTATCAGTGTAATGACCAACCAGAACTTCAGAGGATAAATGATTAAACATACTTCCCATCTCCTAATGGAGAGCAGAAGAACTTAGAATGCAGAATGAGACAAATTTTTGTTGGACATGACAAATGTAAAACTTTATTTTGATTAGTTATTCATGTATGTAATGGGTCTTGTATTTGTTGTGTTCTCATTTAGGGGTGGGGTTGGGATGGAAGGATAAGAAGGTGAATGTTGGCTATTAAAACAATATGTGTATCATAATACAAAAATTTTAACATAATATTTATACACATATATGTACATAAGAAAACTTGGGAACTGATCAACACAATGATAGCCATAATTTCTGAATATTTATGATGAAACATGCTGCCCACCTCTTGACAGAGAAGTGATGGACTCAAAGTGCAAACTAAGACATTGTTTTATTCTGAAAATTTCTATGATCAATGAGAAATTTTGTTTTGCTTGACTATACATGTTGCAACAGGGATTTTGTTTTTCTTGCTTTGTCAGTGAAGGGAGGGAGGGAATTTGGAAGGCTGATTATCATTTGAAAGCAAAATACAATTTAATCAAAAAAAGTATTGAGAAAGATTTTTGTAACATAAAATAGTTTTATCAAAATATATTTTTTCTTTTTCTTTTTCTCCACATAATAGTATTTTATTTTTTCCAACTACATGTAAACATAGTTTTCAATATTCATTTTTATAAGATTTTGAGTTGCAAATTTTTCTCCCTCCCTCTTTCCCCAAGATAGTAAACAATCTGGTACAGGCTATACATGTACAATCATGTTAAACATACTTCCATACTAGTAATGTTGTGAAAGAAGAATCAGAATAAAAGAGAAAAACTATGAGAAAGAAAAAACAAAAGGCAAAAAAGTGAAGATAATATGTTTTGATTTATATTGGTACTCCTTAGTTCTTTCTCTGGGTGTGGATAGCATTTTCAATCATGAGTCTATTGGAATCTCTTGGATCATTGTATTGCTGAGGAGAGCTAAGTCTATCATAGATTCTCATTGCACAATGTTACTGTGTACAATGTTCTCCTGGTTCTGCTCACTTCACTCAGCATCAGTTCATGTAAGTCTTTCCAGGCTTTTCTGAAATCTACCTGCTCATTACTTCTTACATAGAACAATAGTATTCCATTACATTCATATACCACAACTTGTTCATCCATTTCCCAGTCTATGGGCATACCCTCAATTTCCAATTCTTTGCCACCACTAAAAGAGCTGCTACAAATATTTTTGTACATGTGAGTCTTTTTCCCTTTTTTATGATCTCGACATAGACCCAGTAGTGACATTGCTAGATCCAAGGGTATGCACAATTTTATAGCTTTGGGCATAGTTCCAAATTGCTCTCCAGAATGGCTGGATCAGTTCACAACTCCAGCAACAATGCATTAGCATCCCAATTTTCCCACATCTTCTCCAACATTTATCAATTTCCTTTTTTATCATATTAGCTAACCTGATAGGTGTGAGGTAGTACCTCAGAGTTATTTTAATTTGCATTTCTGTAATCAATAATGATTTAGAGCATTTTTTCATATGACTATAGATAGCTTTAATTTATTCCTCTGAAAACTGCCTGTTCATATCCTTTGACCATTTATCAATTGGGGAATGACTTATATTCTTATAAATTTGACTCAGTTCTTTATATATTTGAGAAATGAGGCTTTTCTGCAAAAATTGTTTCCTAGCTTTCTGCTTTCCTTCTAATCTTGGTTGCATTGGGTTTTTTGTGCAAAACCTTTTAAATTTAACGTCATCAAAATTATCCATTTTACGTTTCATAATGTTCTCTCTCTTGTTTCGTTACAAATTCTTTCCTTCTCCATAGATCTGACAGGTAAACTACTCCATGCTTCCTTAATTTGCTTATGGTATCACCCATTATGTCTAAATCATGTACCCATTTTTACCTGTATAATGCTGTGAGATGTTGGTCTATGCCTAGTTTCTGCCATACTATTTTTCAGTTTTCCCAGCAGTTTTTGTCATATAGTGAGTTCTTATCCCAGAAGCTGGAATCTTTGGCTTTATCAAACAGTAGATTACTATAGCCATTTACTACTGCGTCTTTTGTACCTAACTTACTCCACAAATCTAACACTCTATTTCTTAGCCAGTGCCAAATAATTCCAATGATTGCTACTTTATAATATAGTTTTAGATCTGGTAGGGCTAGGACATCTTCCTTTCCATTAAAAAATAATTCCTCTGATATTCTTCACCTTTTGTTCTTCTAGATGAATTTTATTATTCTTTCTAGCTCTATAAAATATTTTTTGATAGTTTGGTACAGTATTGAATAAGTAAATTAAGTAGAATTGTCATTTTTGTTATGTTAGCTCAGCCTACCCATGAGCAATTGATATTTTTTCAATTGTTTAGACCTGATTTTATTTGTGCAAAGAGTGTTTTGTAATTGTGTTCATGTAGTTATTGGATTTCTCTTGGCAGGTATACTCCCAAATATTTTATATTGTTTACAGTTATTTTAAATGAAATTTCATTTTCTATTTCTTGCTGCTGGGCTTTATTAGTAATATATGGAAATGCTGATGATTTATGTGGGCTTGTTTTGTATCTGCAACTTTGCTAAAGTTGTAAATAATTTCAAGTCATTTTTTTAATTGATTCTCTAAGGATACCATCATATTATCTGCAAAGAATGATAGTTTTGTTTCTTCATTACTTGCTCTAGTTCCTTCGATTTCTTTTTCTTCTCTTATTGCTAATGCTAAAATTTCTACTACAATATTGAATATTAGTGGTGATAATGGACATCCTTGTTTCACCTCTGCTCTTATTGTTAAAGCTACTAGCTTATCCCCATTCTACATAAGGCTTGCTGATGGTTTTAGATAGATACTATTTGTTATGTTAAGGAAAACTCCACTCATTCCTATACTCTCTAGTGTTTTTAATAGGAATGGGTGCTGTATTTTGTCAAAATTTCTGCATCTATTGAAATAATCATAGGATCTCTGTTAGTTTCATTATTGATATAGTCCATTATGCTTATAGTTTTCCTGCTATTGAACCAGCCCTGCATTCCAGGCATAAATCCCACCTGCTCATAGGTGTTATCCTCATGATAAGTTGCTGTGATCTCTTTGCTAATATTTTATTTAAAATTTTTGCATCTATATTAATAAGGGAAATTGGTCTATAAATTTCTTTCTTTGTTTTCTTTCTTCCCAGTTTAGGTATCAGCACAATATTTGTATCACTAAAAGAATTTGGTAGGATTCCTTCTTCATCTATTTTTCCCAATAGTTCACATGGTATTGGAATTAATTGTTCTTTAAATGTTTTGTAGAATTCACTTGTAAACCCATCTGGCCCTGGAT
Organism: Trichosurus vulpecula; assembly: GCF_011100635.1. Classification (NCBI taxonomy): domain Eukaryota; kingdom Metazoa; phylum Chordata; class Mammalia; order Diprotodontia; family Phalangeridae; genus Trichosurus; species Trichosurus vulpecula. The sequence goes on from NC_050575.1 coordinate 363,012,584, forward strand.
TTTCTTTGGGAATTCATTGATGGCTTGTTTAATTTCTTTTTCTAAAATGAGGTTATTTAAGTATTTTATTTCTTCTCCTGTTAATCTGGGCAATTTATATTTTTGTAAATATTCATCCATTTCACTTAGATTGTCAGGTTTATTGGCACACAGTTGGGCAAAATAACTCCTAATTATTGCTTTAATTTCTCAGTCATTGGTGGTGGATTTGCCTTTTTCATTTTTAATACTGGTAATTTGGTTTTCTTCTTTCTTTTTTAAAATCAAGTTAACCAAAGGTTTATCTGTTTTATTGTTTTTTCATGAAACCAGTTCTTAGTTTTATTTATTAGTTCAGTGGTTTTCTTATTTTCAATTTTATTAATCTCTTTTGATTTTCAGAATTTCTAATTTGATATTTAATTGGGGATTTAAAATGTGTTCTTTTTCTAGCTTTTTTAGTTGCATGCCTAATTCATTGATCTGCTCTTTCTCTATTTTATACATGAAAGCATTTAGAGATACAAAATTTCCTCTAAGAACTGCTTTGACTGCCTCTGAAAAATTTTGCTATGTTGTCACATTATTGTCATTCTCTTTGATGATATTGATTGTTTCTATGATTTGTTGTTTGACTCACTCATTCTTTAAGATTAGATTGTTTAGTTTCCAATTAATTTTTAATCTAGCTTTCCATGGCCCTTTATTACATGTAATTTTTATTGCATCATGAACTGAAAAGGATGCTTTAACTACTTCTGCCTTTCTGTATTTGATTGTGAGGTTTTTATATCCTAATACATGGTCAAATTTTGTGTAGGGGCTATGTATTGCTGAGAAAAAGGTATATGCCTTTTTATCCCCATTCAATTTTCTCCAGAGGTCTAACTTTTCTAAAATTCTATACTCCTCCTTATCTTCTTTCTTGTTTATTTTGTGGCTAGACTTATCTAGTTCTGAGAGGGGGAGGTGGAGGTCCCTTACAAGTATAGTTTTGCTATTTCTTCCTGTAACTCACTTAACTTTTCCTCTAAGAATTTGGATGCTATATCACTTGGTGCATATAGGTGTAGTATTGATATTACTTCATTGTCCATGGTACCATTTAGGAAGATGTAATTTCCTTTGTTATGTCTTTTAATTAGATCTATTTTTGCTCCTGCTTTGACTGAGATCAGGATTGCTACTCCTGCTTTTTTTTTAACTTCAGCTGAAGCATAATGTATTCTGTTCCAGCCTTTTACCTTTACTCTGTGTATATCTCCCTACTTCAAATGTGTTTTTTGTAAAGAACATATTGTTCTAGTTTTTAATCCATTCTGCTATCCACTTCTGTTTTATGGGGAAGTTCATCCTATTCACATTCACAGTAATGATTATTAACTATCTTTCTCTCCATCCTATTTTCCCCCTGTTCATACTTTTCTCTCTCTTTTTACCCTGTCCTTCCTCACCAGTGTTTTGATTCTGATTAACACCTCTCTCAATCTGCCCTCCCTTCTATCATCCCCCTCTTTTCTTTCTCCTTTCCCCTCCTACTTCTGCCCTCCCTTCTACTCTCCCATCAGGTCCCCTCCCTTTTCTTTCCCCTTTTTCCTCCTACTTCCTTATAGGTAAGATAAATTTCTACACACTACTGAGTGTGTATGTTATTCTCTCTTTGAGCCAAATCTGATGAGAGCAAAGTTCAAACAATGCTCACCTCCTCCCTTTTTCCCCTCTACTGTAATAGGTCTTTTATGCCTCTTCATGTGATGTAATTTACCCTCTTCTTCCTCCTCCTTTCCTCTTCTCCCAGTACAATCCTTTTTTTCACCCCTTCATTTTTTTGTACCATCACATCAAAACCAACTTATATCCACACTCTATGTCTATGTACACTCCTTCTAACTGCCCTAATAGAAGTATAGTTCTTAAGAGTTACAAGTGTCATTTTCCCGTGTAGGGATGTAAACAGTTTAACCTTATTGAACAATTTTTTTTCTTTCCCATTTAACGTTTTTTATGCTTCTCTTGAGTCTTGTTTTTAAAGATTGAATTTGAAGATTGAATGTTCAGCTCTGGTCTTTTCAGGAAAATTTGAAAGTCTCCTATTTCATTGAATTTTCATCTCTTCCCCTGAAAGATTATTTTCAGTTTTGCTAAGTAGTTGATTCTTGGTTTTAATCAAAGCTCCCTTCTGGAATATCATATTCCAAGCAAGCCCTCTTATTCTTTAATGTAGAACCTGCTAAGTCCTGTGTAATCCTGACTGTGGCTCCTTGATATTTCTATTTTTTTTTTCTGGGTGCTTGCAGTATTTTCTCCTTGACCTTATAATTCTGAAATTTGGCTACAATATTCCTTGGAGTTTTCATTTTGGGATCTCTTTCAGGAGGTGATCAGTGGATTCTTTCAATGGCTATTTTACCCTCTGGTTCTTGGATATCAGGGCAGTTTTCTTTCACAATTTCTTGAAAGATGCTGTGCAGGCTCTTTTTTTGATCACAGCTTTCAAGTAGTTCCATAATCCTTAAATTATCTCTCCTGGATCTATTTTCCAGGTCAATTGTTTTTCCAGTGTGGTATTTTACATTTTCTTCTATTTTTTCATTCTTTTGATTTTGTTTGACTGATTCTTGATGTCTTATAGAGTCATTAGCTTTCACTTGCCCAATTCTAATTTTTTTTTGAAGGGAAAAGATCTTTCCCACCCATTAATAGGCCATGTGACCTGCTTAGTCACAGGAAGCCTAAGACCAATCTCTCAGTTTATATACCCTGTTCAGGGTCAAAGGGCATCACAACACTCGACTCAAATCCACATAAACTAAGCTTTCCTTGAGGTAAGCAGGTCATCAAAATCACCTGATTTAATGGAAGAAACAATGGCTGGACTCATCAAGGGCACTTGATTACATAAGTGCCCCAAAAGAGAAAACAATAAAAAAGTCCCACCTTAATTAATATTACAGCAGTCCTCTAAAATCCCTAGGTATTTTTCTTTGTTATTACACTGGGTGAGGATGGGGGGAGGCGGCAGATGGGGAGACTTAGAACGGTAAGCAGCATCAATGCTTTCAAGAGACAAGTTTGTTGAGGGAGAAATGAACCCAGGGATGTAGAAATCCCAAACCAAAGTTCCCAAGGCAAGGTGGACTGGAATGAATTCCGGGGGCCCAAGCATTCTTTAAGTCAAGGAGGCAAAGATTTATTACACTTTACGTAAATAAAATGGGCAAGAGTACTTAGGGAACCTGCAACCATGCAGGACTATAGGGAAAGTTTAGGTATAAGATTTAGGGATGAACCCTGTCAATTAGGTGTTTTGGGATGGGATTAGGGAGTGGTTTAGGTGTGATTAAGGGATGGCCAGTTCTTAAAGGAACATGCACTTTTAGTACCTACAGCTCAGGTATCTTCCCCAGAGTTCACTGGGAAATGGGGTGGGGTGGGGGTGGGGTGGGAGTGGGGTGGGGCAGGTGTAGGTGTGGTTTTTGCTATGAACCCTCACTAAGTCACCAAAAGTTCAGGGCTGACTGGGAATATCCAGGTGGATTCCATCACATCTTGTTAGACAAGATAAATGTAAGTTCTGGAGAAGTTAGGTATTTCGTGTGTGTGTGTGTGTGTGTGTGTGTGTGTGTGTGTGTGTGTATGTGTGTGCGTGTTTGTTATTCTTCCTATATCAGGTGAATCTGTGATGATAAGGTCACCCCCAAGTAGCATAAGCTTGCCCCTCTGATTTAACTTCTCTTTGAGACTCTGATCCATCAGTCTTGGGGGTGGTTTGAGAAGTCTAGAGTTAAGATTTTTCATTGGAAAAAGTATCTAGTCATTGCTACACTTGTGCAATTATTTTAGAGCCAACTATAGGACAACAGTGACTAGACTATAATTCATATGAAAAAGACCTGAGGGTTTTAGTGAACCAAAGGTTCATAAACTAGTCAATCACAAGACTAAAAGGTAACATTTTGTATGAAGGATGGAGAAGGTGTTGAGGGAGGTGATAGTACAGAAATACGGTAGAGACAATGTTGATTGGAGCTTAAGGACCTGTTTTCAAATCCAATGTCTGACTGCTTGTAGGACCTAGGGAAAATCACGGAACCTCCCTGAACTTCAGTTTCCTCTTCTGTAAAATGAGTGGGTTGGCCTAGATTGCCTCCTACGTCCCTTCCAGCTCTAAATCTATGACTGACTCACTTGATATCATAAGGGAGGTGGTGTCACATACCACAGAGAGGTCAGGGAGGATGAGGATAGAAAAAAGGCTATAGGATTTGGGATTCACGCATTTTCGTTGCTTGAAAAAGGATAATGCTTCGGCTGCCGAACGAGACAGCACGTCCAGACTACAATTCCCAGAATCCTTGGAGCCGCGGTTTATCCGCGAGACCCGGCTTCATTTCCCATAACCCCCCCGACCAGACACCGTGGGCTTGGAGCCGCGGGGATTCTCCAACCCTTTCGGGACTGGACGGAGGTTTGCCGGCTTCTCTAGGAAACGTAGTCCGGGCTGGTGGCAGGCGGCGGCGCAGGCGCAGGCGAGTCTCGGGCGGGCCTGGACCTGCCGCCCCTTTGTTTTCCCGCCCCCTCATCGCAGCTGTTCCGGTCCCGGGACCCGCGACCCTCGCGCCTGTTGCGCCCAGGCTGGCCGGAGCCCCAACTCCCAAGGGAGGGTGAGAGGCTGACGAGGGAGGCGGGGGCCTCCGAACCGGGGCCATTGTGGGCCCCCTCGGGACACCACGCGCAGAGGGGAAGGGGGTTCTGTGTGATTGTGTGTCTGCGTGCGCCCGCGTGTGCTCGCGCGCGGGCTTTTCACCTCTCTGTCTACAAGCATAAAGCAGGCCTGGCCTTTAGAGAGCGTGTGTGAGGGGTTAGGGGGCGTGCCAGTAAATACGGACGTGCCAAGAGCGGATTCTAAACTGTGAACTGGAGGTCACGAGGTGGGTGGGGGGCAGGCGAGGCGAGAGCCTTGGGGTCGAGTGTCGGTGGCGGGGAGACTAGGAAGCTTCCCTGCAGGGCCTCTTAGTGTGTGCCCTCAGGCCTCCGAGGGCAGACGTACGGTCCGACCAAGGTAATCGACCGCAGCCTCTGTCCAACCCCCTTTTCCCCCGCCCCCACCCTGCCTGGGCCCGGTTCTAGGGGTCCTGACTTCTCCGAGCCCCACCCCCCACCCACGTGCCTGCCCCTGGGCCATTGGGAGTTCAGATCTCCCGGCCCCACGCAGCTCTCTTTGGGCTTCGGACTGAGAGACCGCCCGCTGCGGAGGCTCAAAGGCCTGATATTTCTTCCAGGACCCCAGGAGCCATCATTTCCTGGAATCATCTGGGAAGCAAAGGGTAACCATGAAGGGTTTGGCCCAGGCGCTTGTGGGAAGAGGTGAGAATTTACGGAGGGGTGTGGGAGTCCTTGGGAGGGAATTGACACTGGGAAGGGATCAGTGCTCGTGGCTGATTGCCCCTCTTCCTCTTACATCACACACGCTTGTGTATCCCAGCTCCTTGGCATTTGCTGGGTTCCGAGTTGGTACCACTGCTGTCTCTGTCCCCGGATTCTAGAGCCGCTAATGCTGTAGCTGGGGAAAAATCCTATAAAAGTTACTTCTTTTAAGCCCAAGTGAAAAATACTTTTTTCCCCATCCTCCAATTGAGAGGACGATATGGTTTTTTAAAAAGGAGCATTTACTAAAAAATGGAGGAATTAGGAAACAAAAACCTGATGCACCACATCACTGAAATGGATGTTTTGAGTGGGCAACTTTTGGACCCAAATTGAATCAAAGTCTTGATTGAGAGTTGGCAGTCTCAACTTTCAGTAGGTACCTGTACCTGATTCATTGCTTAGGATACTCCACCTAGCTCTACCCTCCCCACCTCCATTTTCCCTTTAGACATCCTGTGATTGAAGTGAGAGTCCAGGTTAGGAAATACTGTCCCAAGTGCATGGTTAAATGTACTATTAATTAATTATGGGCGGTGGGGGGAGGGAGGGGAAGACCATTATAGTCATTATATATGTCTGTGTCTACTTTTTTTCTTTTGTTTAGACCTGTAATTTCACGGATGTAGGGAATTCTCTGTTTTGTAAATTCCTTCTAGAGATGTGGATTGGCAGCCCGTCTGTAACTTACAGTCTTAAAAAAATCGCATGGGGCATTGAGATGTACCACCTCTACTTTTTGTAGAATCCATGGATCCACTTCTCTGACAGGAAACATTCCAATGACCTTACTCTCTTTTAACTCTTATTTCCTAAGGCTTACTATCATCTCCATTTGTATAATGGATGCCTGAGATAATTGGATAATTATAATATTGAATAATTATAATAATGGATAATTGTCAGATTAGTTGTTCAGCATGCCATAGTTATTTGACAACAGAGCTAGGACCAGAAGTAGAACAGTAGAAAAAGTGCTTAATCAAGATTGAGCACACTCGGGTTCAAAAAGCCAAGCTGTTCTGTTTACTAACTTTGAGACCTTGAACAAGTTGTAATTTCTCAGCTGTAACAGTGGTGTAGTTGGACTTCATTATCTCTAAGGTCCCCTATAACTATAAGTCTGCTATCCTATGATGTTAATTTTTTTTATCTTTCCACATTACTCCACTGATAGTTAAATTAATTTACATTTGATAGGATGTGAGTTCTAGGAGAGCCAGGACTGTTTGAATATTTTGTCTTTGGATCTCAGCACCTAGGTCGGGTGCTAGGTACTTAACGAGTACTTGTTGATTGCTTGATAGAGGAATTCCTAGTTCTCAGAGGAACTCAACAAATTGATTCCTCACACATTCTCTAAGCCAGGCAGAGGGATTAGAATAATTTTTTCATTAAATGAAACAGTGAGGGATAGAGAAGTTAGGTTATTTTGTATCACAAAGCACATGGTGATAAAGCTGTGAATTGAAGCTATGTGCCCTTACTCTCAGATTAGGTAGATTTATATGCCCTGGAACATGCTAAGATACATGGATTCTATCAGCTTTCTCAGATTCTAGAAAGGGTTGTGGCTAAGGTTCTTTTTGGCCTGCTTCTAAGGAATGTGAGGGTTACATTGAAATAGGATGTGATAATTTTTAGATTTTGGAAGCTATGAGATGGAATGGTTTTTTTCCATGGTTCCTTTTTCTTTGCTAGATCTCCCTATTAAAGATTTTGTCTCTCTCCAAGAGAAGCCCGCAGAGGAGCTGGGAAGGCTGATATCTGGCCTGTCAAGAGCCAGAGCCCAGGTGAGTTGAGGGTTTCTTTCCCTTATCCTAGGAATTCTAGGGTTCCAGAAGGTAAAAGTATTTTCTTCCGTTCTCCTGAGCAAAATCCTATGCAGGAAAATGAGCTCAAATTGTGCTCCTCCAGGAGACTAGAATATTCTCATGTAATAGAGAATTTTTCTGATTAACCTAGTACCTTTTCTTTTTTTCTGTCCAGCAGGCTTGTATAGTCTGTTGAATACAAGAGGGGAGAGTGGACAAAAAAACCAAAAAGGTGCTAGGTTAATTGGAAAAATTCTCTATTACATGAGAATAGTCTGTTATAGTAAAAATTATTCTGGTTTCGCTTGCTTCACTCTGCATCAGTTCATATAAGTTTTTTTTTTCCCAGCGGGGAAGGCAGGGCAATTGGGGTTAAGTGACTTGCCCAAGGTCACACAGCTAGTAAGTGTGTCAAGTGTCAGGGGCCTGATTTGAACTCAGGTCCTCCTGACTCCAGAGCCAGTGCTCTACTCACTGCACCACCTGGTTGCCCCCATATAAGTTTCTCCATGTCTTTTTGAAGTCATTGTTTATTTCTCACAAAGCACAGTAATACTCCATTGGATTCATACACAACTTATTTAACCATTCCTTAAATATTGTATGTTTTCTTAGTTTCTAGTTTTTTCTCACCACAAAGAGAACTGCGATATTTTTGTATGTAATGGACATTTCCCTCATTCTTTGATCTCTTTTGGGGATTGCACAGGCTTTCTTGAATGTCTTCTGCCTTTTAGAATCTTTCATTTCTAAGCTCAGCTCAAATGCCACTTCCTAGATAAATTCTTTGCTGACTCCTCAGAAGCTAATCTCCAGGCTTCCTAAATCACCTTTAATTTATTTTGTGTATTAGTGGATTTGTATGTGTATAAGTCAGTCTCAGATTTTTAAAAATCAAATCATCATCATCATCTTGGCCAGTATTTATATAGTGCTTACTGTGTTCTAGACAGCAAGTAAGCAAGTGGTTTACAAATATTACTTCAAGAAAATTGTCAGAATCAGTTTAAGTATGATTAAAATAAATTTTAGAAGTCAATATTTTCAATACCAGATTTTCTTGTTTGTTTCATGAAGTCTCCAGATATTTAAGGAAGTCAAAGTCCAAATACTCAGTTACTACATCCATTAAGATGGATGTACAAAAAGAAAAACATGAAAAAAAAAGAAAAGTATGTGCAAATGTATACTTATAACAGTCACCCCTGAGATACAGATGCTTATGTTAAAAAACCAAAACCAAAATATAATCAGAATCATAGAATTTGAGAATTGGTAGGGCCTTAGTGGCCTCTAGTATGACCTATACAGGAAGGGAATCCTTACTATAACATATGTGACAGGTAGTTATCCAGTTTCTGTTTGAAGAATTCCACCTTTTGAGGCCTCCCATTCCTCTTTTGGACAGCTCTAATTATTAAAGTTTTTCTTGACATCAAGCCTAAGTTGACTGCTTTACAACTTCTACCTCTTTCTTCTGGTTCTGCCCTCTGGATCTCCTCAATTCTCCTTGAGACTGTTTTGGGAGATGGTTGAATAGAAATGTCTTTAATTTTTCAGGAGTCATTGACTTTCAAGGATGTTGCCGTGAACTTCACCCGGGAGGAGTGGAGGCACTTGGACCTTGGTCAGAGGGACCTATACAGGGAAGTTATGCTGGAGAACTACAGGAACCTGGTCTCCTTGGGTAAGATACCAATTTAATATTCAGAAACCATAAATAAAATGCATTTGTCTTCAGTTGTTAAAATATGTGAAACTTCTAAAATGCTTGTTGAATTTAGGCTTTAGTTAAGGAAATTAAAGGTTTTCTGTTACCTTTTGTCAGATTGTGACATTATTTTTGGTTAACAGACGAAAGGCCTTTGTCGTATGGAAATTAAAAAGAGAAGCTACTTTGTGTGTCTGTGATGTTTTACTGTCTTTTATTCTTAAGCATCCTTAAGAAGAAAAAGAAGCTGGAAATGAGCTCTGGGATTATATGAACATCTAATTTCTGTGTCTTTCTTTTTGAGCAGGGCATCACATTTCCAAACCAAATATGATTACCCAGTTAGAAAAAGGAAAAGAGCCATGGATGGTAGAGAGTGGAACCTCAAGATGCACTTGTTCAAGTAAGTGGAAAATAAAAACCAAAAAAAAAAAAAAGAGAAAACCCCAAGGAAATTGGAGGCAGGATAGGTAAATCATAAGGGGTGTAACATTGGAAATGTTGATTGGGTTGTCTACAGCCTTTCTTAGGCCTGTGGAAACTATTGGTGCCATTTACCATATTTTAGCAGAGCCCTGGACTTCACCTCAAAGTATAGAAGCTTAGAATTGGGAATCACCTTAGAAATAATTTTAATTCCCCACCCAGTGCAAGAATCTCTTCTGTAATATTCCTGATAAGTGAATGTTGCCAGGGACAAAGATCTCACTCCTTTGCCTATTCCATTTCAGTTACTGGAGAATTCTTTATATTGTGCTGAAATCTTCTTCCCTATAATTCCCACTCTGATCTTGTTTTACCATATATAAAAATGTAAGCCTAATCCTTCTTCCACATAATAGCCCTTCACATTTTTGAAGATAACTTATGGGGAGAATGATAGCTTTCTCTTTATCTATGCTGCTTTTATACTTTCCTTTGGTATCAGAAGAGGTGTTACTTCTTTAAACTAAATTCTTCCTATAATTCCCATCCTTTCCTGTCTTTTTGACCTTCTGGTCCTTGTCTCTTTCTCTGTCATCTTCCTTCTTTCCCTGTTCGCAGTTTTTCCCTTTCTTTCATTGCTTTCACTGCTGTTCTTTTCAGTTTTATAGCCTTTCCTAAAGGCTTCCATTTCCATTCTTTTCTTAACCCCTTCCACATGGCCCTTTTCCCCACACTTCGTGGAACAGTTATTTTAAATGTCTTCACTGATTTCCTTCTTGCAGATGTCATCACCTTTTCTGAGTCTTCATGCAATTTTTATTTGACATGTTGAATACTGGTTTGAAACTTTCTTTTCTTTGCACAATAAGGCACTATCTTGCAGTTGTGTTAGAACCTTTTCACATGGAGGTCTTCAGGTAAGAGGAAGTACTTAATCAATGAGAATCACACCCACTGATCAACCAACATTAACAGCCAGTAGCTTTCTAGCAAAATATGTTCTGGGGTTTAGGGATTTGCAGCTGTTAATTGAGGGGTAGTATGGCATTATAATTTCAAGTCAAGAAGGAGCAAAGGTCCTGACATTAGGCAACACAGCTAGAATTACGCTTTCTTTAGCTTCTGTCAAAGCATATTAGATCTGTTTTAATCAGTGTCTTGTTTTGGCAGGGTCTAACATTGATAATGTCATTGTTGTGCTCCTCCCCTTCACCCTCTCTCACCTCTTCCCAGCATGGTGAAAAGGGTATTTTGCAGAGTACAGACTGTGTAAGATTCTGTAGCTGAGATGCTTGTGCAGAACTTTGGACCTGGAGGAGCCCCACCACAGCAGTGTCTTGGATCCTTTCCTCAGCTGACCCTTTGTGAGTTTTTGTGTCTACCTCTGGGTCAGCAGCTCTGATGTTGATATATTCAGGAGATATGTGGTATCCTTTTCCCGGGAAATATGGGGATCCCTTGGGGGGGGAGGCCCTTGCTAATTTGTCTCTTTCTTTGGGTGGTTGGAAGAAGTCAGGGAACTGGTTCTCACTGGTCAGGTTGGGATGGGCTATGGGTACTAGGCTAGGCTGATTTTGGTGGCATCTGACAATGTATCTGTGAGGCTAACGTGGGAAAGAAGAAAGTCCCTCCTCATGTACTGCTGTAGTCTCTTACCTCTGTCTCTTTCCTTTTCACTTTCTTTTATTTTTTCAGACTTCTAATTTTAGGCATCCCTTAAGGCTTTATTACTAGCCCTCTGTTTGTTTAGCTCTACAGAGATATAGGATGCCTTCAACTGTTCTTTTACACTGATAAACTCAAAGATATATTTCTCTCTTGGCTATGTCACCTATATTTCAGGCTTATCTTTTCAGTTAATTTTAAGACATTTTTACTTGGCTTCCTATTGTTGCCTGAAATTCAGCATGTGAAAAATTGAACTTATATTTACATCCTGGTTCCAGTCTCAAATTCTACATTTTTGATTAGAGGTACCACTAGACCAGTCTTAAAATGGGATTCATTTTGAGTACTCTCTATTTTTGTCCCTTTTGTTCAGTCTGTTTGAAGTCCTACTGTTTTCTTCCTTTGAAATATTCCCCAAGATTTATCTCTTAGTGTCCATTCAGCCTCCAACCTTGTGGGCATGGTTCATACCACTTCATAACTGGATTAATAAAATTCTTATTTAACTTCCCCAACAATCTCCTTTTGTTCTGCTGACAAACCTGAACAACTTCCAAGCCAGCACAATTCATGTAGCTATTAATTTGCAACCCTGTAAAGATCACACAGAGAACAGGAACAGAAACATCACCTCTGTGCCACAGGACTGATTGGGAATCTCTGAACCTCAGGTACAAAATCAGCTGAGGCAATAGTTTTTTAGAATTTAGGAAGTAAAGGGCAAAATGGGTGTTGGAGAGTGTCTTTCTGTTTCAAAAGTTTACAGTGCTTTCCTGTTGGAGAGGCAGCATGGCATAATGGCTAGGACACTGGATTTGGTACCAGCAAAACCTGTGTTCAGATCTTTCCTTGGACTGGGCAAGTCGCTCTTTGTGCCTCAGTTTCCTCATCTTCAAAACTGGAGTTTGGACTCTGACGTGTAAGGTTCCTACAAGCTCTAAATCTTTGAACCTATTGTCAGTTTTCACATTTAAATTTTA